>NC_058024.1:15063932-15663932 GCF_019176455.1 Solea senegalensis | reverse complement strand
ACTGCTCCTCCAGGGACACTGTGACCACTCTCATCTGGAGCTCCTGGGCCAGTGCCATTATTAGCTCTGCTTCATTAAGTATGAGCCTTGTTGTCGAACGACTGAACACAACAACGTAATCATCCTTTTTGTCTTTTTCCTTCTCATTTTCAGCACTCCCTCCATCTTTCTCGGCCTCCTCCACTGTGGTTATGTTCATTTTCTCCATCAGGGACCGAGCAAACTGCCGGATCTCGTTCCCTGAAACCAAAATGTTGGCTTTCGGCCCCTGCGGTTGAACAAAGCCGTACTGGTACCAGGTGGTCATCTTGGACAAGCCAATGTACGATTTGGTAAAACACATTAGCTTGCCAAAGTTTCTGAGCTGTTCTTTGAGTAGTGGCTGCTTGCTGCTGAGAAGCCGGTACAGGTCAAAGTGCGGACCTTCACCCCAGCCCTCCATAAACACCAGACGAGCCTCGTCGTCCAAGTCTGAATACTGCTTCATGGTATAGAAGACTGGGAGTAGGTCATCATGGAACACATGCATCAGGTTATCAGGATTAAACCTGTTAAAGATCAGCGTCACATCTGGTACAAATACAGGCTTGGGCATGAATTTTAAAGCGGCAGCTGGGAGCTCTAAAAAGTTAAAGTATTGAGTGTTGTGATCCTCAACTGACGACAAGTCCAGCAGGGCAGGTTGGAAGCGTCTAGACCCCAGGTTAGGCAACATGACAGAGGAATTTGAGTGGAAGAATATGAACTCGTCGGCCTCGGAGCAGTAGCAGAGGTAGTCGAAGCGGCAGATGCGGTCAGTGTGCATCTTTCCAGTGCAGACCATGTGGGTTCCATGTTCCTGGAGAGCCTGCAGGGCAACATGGTAATCAATGTGGGCTTGGGAGAACTCCTGGGACTGTCTGGTCATGTGCAGCTCTTCTTCCAGGAGGGCAGCATGCTCACTCAGCTGGGAATACTTCCAGAGCAGAGCTGCAACCACTGACACCAGCAGCCCGTTAAGCAGCGCACCAATGCTCATCCTGCAGCCTGACACCGAAGCCCGCATCACTGCTACTGCCGTCTCTGCTGCTGAAGCCCCGCCTCCTGACTCCAAGTGGTCTCTGACCTCTGAGGGGAGCAACGAGACATCTGCCACCAGGAAGGACTGAGGGAGAGGGCGGGCACAGAAGGAAGGGAAAGAAGAGAGGATAAATTAGATGAACAAATGAACCATAAAGACAACTCAAAAACATATTTTAAGTGATTTTCAGATTATCAGCACAGGGTATGGAAGAAAATACATTGATATAATTAAAGCTGCAGTGCGCGAGTGTTCATAAAATTAATCACTGAAAAACCGATAAAGTCATGTGGAACACTAGGTTTTATCAGTGTTGTGTGAGCTCATTTGACACCGATTTGAATGCAACAGACATTTGTTTACATTAAAAATGTACGCACACACGTTTGGAATCATAACAGTTTAACATTACAATGCTGCAGTGCTCTTTCTGTGAGCAACACAACCTCAGTGAACCGTGGTTGTTTTCCTTGGTGTATGAATTATTTCCTATGTTTATGTCTGTCACCTTTTGCCGATATAACAAGAAAAATGAAGTGGTGAAGCGGCACAGATAAAAGGAACAACAGTACTCATCTGCATACTGAGAGAACAAGCGAGTTACTGACAGACACTAAATCAAACAGCTCACAGCCAGCAGCTGCCCGCAAAGTCAAGGCAGCTAGCATGCTGATGACGGACACCGGCATCATCCATCAACTCAAACTGAACCGTCGTCTGTCCTTGAACACGTTACATAAACTCTTCGTTGGCCCACATGAAACAGGTTCAAGAAGACCTGAAACCCAGGCTTCCCATGTGAGATCAGTGAGCTGGTATCAGTTTGCCTTGGAAATGATGAGCACCCTGATTGTGTGTTGACAGGCATTATAGGCAAGCCTGGAGAGCCTGGTGCATTTTAATGAGACCTGGAAAGCCAAAGCTAAGGGGTTGGCTCGTATTTAACCATCCCCCCAATACTGGAGTTAACCTTCTCTATTTCTCTACAATGATTCCTCCTTTACTTCCCAATTGAATAACACAGTCTCTTTACACATGTATTCCGATGATGTCTTGAATATTTTATTTAGATTTTCCATTCCATGTCTTATATCTTTCTACATTTTATACCTGAGGTGCCTGAAATCTGTCACACCGCGGTGAGACCGGTCCTGTTATATATATTGTGACTTCCTGTGTTTTATTTTGAAAGTAACTTTCCTCTCATTTCAGACCTCTTGCTCTTCCTGTCACCAGCCTGATCACCTCCCTTGATTGCCCCGATTGTTTCCACCTGTTGCCCCACCCTCATGTGTATTTAGTTTCTGCATCTCCCTGTGCCAGAGTGTCATCATTCAGGCCAGCCTTTGTCTACGTCATTGCCTTTTTTCACGATCCTTGCCTTGGTTCTGATTTTATGCCCTCGTTTTCAAGTTTCGAGTTTTTTGTTGATAAGTTTTGTTACTTCGAACCTGTTACGTTATCTGTAGTTTAGCCTCCTTGAGAGTGATTTTTTGTTTATCGAAGCATTTTCATAACCTGATTATTTTTGTTCTTGAGAAGAGGTTCACCAAGATCAGAATCAATAAAGTTTGATTACAAAGTACTTACTCTGCGTTTGAGTCCTGACCTGACGAAATCGTGCTGCTGTAACACAAAATGTCTCCAAGTTTGCAATCAAAACAAAAATTCTGTGACAGAAAAGGGGGCATGGCATCACAATGAAACCCTTGTGCTATTCTCTGAGTCTACAAACATGAGCAACATGTCCTTTCTCTCAAGTTTATGTCTCACCTTTAACCTAACCTGTCCACAATACAAATCTTAGCCCTAAACTTAACCAGTTCCTCAGAAATAGGGTTCTGCCTCATTAGAACTAAGATTTTGGTCTCCATGACGGCTATTGGTGCTGACAAGGTCAGAGTTTCTGCCAGTAAAGGTCCTAAACACACACACATACACTGTGTGTGGTTATACAAGTAAAGTGCAATGCCAGAGGTGAAAATAAGGATGAGAGGAAAAGCTGCTTCATAATGACATAATGGCAGTGAGAGGCATAGAACGCCCTTGATTTCTTACGACACATCACATATACTGTATGTTAATAGCTTGCAACATGATAACATGTGTCCTATTCTCTGAAATGCAGCAGCTCTGAGATCAGGGTTATAAACTACATTGCACTAGATAGTGTCTTTTCCCATTAGGCACAAGAAAACGAGGTGGATGTGGGAAATCTGCACAATGTGTGTGTGTGTGTTTGTGTGGAAGTGACAGACCCACACAGAGGAACAAATTGAAAAGGACATCCTCTAAAAACAGCATAGCACAGCACTTCGGCACTGCCTCCGGACAACAGGCAATGTTCCAGAAAGGGACAGACACAGAATACGAAGGCTGAAGATACAGTGTCTGCCAGTGCTCTCAAGACGCTGACACTATCCATTTTAAAAAACGTCAGTAACCAGAGAATCAATCAATCAGTCAGACTTCATTTATATAGCATTTGTCACATTATTAATGCAAAACGTTCACAGAAATGTATTTAAAAGCCAGACAAAAAAGGAAGGTCTGTTCCATTAACGTGGGCCATGGTAACTACAAGCTGCCTCACTGTGAGTTTAACTTTTCATCCATGAGATTATTAAAAGACCAGAACCAGAAGACCTGAAGGCTCTAGAAGGTTCATAGGGTAAAAGCAACTCAATGCCAAGGATTGGTGTGACGTGTGCTTTCCTGGTCATCATCAAAAGACGAGCTGCTGAATTCTGCAATAGCTGTGCATGAGCTATGTTCTTTTATGGAAGACCAGAAAGCAGAATATTACAATAATCAATCCTACGGGTGATAAAAGGATGAGAAACAGCCATTACTATTTTTTTTTTTATTGATTACCAATAACTAAAACCTCTGTTTGGTACTGGTTGAGCTATTGAAAAACATTTTGCCATCCAGCCATAGCTAAAATACAGCTAAAAGGGAGAATCAATATGGCCTTGGTCATCAGGTGACACAGCAACATAAAGCTGTGTATCGTTGATACAAATATGGAAATCAATGCCATGTTTCCTGATGTCACCCCAAAGTGGCAGCATCTATATATTAAAAAGAATAGGAACTAACATTGAACCTTGTGGAACCCCATATTTCACTTTATAGCTTTTTCAATTAAAACTCATGTGGGATATGGTCATTTTTCAACATAACTGTGTAATCCAATATGTTTCGTATATCACATATCATATGATGATATTGTAGGAAATCCCAGCCTTAGTATAAACAAGAAGAAAAATATTTTTTTGTCACATACATTAAGAGACACTAGGTCTGCAAGTAACAATTATTATCTCATTTAATTTATCAGTTTTTTGGTTCATAAAATGTTTGAAGATTTTGAACGGTGTTTCACAAATATTAAAATGATAATGTATGAGTGTCTTGTTTTGTCAGTTGTAATGATTTCTTTGTTACATGGTGTGAGTAATTTATTATTTACTTTTTTATTAGTATAAGTTCACTGTGCCACAGAAGATACAGGGCTGAAGATTTGATGCATCTCCTGCACCAGCCTTTTGAAGTATGTGTTCTAAATGTGTCGCTCTGATGCATAATTTGTTTTCCTAACGGAGCACTGAACCACATGCTGTGCAGGTGCATGCGCTGTGAAAGTTTGAGAAAGCCATGCGAGTCAATTTTGCCCAGCAGCCAGAAGAAGATGTGGAAATGAACATGAATATCAGTTATTTTAAGAGACAGAACTTCTCCTTTGAGAAGGTGCCAGTTTTCACAGGGAGGCCTCTACCACACTTATCAACATTTCACTTCAGCAAGGAAAGGAAAAGTTGCACAGAATAAATCTGAATCATTCTCAAAGACGTGAGAAGAAATGCAGATTAAAGTGAGAATAATGTGGAGAGCTCACACTCTGGAACACAAGATCTGACTTGTGTCAGTGCTCCTTTCTGACACAAATGGGGGGGGAGGGGTACAAGGAAGGACGAATAATCCAGGTGTGATTTCAGCTAATATTCATCGTGTACTAGGGATTGTGTAAATCATATATTTCAGCTCTTCCCGTCTCTCGTCTATGTATGTAACACACTGGTTATGTATGAGAACCTCTACCACCCACACTTCCTGTCCCTTTAATACGGACTCTTGTAATTCCAGCAGATATCTCTGTGTGTATATTTACTTCATCTGAGTCAGAGAATACACTGAAGAGTATAATGAACTCCAGGGATGTAAAGTAACATCTCGTCTGGGAGCTGGTCGACTATAAATAGTAACAGGATACACACACGGCAGTGTTGTGTTATTTTCATCTTCTCAGCACTGGTGTCATTATTATGCAGATGCTATGATGCTTGTCAGGGCAGGTTAACCTGTGAGCCTGTTTTCATTTGCACAAACTAATTAGTTAGTGCACTGCAACAGAATGAATTCAATAAAACATGTTTGTTTTTGTCTTGTGTCCCGAAAATGAACACCACAGTGTTTGGTATACATTAGGCCTTCGACAGGTAATGTTAATAGATCTTTAATCAATTAATTAAATCAGTGGGAGTGTTTTTCTGTGTGTTGGTTTGTAAAAAATATCAGTTGATGCCTTCTCACTGTAACAGCATCTTAGAGAGTAATGGAGAGTAATCGTTGGACAACTGTTGTGACAAAAGCCAGGAAATGGATGGAATAATAAAAAATACACACAAACACTGTGTAAAATACTGATGTAATGTAATTAAACTAATGATATTCTTTAATTTATTTTATTACTGCTTTCCTATTATTTGTGCTTTTATTTCAGGTCTTTTTTGAAAAGTGCTATACCTATATTATCATTATTATTATTTTATTACTATACCTATAAGGGTGAACATACAGTTTTGGTCCTCCTGTCCAAGGAGCCGGTGTACAGATTTTGATCTGTATGTTTTTTCTGTATACAGAGAGGCATCTTTTACAAAGTAAAACATTTTCTCGATACACCAATTAGTTGTCTGTAGGACTGCAATGACTATTCTATATCGATTAAGCCATTTTTCTTATTTTTTTGATTTTCTGGTTTCTTTGCTCCATATGACAAAGAAATCATTTAAACTGAATCATTTTGGTTTGTGGACAAAACAAGACATTTGAGAACATCATCGTTTCCAGGTGTGGTGAATACAAATCAACATTTTTCAACAGACCAATCAAGTATTCGATTAATCGAGAAAATAATCAGTGTTTTCCCAAAACTTCAAACCTGATTCGAGTCATTAATTATTATTATCATTATTATTCATTAAACCTAGCTCTTAAATGTGAATATGTTCTGATGTATTTGCTACATGTAACAAAGAAGTCATTACAACCTCATAAAACATTTAAGAACATCATTGTTTCGAGGTTTGAGAAACGTTTTTTTCTTAACATTTTCTGGTAGTTTTTTTTGCAACAAATAAGTAATGATTTAAACAAGAAAACGATCGTGAGAATAATAGATGATGAAAACAATTTGTTGCAACTATTTTATTTTAGTTTCTGACATTATGTGGCGCAACAACTAACTAATCTATTACAAGAGAAAATAATCGACAGATTAATCAATGGTGACTATAATTCTAAGTTCCAGATCAACTAACCACGTCGAGCGCTTGAGCTACAGTCATTTAAAAAATAAAAATTAATTAATTAATAAACATGACAAACAAGTGATTTTCTCATTTTTGAAAACAAACACAACTGACTTCATGAAATCAGTGAAAGACGCATAATATATGATATTATTCGCAATATCAATGAGAATGTCTGTTTTTTCCTTTGCTGAACAGAACAGCAACGAGTGTGTGCGCAGCCAGAGACAGCCAGTGTGCAGAAAGTGTCTCGACACTGGAGAGAATACTCACTTATTTACGTACAAACAGAGTGTTTTATGAGCTATCTCTTACCTCAGTTCTCTTGGACAATGTTGTGTCGTCTTTGAAGACAGTTGAGACGTTAGCTCACTGAAGCAGCAGCTGCTGCAGAGACGCTGCTGAACAGAAGAAACAGAGGACACAAGAAGAGGGGACAGCTGCGGACTGTGGCGGGACTGTGTGATAAAACACACGGGCGTGTTCACTCATGAAAAGCTCCACGCCACAGTTCAGCCGGGACTCGGCGGTGTTGTGTGCGAGCTATCGGGCTATTAGAGCCTCAGAACAGCGTTTCACGGAGCAGCGGAACCGCTTCGCATTTGCTGGGTCCGGTCACAGCCAACCGCTGTGGGGAGTAGATCCCGCGCTCAGATCTCGCGATAACAAATGAAATATCACATGTTCATCTGTAGCGGAACTCCCATAACACTTTACCGGAAGTTCACATTCCTAGTGTAAGTTGATTACTTCGTGTACTTCATGTCATTACTCACGTAAATGAATGATTGATTGATTGATTGATTGATTGATTGATTGAATGATTTATTGGATGGATGAATGAATGAATGACTACTCAGGCCAGCGTGAGCAATGGACATTCGTTACTTACACATTTCAAAATAAAATCTCTGCTCTCTGGCAGGGGTTCAGATTAATTTACATAAAAGGGGGTGCTAGTTCTTATTTTAAAGAAAAGGATATGTCTCTTCAATAACACTACCACTTTAATTGAATAATTGTTTTGATTAGACTTTATTTTGAAATATTGAAGGGAAAGATTAAAGATTTAAGAGGACAGTACAATTATGGCTACAAGGCCTTAAATTCGACTTTTAACTTATTTTAAATGTATTTTGTTCTTCCTCTCATAGACACGCAGCAACATCATGACACTTTTTATAGAGCCAAAAAAATGTAAATGTCTGAAGCGTAACATGTTGTTACAAGCTGCTGTATAATCTATTACCTTCGCATAATATAATAATAAATGTGCAATAACACACATGTGTCACAAGATGTCACTGCACACTCTCTATTGAGAAGACCTCTCACACAGCAGCACAATTTGGCAATGGATATTGACAAATAAATCTGCATGTCCATTAGATGTGATGAGGCTGATAATGACATGTGTTGTTGTTGGTTGTTGGTTGCGAGTTCATTTATTAGAATATTAAATGGTAGAAGACTATGCGCCATGTCCTTCTTTGAGTTCATTATTATCGAACTTCATATGTAAACATTCAGATTTAAACGCCTCCCTTGAGCTAAAGCATACGCTCTTATCAATTAGATAAAATCTAATTATTTTATTGTTACTCCCAACATCCTTTTTTTTTTAAAGGCTCTCAACATCCTCTCCCATTGAAAGACTTTGTTTGACGTCAGAGCTGCTGGTGATGCTCATGTGCTGCCTTCACGTGCCCTTCGTAAAGACCAGACTCAAATCCTCAAATTGTATAAATTGACAATTATACCTTTAGTAACATAACATATATTGTATTACCATGATACCATGACACCTACCATCAAATTAATATAGGCAATATATAAAGATCAAAGCTGATTGATGACATCATTATTATTATTTGCAAGTATGTGAGTAAGTAGGTAAGTAAAGCTTCATTGATATAGCTAGATAAAACCATAGTGTCTAATGAATTTGAATTTGACTAATTACAGTAAGCAGAAATTAGGTAAATGTTCGTCTGAGAAGGTTAGTTTAAAAATGTGTGTATTGTATGGAAGTTTGAAGGAATGGAGGCAGATTCAAGGTGTCGTTCAAACATTTTTAAAAGGTACAGTGTGTAAAATCCAGCAACATTAAAAGCAAAATTAAGGTTGCATGCAACTGGATATCCATTATTTCACCATTCTCATCTGTTTCCCAGAGAACCAATGTAGTTAAGCATCAAAGCTTAAAAGATTATAGTTTATTATTCGTTGTGGTGACCAAAATACTGGTGGCCTCTGTAAAGCTGGTATAAATCCAACAGGCTCATTCTGGGGTAATGAAAAACATCACTTTATACAATCAGGCAACTATAACTTTTGAAAATGTAGCATTATTATCATAATTGTATGTAATTTCTGACACATGAAAATAATTTCACCAAAATTGTACACACTGAACTTTTTAAAGACAACACATGTAGAGAAAGAATTGTAAAAAAAAAGGGAATCAATACAAAGAAAAATTGTGGTAAAGAGTGTAAAGGAAATCGAAAGATCCAAGTCATGAACAATTAAAAGAAGTTATTTCATAAATAACTTAAATAAAAATAATAATAAGTGAATTGATTTAATCCAATACAGATACAATTAATGCAAAACAGGAGGATGGGAGTGGAAAAGGAAAAAACAAAACTGTTTGAAAACGTCGACACTTTGTGTGAACACGTGAACGCAGCACCTCAGCCCCTCCGCTTCTGCTGGGAAAATGCAAGCATTCCGATCAGGTTTGCCGTTGTCAACGATGCAAGTGCTCGTTTCGCGGACGAACCCCGGGCACAGGCGCCGTGTGAGTGGCACGGACACCTCGATGAGGCGCTACCACCACCGTCTCCTCGCGTAATTCGCCACAAACTCCGCTTGACAGCACCCGAGGAATACAAAGTGCCCGGCGGAGCCCGGACTCGGTGCTTTATGTGTTGCCGAAGAGTGGCTGGAGAGGTGAGAGCAGAGTCGTAGTAACTTTAGCGTGCTAAGTGCTAGCCGCGGCTAGCTGCGTGGTGTCCACAGCAGCACTAGCTATACGTATCAGGATGATTCAGCGGCTCTTTTGCGTGGCATGGAGTGTCTGTGTGGATATTGTTGTCGGCTGGATTAGCGGCCATTGAAGGGGAAGCAAGTGAACGCCAGTGAGTCAGGAAGCTAACACGGATTCAATCAATGGACAACGAGCTAGCCGCGGGTAACGTTGAGCTAACGTCAGTGGGCTGTGCTGCCGCTGGGCCCGTTAGGTAGCTGATGTCTGGGGCAGTTAGTCCATCTCTGTTGTGTTACCAGAACAGCGAGACTACACTTGAAGTCGTTTACTCATAGTTTATGAAGAGTTTATTGTGGCTCATTGATGTAGGGCAAGGCAGTATAGTATGAGACATTGGCTAACACTAGCCAGGGCAGCATCTACTCATTAGACGTACTGTACAGCTATAAGTGGGGATTTATTATAAATAGTGTTTGAATGTGACGTCAATGCAAAGCTCTCACTATCCATGCATTTCATTGTTTTCAATGAGTTACAATGCACATTATTTCCCACTCTGTCAAAGCATCACCTGAACCCACTACTGTGGTCAGATCACTACTATAACTGAATCATATGTTTTTAGTACATCCTGTGTGTTTTCTCCACGTTTTCCCACTGTCCAAAAACATGCAGATTTGGGGATAAGGCAAATTTGACTCTCTAAATTGACTGTGGGTGTTAGTGTGAGAGTTGATAGTTGCTTGTCTCTCTGTTGCCCTGTGATGGACTGGCGACCTGTCCAGGGCGTACCCCGCCTTAAGCTCCATGTCAGCTGGCATTGGCACCAGCGCTCACCCTCATGTGGAGAATAAAGTGGTAGAAATTGGATGGATTCCATGGGACATAATCTACAGCCCCAGAAAATGCTATCAAACTCCATCCTTGACTTTCTGAGATGTGTTGCTCGCATTCAAAACAGATAAAAGTGTCTGAAAACCTAATAATCAATCTCCTCCTCACCTCAGCAGCCAGTTATCACAAAAATTCATGGACAGTTTCAGACAAACAAGAATCACACTGGACAATTGCACAGATTGGACAGGCACACTATTGACATTCATTTAAGGATCCACTAAAGACTTTGAGCTCCCTGAAAGCTCATAGGACTCTAAAGCTGCTTTCAGACACACAATGAACTCTGGAGATTCTGTGTGTAGGTGGCTGGATGTGTGAATGCAAATGTCCATAGAATTTGCACCAGAGATTTTCTGGATTTTCTCCTGCCAAATCCCTAGTATAATCTCGAGTTAATAACTGAGTAAGATTATGTGAAAATGCTGCAGGAGAAGCTCAACACGATCCAGTAAATGAATGTGTGATTGCTGGGATCCAGACTCACCTGCTTTTGAGAACTCACCCAGACAATGTCCTGCTGTGTTTGTTATGTGTGAATGTTACCCTTTGGAGAATTTACAAACACACCTGACATGTGTTCTTGTCCAAATGTCTGCCACGAAAAAAAGACCCATTTTATTAGAGCATTGTTCAGTCCATTCAACTGTTTCCACTTTCTTTTCAATATTTTTATCTATCTCGAACCAAACCAAAGTCACACTCATAGCCAATAATGCTGCTTCCTTCATTCAAACGTACATAACTTAACAATAAGGCCATAACACACATGGCACCTTCAATAGAACAGGACATCACACACTCAACCTGCTGAGACTGGGCTTTAAGGTGCAGACAGGCTCACTTTGGATAAAGCTTGACCCCAGAAGCCTTGGACACAATTAGGGCCCCTCCATGTTCAATGTCAGCACAGAGTTGGGAAGGCTTCCAACTTCCAGGAAGTCAGCTGCATGAAGCTAGTCCAATATCTTGTGCCCATTTGAGGCGACAGATTGACACCCAGTCCAAACATGACCTCACCTGGGAGTTAGTTATGTCTACCTCATGAAACTCAAGGAGGGTCTGAACAAAAGATGGAAAAGAGTTTTATGCAGCTTGGCTCACGTGTACATGTCCTTTGGTTCCTTTTAGTGTCAGTTTTAGCGTTCCACACATGTACTTGATCCCACCCTCTTTTCCATTTTGGTATATTGTCCTCAATGGAGTTGGTGCAGTCCTGTGTACCATCTGGAAAGTCACAAATTTTAAGGAGTTCAGTCCTTATGCAGTTTTATGATTATCTTTGCCATCTGTGTCGCTATAGTAATTTTATGTTTCCTTTGACATTTAGGAAGCCAGAGCCATGGGTTTCTCCTTCAGCCTTCGATGAACTGAGCTAAGGTGGATCCACGCAACTCAGCCAAACAGTCCCTGCCTGCCGTGGGGACTTCCTTCTCCCCATCACACACTCGAGCAATGGCAGGCTTCAAGCGGGGTTATGATGGCAAGATTGCAGGCCTGTACGACCTGGACAAAACACTGGGCCGTGGCCATTTTGCTGTGGTGAAGCTGGCACGCCACGTCTTCACTGGGGAGAAAGTGGCAGTGAAAGTGATTGACAAGACCAAGCTGGACACTGTGGCCACAGGTCACCTCTTTCAGGAAGTCCGCTGCATGAAGCTGGTCCAACATCCCAACATTGTGCGCCTGTATGAGGTGATAGACACCCAGACCAAACTGTACCTCATCTTGGAGCTTGGTGATGGTGGTGATATGTTTGACTACATCATGAAACACGAAGAGGGTCTGAACGAAGAGCTTGCCAAAAAATATTTCGCACAGATTGTCCATGCTATCTCCTATTGCCATCGGTTGCATGTGGTGCACAGAGACCTGAAGCCAGAGAATGTGGTGTTCTTCGAAAAACAAGGGCTGGTTAAACTCACCGACTTTGGATTCAGTAACAAGTTTCAGCCAGGGAAGAAGCTGACAACGAGCTGTGGATCTTTGGCATACTCTGCACCTGAAATACTGCTGGGGGATGAGTATGATGCTCCAGCCGTAGGTATGGAATTCACACAGGCTGATGAATGATGCTAAAGGGATGAAATGAGTCATGCTGTGAATTAGAATGTGGCAGAGGGTTGCAGCGCTGCACCGCAAAACAGGATGTGAGCAAGATGTTTGATTTAGACGGTTTAGGAAACTATATTGCTCACACTTTCAGGCACTGGAGGCAGTTTATCTTGTCTTGTGCATTGATTGTTTTCAATTGGACAAACCAGGCTCGTGTTCTGTTTCACCACAGTTGTCTTTTTAAATTCTTCTCAAAGTTTCTCCTGAGATATTCCACCTCAATCCTGACACAGAGAAACTGGCAACACCTTAGCACAACATAAATATGTATTTTTTGTCAAATGGCAAATTGTTTTGGAACTATATTGCAGAGAGATATAATATTCCTCTGTCATTCAGCCCTAGTTGGCAGTGTGGCTCCTGGTCATCACCATCAGCTTCACATGTTTTGTTTCTCGTTTACACATCCTTGTCATGACTCGTGTTTGCCTTAATCCAGAGCAACCGTCAGTTGTTGTTCATGTGCCAGAACCTTAAGCAACACTAAATATTCACAGTCGCTCTCATTCTAAATGTCAAGCTGTGTGTTCAAGCGGTGTGCTTATATAATAGTAGTTGACACTGATCTTTTTGCTGGCTGTAACAGACCATGTGCCACAAGGTCAGCTCTACTAGCACTGATGTCCATGGGTGTCCCGTTGCACTAAATTAACTGGCTCATTGATTTTCTTAGAGGGCTGACAGAGTGCAGACAGATTGATTGTGTGTCTTTCCATGGCATGATATTGTATCTGTCACATCAGGAAGTGATGGCAGAAACATGGCTGTGGGACCAGTTTTTGAATAGGATTATAAGATGTGACCAGTTCAGCTTGTTTCTCAGTGGCATGTTGTTTCAGTTGGTGCTGATTGTGAGTAAATGTGATAATTTATGCACATATAAAATGCATTCAGAGGCAAACAACTACGTATTATTTGCTTCTCCATTTTGGTTTCACTACTCGTAAAGTGGAAGCAGTGAGTATAGTGTGGTTACTTTCTCACTGATGTTTACACACAAACTGACTCATTCCAGCAACTTTGATGTGGTATTCTTGACCCTGAGAGTGAAGGAAGGGAAGTGATGTATTGTTGTGTTATCCAGTACATCAAACACTTACCATGTATAGCTTGAAACTACCTTTTCCTGATTTTTCAAACAGCCTGGATGTTTGTAACTCAGTTGTGCTGATGCAATTACCACCAAGTAACAACTAGGGTATTGAGCTTTAGTACTTTTTTGATTGGCTGGATATCATTTAATGCTATAAATGTGTTCAGATTTCACTACCTAAATGAATCTCATCAGTATCTGTGAGCCAATTGGCATGAATATTACAGTCTAATGGCACATTTCCACCGGCTCTACTCGCCTCGCCACCGCACGGTTTAAGTAGGGTTTCCACTAGCCTAGTACCTGGTACCAGGTTTTATTTTTAGTAGTACTGTAGATCACTTAAAACTACTTAACAATCCTAAAATGTGGGTTAATCTCCAACAACTACAGAAGTGTGGTGTAAAGTCACTAGTCACTCGTGTGTGTGTGTGGTTGGGTGGGTGTCGCGTATAAAACGAAGTCACCAAAGTTTCACTCAGCTGTGCAGTGATGACTCTGCCCACGTTAAGTAGGTACTTTTTTGTAGTGGAGATGCAACCTAATTGTGCCATGACGTGTTGTGCCGAGGCGAGGCAAGTAGAGCCGGTGGAAATGCGCCATATGAGTGTTAGGCTTGTGCTTGTGTAATGATTAAAGGCATGTCAAGAAAATCTATATTGCATTTCACCATAATGTGGAATGTAATTGTTTGTTAAAAAGGATTTGAAAAAATTGGTATTGGAAAAAGGAATCTGTATAAAGGTCCAGTCATTGATCCCCTATGGGGAAAAAAAACTTTAATCAATACCCAGCCTTACCCATAACCAGTCATTTAGAAAACAAATATTCTGGTTCCATGTAGAAGAAATAATCATGTCAATAAATGACAGGGCTAAAATGCTGCTGCAACTTTGTATTTCAGTTCAATTCAACACAATTACACTCAATAGTATTTATTTTTCATCCTAAAATAAGTCAGAACAGTTGGCATGACTACCTCACTGTGGCAGTCACACCGTATGCAGCCCCTACTCAACGTGTCACTGCATTGCTAATCCTAATTATGTTTGCTAGTGATTATTAGTGTCTACCTAAACATGTTTTATTGTACACATCACAATGTGCCAAGTCACTTGACACTGCCCATCCCTAGTCTGAGTACACAGTAATTGTGGGTGATAGAATAAATACACTTTTATTTGAAATCGGAAAGTATATCAAACGTACGGTGTGAAGTTCACATTCCTGCTGTAATGATGCTGCAGTCTCGTACACCTAGGTCAAAAGAGCTGGGGTACCCCTGAGCCAGGTACCCAAACCCCATTGCTCCCCGGGAGATACTCAGTGTGGCAGCCCACTGCTCCTAATTCTAGGATGGGTCAAATGCAGAGAAATAATTTCCCTAAGGGGATTAATAAAATATAAGATTTAGATTTAGCAGAGGGTGCTCATACGTGTTTCTACCATATCACACAACTGTAACTGACTGCAACATAAACCGAGTTACAATGGCAAAGACCGTTGGTGCAGCGACAGCACCTTGGAGATTCAAGCCTACATGAGGGAGTCTCTGCAGATATCGAGCTGCTACTTTGGTAGAGAGACATGGGCTTCACAAAGTCTCATCCTAATAGAAGAGGCTGTTTGTGTTTAACACATCATTTGACACTGTGACTATCACTGGCCCAAGTTTAAATGAAACAGCTCCTGTAGCCAGGTGTGCTACTAACTAATAGCAGCAAGTCCATATTATATTGCATTACATATGTTCCTCTGACATAAAACTCTTTCTTGCACTTGCCCCAAACACCGCTGATCATTCTCTGAACATTCTCACGCGATTTATAGACTCACTGGTTAAAGTAGCGGATGTGAACAGGATGCTGTTACTGTTGCGGCATCTCCCTGCAGTGTGAATGTCGGCTCCCTCTCAGGATGTACAGTTTTCTACTCCCTAACGTGTCTTTTTGTCAAGCATAGTTTAGTGTTACTTATTTCTGTCAGTTGTGTCTCAAAAGTCAGGAAGAACCTGTGCCACTTTTCACATTTAGTCAGTCATAACAACATTGGAAATATACTGACAGTGAAATACATAAGCCTCTCTGTGTACTCGGGATTACCTGAGCGTGCAGAGGGACCAACATGTTCTCCCTTTTTAATTCGCTGTTCTGCACAATCAATTAACTCCCTTGCTAGGTTATGCTAGTAGGTTACAGTGAAGGCGGTGATGATGAAAAACCACAGTCCTCGTCTGTGTAAAGAAAAAAAAGAAACCTTGTGTTGGATGTGTTTGTGTATTCGGCAGCCTTTAGCTGATGGAAAACACTTATCTTATTAAAGCCTTTATGTATACAAGATCTATAAACATATTAACTGCTCTGTGCCTGTACCCCACAGAGCTGTTCAGGAGGTTTTGCTGTCGGCTCCATTAGGGTTATCAGAAGTTTGAAAGCAGCTAGAGGTCATAACAGCAGTCCTGGTTATATTTTTTTTTGCTGCTACTACATGGGCAGAACACTTGATTCAGGCTGTTTTTTTGCACTTTGCCAGGGTATGACGAGAGGGAGGCAGGATGCTGCAATTACACAGTTCTGTGTTGACACAGACTGGCTGGCTCTGATGAGTACTCATTCTTTTGGTTCACACCACTGGGCCCAGAATCAAGCTCCTAATTATCTGTGTTGTTTACTCCCCACACATAATATTAGTAAAGCTGAACTACCAGGGGGTGGAAATGCACATTTAATGTAGGGATGTTCCAAATAATTGATTAATTTCCTTAAATGAGAATTTATCAACTAGTTTGAAAGTGAGTAAACATTGTAATTAGGATCAGGTTAATGATGTCATATTGGTTTGCTGAGTGTAGCAAACAGCAGTGAGGCACCAGCAGCTTTCTTTTCTGTTTATGGATACACATTATTCTAGTTCAGATGAGTATTGTTTTTTATTTAATTTAATTTGAATTTGCTTCATCAATCTAATTATTTTTGAATCTCAACTCAAATCTCGATTTTGTCGATTACTTTCTCGGCTAATTGTTTGGTCCATAAAATGTTAGAAAATGTTGATCAGTGTTTCTCAAACCTGGAAATGATGATGTTCTCTAATGTTTTGTCCACAAGCCAAAATGATTCAGTTTTAATGATTTCTTTGTTATAATAGAGCAGACAAACCAGGTAATATCCACATTTAAGAATGAAAAAGTTTAAGAGTAATTGTTTCAGCCCACGATCTGACATTGTTCATCATGAAAACAGTAGCTTCTATTCTGTCCCTTCATGGTTTTAATACTTTGCCTAACCAATATCATCTGAATAGTACAACGTAGCTGGTGTTGGCAGATAAAGGGAACTTAAATAGATTGAGAAGCATCCATTGCTATATTTGAATATCTTTGAAGGATAAGCGTGTCACGTAATACTCGTTTGCCGTGATTTTTGGAAAAGGTGACAACCCTAGTTCTAGGAATATGTCATTAACTTCCTGAGTTCCATGAGTTGTAAATTCTTCACCTTTAAGCAGATGGTAGAAGATATCATTACCTTGGAGCCTGACCAGACAAAGTCTCTCATCTTCTGGCAGCTGTATGAGTCTCATCCTGGGTTGTGGTGAGCAGCTGCTTTGTCACATCACCGGGCAACTTGACATAGTAGTAAGCAAGGAGCGCTCACCCTGCAGCTATTGCTGTGCAAATCCACAGTAATGTCTGAATCTTGACTGAATGACCATTGATTGTTTTTGAATTGATAAGTTGTTAACGGTAGGAAGAAGCCTTTACTGACATTTTTGTTGATCTTCAAACAAAGTACCAGCTCAAGCCGTTGTATCAGGGAAAAAAAAAACAGAAGTTGTGGCCTATATAGCTTGGTAGAAAGTGAAGGGAAATATATGCACCTGTGTGTGTGTGTGTGTGTGTATCCCATTTTAAATTTGTGACTTGACACTCTGGGGAAGCCACCTTTCAGGGAAGCTGGATCTCAAAAGAGAAAAGAAGGCTTTGGTGTACTGTGTTGCATGTGAATAAGGATGAAATGTCAAGAACATACAGTTTGCATCTTGTTCTGTTTCCGTATATATATATATATATATATATATATATATATATATATATATATATATATATATATATATATATATGTATATATGTATATATGTATATGTATATTTAGTGTTATTAATGACCTTAGGAGTTGGCAGGTATGTTCTACTTCTACATATCAGGGACAGCACGAAGCATCAGGAGCTCGCAGCATGTTTGAATTGCTCCATCTCCACTGTATGTCTTGTGAATCAGTGTTTCTGTGTCCTGCATTGCCAAGTTATAGTTATGTCCATATGCTTGATGATGCTACAGTTTTATGCTGGGTTTTTCTGCATTAATTCCAAAGCATATGAATGATGTAGTAAAATATTGACAAATGAATTGTGTTTGTTTACAGTTTGTAACTGGTGATTGGGGTAAGGCTGTATTCCTCTGCAGGAACTTTCCTTCAGCAGCTTTTTTCTTCATAAAGGATGCCTGAGAGAGCCATGCCAGTTGCTGCTTGCTGTCCTTCCTGCACTCTGCCTTGTGGCTATTGTCCTTATTGCAGTGCTGCCAAGCTTTTCATCGTTTCCTGTGGCTCGTTTTCATTCTAATGCTCATGTAGCCATGCATGCAAAGCGCATACTCAAAACTCAGGCATTGTTGCGTTGCTGCGTGACACTGACGAGACAGGTCCTGGTAGATCGATAAAAACCTCATGGCAGAGGTTTTTTTTATTGTTTTCTTTACCTTTATTCTGCACTCTGTTGTAATTTTCAGCGACATGAGGAGCAGATAAGTGAATAAGAGGGGGCAAGTTACCTGCACTTACATCATTGTAGTTGCTGTGATAACTTACTCCAAGCCCTCAAATGGCATAGCATTCACAGACTGCACTTCAAAAACTTTAACACAGTGATTTATGTTAAGGGAAGTAGTGGCATTTATTTTGCAGTAGAGTTCTGGTGTGAATTGATGACCGTAGGTTGCATCTGCACACACCGCTTTGTATTGGAGACTGGAAAGACACCAGCTAGTTGGCTGGTCAGAGATGACCTTTTAGATCTTGTAGTGATTGCTACTATAGCTGTGTTTCCCTCAAGTGGAACGGTTGGTTCGGTATGTATTTTTTCACATTAACTTTAGGAATACTACCAAAATAACTGGCCCCAGCTGTTTAATTTTTAGGGTCCCAGAGTTAATGGTACAAGCTAAACCAGCTCCACCCACTACAGTGAGCTGATTGAGCGACAGGAAAATGTAACTCCCTTGGTACTGGTGTTTCTTCAACACCCGCAGTCTTTTCTCATACAAAGCTTGAAGTTTTGTTCAAGCAGCCACAGACTGAGCAGGAAAAAAATTAGCTGCTGGATTACCTCCTTTGTTGTTCACTGTGTTGTCTGCCGTGTCGCATTCAAATGTCGTTGTTGGTTGTACTCACTATAAGTCCACTATATATCTCGTTGACGCGGCCAAAGGTAAAGGTGCTGTTCTCAGTCAAAATGCAAGCCTGACCCGAGGGCTTTACGGCTCCAAACTGTACTGTACCATGAGTCAAACACGGCATATGTTTCTGTTATGCTTCTTTTCCACTGGTCAAAAAACCCATCGACATTTACATGTCTGTTGTCTGCAATTTGGAAAAGTTTATAATCAGTATTCATTTGGGTCAAATGAGTCAGTAGATGCAGGTTTTTAATGGGCTAAGATTAGCAATGATGGAAACCGGACATATGGGTGAACATTCTAATTTCTTCATTTGGCTGTAGCTACAGCTCTCCATGGTGCTTTCTTCTGTTGTGTGTCCTGTTACCGTCTTCCATCATGTTGGATTGCGGTACGTTCATGATGTTGTACGTGCTTCACCAGAGGAAAAATAAAGGGACTCGTCTTCTGGCAATGGGAACGGAGGCAACTGCCTTCTTTTAGTGGGTTCAGCCACTTTTTATACCCTCTAATTTCTGTGTAGAAGAGGTACGAGTAAGCCAAGTTACTGAAGTACACTATATACTTTCACATACAACAAAATGTCTTTTTGTTGTAAAATGCACAAATTGCTAAACTGGAGCTGTATACTTCATCACTTCATTGAAACATTAAAATATGGGTTGACTATGAGCTGGATGCAGAGCTGTATGTAATTTCACACAATGTGTTGCCAAAGATTTGTATCTGTATCTCTTTTCCTTGTCAGTGTGGTTTGACCATCATGCTCTTACATGTCATATACTCATATTTTCCACTCCCTTTAATTCTTGAACAGCAGTCTATGTTGAGCTGGCAGATGTCTAGACAGCTCTAGATGTGACACATCTACTATTAATACACACACTGAGCTGTTGAGTGGGACAGCTACTCTCTTTTTGACCTATCCAATAGTTCACATCCAGATAAAGCAGCCAGCACTGTACTGCATCTGAATCAGCCAGATGTCAGTTCTTTTGCTGTTCTATTTCCACTACCACTTGAAATGCACATGATGATTTATTTGGACGATGTTATCATCAGATATGTGTCCATGTGTCCTTTTTTTTTTATTTCTTGAAACCGATTGTGATACCTTATCTTTGCATATGGGCCAATAAGGTTCAGACCCAATAGGATTGTCTGTCTGTCACCTCTTTTTATAAAGCTGTTCAATTGAACTCTTTTTCTGCACTACAAAGAGGAGAAGAGCATGTTGAGTAGATCACAGTTGTGCTGTATATCCAGGGAAATTGGGATGAAGAGGAAGAGGTCAGGATGAGCGAAACATTGGAGGCATGACGAGTGGTGATGAAGAGTTGAGTATGGCAGAAGTGAGGCGATACCGACATTGACTCAGGACGATTTCGATGGCTTGAAGAATGGGGGAAAAAGAGAGCTGGTGAATGATGATGGTGCAGGTGTCGGGACAATGGCTGGGGAAGAATAACTGATGAAGGCATGTGCAATGAGCTGTATTATTATAGAGAAAGACAAAGGTACAAAGGCATAGGAGTCAAAGGATGGATAAGTAGGGTTGAGTAGAGGAGGAGAAGCATAGAAAATCATGATAGTGTTTGGGTGATTTTCTTCCAGGTGCACTGATAAGGCCAAGATGGTAATACAAGTATTTCAATCATGTCATGTGGTATTAGTGTTATATATCACTTCCTTTTTGAAAAGTAGTTAATGGTTTCAATGTTGTGTCCCTCTGTCAGTGGGATTAGGCTGAAATTTCCACATAGATTTCTTACATAGTGGCTGGTTGAAGAATGGAGCAACAAACTTATGAACTGAGTCAATCTGATTCAGGGTATTCATATATATGTTTTTTTTTTACTCTAACATTGCAAGTTATTGCATTTAAATGTAAGGGCTGTTTTACAAGTCTGACCAAGACTGTGTGAGACAAAGATGGTCTACAGATATTATTGTGAAGGGCTGCCATGTTATTTTGTGCCAGTGTCTGGTTTGTTTTTTATTTTCCTAGAGGGCCTGACAGAGGCATTTCATTCTCTAGTTTGAAATGAGGAGCCAGTGTTGCTATGGTAACATGCTCTGAATGTGAGTAAGCTAGGTGTGAGGTAGCACTCCTGTGGTCCCTGGGGCTCTGTACCTCTACTTTCCCACCCTTTACGTCAGTGGTTTTAGCCAAACATTGGCAGAATACTACATAGACTAATGCAAGAGACACTGACAAGGTGTTCAATTACCGTTAGACAGCTTTTTACACGTGGAATGGAAGTTTGTGAACTGTTCACTCCCCTTCACCAAAGGTCAAAGTGTTATTGACACGGGATAATTCACAAAATAACATAACCTTTTTTCCCTCAACATATTATTGTCTTTATTCTCAAGACTTAAGCAGCTATCAAGTTTATAAAGTAGACAAAATCAGCTAGGTTTTCAGTCACAGTGTGTCTCAAGGTTGCATGTCCTTGTCCCAATATACAAGCATAAACAGATTTATTGATTTTGAGTTTGTCTGTCAGACGACAATGCTCATTTCCAGCAGTGTCCTTCCGAGTCTTCCTGTTTTTGTTACTGTTATCTTATTCTCACGTGTACAAGCTTGTTCTTTTATTTACTATTGAGTCCAGGACCGTTCGAGTCCAACTCTCCTGTGACTGAACATAAACATGCGATAATAATTCAACTCCCAATCACATTACCTGTGTGTGACATTAAGATTTTAGATTGTCAGTTTAGTCTGACTATTATAGTAATTTTTTCCAATGTCACAGAAATGCTAGTTTACACCCATAACTACTATAAAGGGATTTCATTGTTTTTGAAATTCAGATCAGGAGAGAAGCCCCCTCCAGCCATCATGCTAATATAAGACAACATGCAGCAGGCGATGCCTGGGACAGAGCTGCATTTTATTCTGGCTCTGTAGCTCTCTCATCCATATTCAGCAGCGTACATGTATTTCTCTTCTCCTGCCTCTCTCCTTTTCTCCTTGCCTGATGTCAACTCGCTCCCACTAACCCCACATGCAAACCAATATTCTTTACATGCGCCCATATTTTTTATTCTGTCATTTATGCCAAACAACACATCCTCCTTCTCAAGTCAGTGAACTGGGGATGTTCTGTCGGCTTCAATGCGTTCTGGCTACTCCTGTGTGCCGTGGTTCTTTTAACAATAACATCTGTTGTTCTTTCTCTCACTGAGGAGGAATATGCCTCAGTGGTACAATTAACATTTGGAATGGCATAGGACAAAAGTAGATTTAATTCAGTACCTGTATTTAGTCGTCGTAGGCAAAACATCCCTTTATTTCTGCACTTATGTTGACGGCATTGTCAAGTATTACTCCTAAAACTTTTGGCTTGAATGTGAAATCATTTACTTTGCTATGTACTTGCTATGTACCACTGTAGTTCTTAGCTGGGAGACACAGACGGCACATATTTGAAGAACTTTGTCCTGTAGCTTAAGTGTGGTAACATCTTAAGCTGCACTGCTCCATCCAGTGCTGTTCACTGCAACATGTTGGATTGGATCTGCATGTTTTTTTTTGTTTTTTTTTGTTGTGCTCTTCCGTAACTTGCAAATTAGCCTTTAAAACCAGCGTAAGAACAATCTTGAATCTTGTGTATTTTTGCGATATCACTTGAACTGCTCTAACCACTCAGTACACCTGCTAGTGACAGGACCATTTATGTCTATGTGATGAAAGTCTGTTTGTGTCTGTATGTGTCTGTTTTAAGAGTCTGAAGGTCTGGAGAGAAGTTCTGAGTACTCTCCTGGTTGACATGTCTGTACGTGTTTGTGACAGCTCAGTTGCCGTCACAAGCTCTCTGGTGTGTGTCAATTTACGTGTGAATCAACGTAAATTCATGAAAGTCATGAAATAATGCAGTTAAAAAATTAGGTTTAAGGATGGTTTGATCACGTTTTTCCGTCGCTAATACAACAGCCTGTTATTTTATGAGCAATATATAGTATACACCATTCATAAATATATTTTTGTTTGTTTTGTAGTGTAACTGTGTTTTTAACTGTATATCTTTGCTCTTCCCTGCTAATTGGCTACCATCTTCACTCTCAGAGGACAGAGTCTGACCTCTGTTCCGTGCTGTCTAACAGGTGTTCACTGACCACTCGGTTATCGCACATAATGTTAAACACCCACAGGTGCCGTGATAATTGAACGGGCCATGACCTTGACTTAGCCAACTTGTTTTTCCCATTTATTTCTTGAAGTGATGCTGTTGAACGGCATGTACCAGCCTCACATCGTAGATGCTGCTATGTAAATGAGGCAATTTCTTACGACTCATCCAAGAGTAATGTAAGCAACTTTATTTGAGATATACTGTTTACATTCTGGAAGAAAATTAAATCGACCAACACTCAACAGATTTGCAACAACTCTTATGCAAATGCTACAAATGATATTCACCTCAATCTGCTAAACATATGTGAGAAGACTCCCTGTATGAGCACTCCAGTTAAATATACTCTACTTTGCCTGAGGCACAGTCCTGCAAAACTGGCACAGACCCAGTTAAGTGTGGCCTTAAATTGGAAGAGTCTCTATTAAGAGATCCTAAAACCACTTGATAATCAGTCTAAAATCATTTTTTTAATGCATCCGCAAATTTGTTTTCCTCTCTCATGCTAACCTAGTAAGTATTGAAGGCATCTGAGCATTTGGGTGTAATTAGAAAGTTGCTTAAAAATCCTCATTGTGGTAATTACTCGAGAGCTGCCAGAATTCGACTGGAGCTGCTGTGATGTCTTTTCACCCCAGAAAAAAGTTGGCTGCTGTGGCACAGCTGCTGCTCGTAAACGAGAGTGAGTGAGTGAGTGAGGGAGAGAGAGAGTTAAGGACACTGCATAGTACCAGAATAACAGGAAGCTGTTTACTGTCCTAGCTTCATGGCTGTTCATCACCCTCCCACTGTTAGTTGTGTTACTTGGCTGTATGCATGTGCATGCTCGTGTATGTCCCTACAAGCGTTTGCCACACAGTTGGAGCATCACATGTTTCAAATGGCTACTGGATACAGCAAGATGTTGAATAGGGATTGGCATTTTTCAAGCAAAAATGGGATTTGACAGTCACTAGGGATTATCCGATGAATATTCATATCTGATTACTGTATAGTATCACAGCGCATATACATGCCACATCTGTTGCACGTGTCTTATTTCAGTAATAATGTTGAACATTTATATTGCTGTCTTATCGGCTCACTCTGCAACTGAATGATGCAGCGTGGATAATCCAGAGCAGCGGTAATACCTGCATCATTTTCAATAATCACAAAAGGTTGTATTAATATCAGGGCTGCAACTAGCAATTCTTTTCATTTTCATTATTTGATTTGTTGATTATTTTCTTTATTAATTGGGTCAAACCTTGAAATGATGATGTTCTGTTTTGTTTTTTCCACAAACCAAAATGAATCAGTTTTAATGATTTATTTGTTATATGGAGTAAAGGAACCAGAAAATATTCACATTTAAGAAGCTGACAAATCAGAAACTTGTTTTAATTAATGAGAAAATGCTCAAACCGAAGAATTCATTATCCAAATAGCTGATGATTCATTTAGTAATTGAATAATCATTGTAGCCCTAATTAATATAGAGCAGTGTTTCCCAAACTCGATCTAGGTTCCCACTTTTTATAGACTAACTATAACTATACGACTAACATTGGCCACATCACTGAGAGCAGATTTGTACATAATGTAGCGACTGATTTACAGCCACATCTGTACAAATAAATCACTGAATGTTTGGGAAAATTCTGCAAATTTGTTCGGGGACCCAAAAAAATCTCCCCTGCGACACATTTGTGGGTCCTGACACCAACCTTTTAGAATCTCTGATACAGAGCGTATATAACTATATGTCAGTAAAGCATTCCCTCCTGTCTGAGATGTGTCTACATTTGAAGATTTCCCCTGTACTCTTTTAAGATGGCAGGGAGTGATTGTTCTGACTGACAGACAGAATTGATTTGAACGTGATTGCTGCTGTGATTGGCGGGGAACTAAACACATGAATTTAAGAAACATGCGTTTCTTTGTGTCTCCCTCTTCCTCAGATATCTGGAGTCTGGGCGTGATCCTGTTCATGTTGGTGTGTGGCCAGCCTCCCTTCCAGGAAGCCAACGACAGCGAGACCCTCACCATGATCATGGACTGTAAATACACTGTACCGGCTCATGTCTCCAGCGCCTGCAAAGAGTGAGTTATGGAACCTATAGGAGAATGAAATATGACAGTTCAACCGAAAGATTAGACGTAAACATGAAGCCCTTTTTGATTTTATATCTAATATCAGCAGTGTCAGCTTCCTTAGATGCACACAGGTCCTATTTCACAATGCTCACCACTTTATGCCCGTGTTTATTGGATGAATCACTGTTTTCTCATTGTGTGTGTGTGTGTGTGCTTACAATCCACATACTGTATTTGTGGTTTGGAGAACGGCCAGTCCCATTAAGCTTAGAATGACCCTGTAATCAATAATCAAAAGGCATTCGCCTGGGGTATTTGTGGTGAAACTCAACTAGAGTAATATACAAAATTTGTCTATGGCTGCAAATGAGTCACAGTTCATTATTCTCTCCAGAAAAGGTCATTTATAATTACTGATTTATGATGCATTGATTACTGAAGTAGTCGTCAGCTATTTTGATAATCATTTAATCCGTTTGAGTGTTCTCTAATTTTTCAGCTTATTTTTATTTCAAATTTAATATGCAAGTCCTGTGGAGGTGGTTGCCTGTAGTCCTTGTAGAAAAATAGTAAGTTTCTCCCATTTCTTGGGAAAGATATATTGAAGGTCATCCTTAACTTTATAAAGACCATTCTTTGAGACTTGGAGGATCAGGTTTATTAGTAATATTTTAAACCAGTCCTTCGCTATCGCAACCCTCGAAAGTACACCACCCTAACTGTTGGGTTGGAAACAGCATTGCAGTTACAAGCCTCGAACCAAGTGTGATGTATTCCTTTAAGTCCTTTAAGATTTCAGAAAAGGATTTTCTTGTTTCTTGTTCTATATGCTTTCGCCAAAATGTCCACCACTGAACTGCCTTCCTCAGTCAATTCCTCAGACTTAATATTGAATAATTTTTGTTCATCATCATTTTGAGATTTATGGAACAAATAACTTAGAAAATAATGGACAGGTTAATCAATGGAGACAATCATTAGACGCAGCCCTGTTTTTTAGTGTGAAGCCTGGAGTTGTACTCTCACAAAGTCTGCTTGAATTTATTTATTTTTTTTACTGTTTTCATATCTGATTGCCTGCTGGTGTATGCTGGCCAACTCCACAGGCACCCAAAGTACTTTATGTTTCTTTTTTTTTGCTCCCTGGCTTTTTTAAATCGCCTGTTGCGATGTGTTGCATGCATGGGACGTTAGACAGTTATTTTTACTTTTTTAACAAAAACCATAGGCATGTTTGTGTGACCGCAACTGACTTGGATTGGTAAAAGTATGGAGTGTAGGCCTTTTAGATTATGGATCGCATCGTGTCTGCGAAAAACTAGTTACTAACCCTTTCAAAAATAATCTCTCAAAAATGCTTCTGGCTTTACTTCATGGCAAAGTGGATCTCAGTGGAACACAGCAGCAGCTACTGTGATTTATCTAAGCCCCAGCAGACCAATTTGCTCTGGTATCTGGCAGTGAGTGAAAACCCCTTCAAAGAGCGGCGCAGTCCAGCTGCACCCATCAACACACGCTCCACGCTCCAGTCGAGTCAGGCTGGTTGGCAGAGGCACGAGCAGGTTCTTTAAAAAAACATCACAATCTTGATTTTTGTATGCATTATCTCTCTAAAGATGGTGCTGGTTGAACTTTTGAACCTCAGAAGATGATTCACTTATTTCCCCCTCCAGCAGCTGTGGCCAAGCTCAATTAATCATATTCCTGATGCTTTAAACTCATATTGGGTTTTTTTTCCAAGTTAATGAGACATTATAATGTTTTCTGTTTAACTAATACCATAATTTATAGTTTTTAGACAGTTGGAGGTAGGGGATACTGTATAAAATAATGTAATTGCAGTCTTAATACCATTTCATTTTGAAATCCCACCATGGTAATGAGCAACGGCATCCTATAATACAGGAAATAAATGCTTATCTCCTGTGAGTCGAGGCAGACATCTGACTAGATTGAAGTGCTAAGCTTTAGCAGCTGGGAGCAATCTGATGGGCTTGTGGGTTGAAGAGCTGATTGTTGCACGCTGAGTCTGCAGGCTTATGGTTTTTTATCGAGTATTGAGTCATATCATTCGAAAAATATCCAAACTCTTGGTCCATATGCACGGCAGCAAACTGTCTGGAAAGAAAAAGTTACAGACTTGATTCAGACACGCTCGGGTGAGGACGAGTTGTTGGACTGGTAGAGCTCACATTCCCCGTGGTTCAGCGCATGAACCTATTCCTGTGCTCAGACTGTGAACTTATCTGAGAAGAATGAAATTAAAATCATGTCAGCTGAGCTCACCACAGACAAGGTCCAACTTAGCACAGTTTCAGCTGTTGGTGTGCACATTATTGTATATAGTCCTGTTGTTATTGCTGCTGCTGCTGCTGCTGCTGCTGGTTGTCATCCTCTGGGGAAGAGAGCCTCACTAGCTCTGACTAATCCCCAGTGTGTCTGACAGATAGCAGAACACTGTTCTGCCCAGCCTGTTGGCCTGTAGCCTCCATCATCATGCAGTCTGCTCACTCTTTATCACAAATGCATTGGGCATTTGACCGAGTCTGGAAGATTTAATTCTGCAAAGCCAAATTTAGATGATGTTTGCACAGTTTTGTCACAGTTTTTTAGTTTGAAGCACACATGTGAGTCTGTGGGTGAAATAAAGTTGCTTATTTAGATTTTTGTCGGTTTTAATCCATGTCTCAGTGAAGTCAAACTACGTGCTTCCGTCTGATCACATCCTGAGCTCTGACGAAGCAAATGTATTGCACTTTCTGTCACTGTACAATATTCTATGGAATATTCTGTGGATCTGGTGCCCAATGAGGGCTGACCTGCCAAAGGGAACATTCAGTCCTGTTGTATACAGAGCAATAAATGTTCTGCATAAAAAGATTTTAGGCAAAAGCTTCTTTATATTTAAACTTATCTAAGCTTCCACTTCTGGAGCATGAACTTCTGGGAGGGAAACAGTCGTAACATTCAATTAACATAGTATATTTTCAAGTTCTTCCACAGAAAACCACATTTTAATTTTGTTGCGTTGCTTTTACCTCTTCATGCTCATGTTCCACCAGCAGCAGTAAAACATTGCCTGGGGCCTGAATCCTTCAGAGTAAAATAATTATTTAGATATATACTGGCACAGATTTAAGTAGTGTATGGAGTGCAGGGCTGGCATATAAGTAGGAAAATATTAGATCAAATTTTTAAAAGAAATGTATCTACGTTTATGAGCTCTAGTAGACAAACAGTCTACATTTATGGCAGTAGATGTTGGGCATGTTGATATAATTTTCGATATACTGTGCAGCCCTATTTACATTAGTTAATGCTTCAAGAAACCTAAAAGCACCAATGTTAGTGTTGCTTCTTCATCTAATTGTACTTCCATTATAGTAAAGTAACATTTCCATGACAAATATGAACACAAACACTTAAGGAAATGGCAAGATGTTCTTTCTGAACATAAACATGTAAAAACATAAGACAACACAAAAACTCAAAGATTTAAATGAGAAAAAAGCTAATAATGAAGAAAACATGGTCCTGATAAATCGGGCAGTGGAGCAAGTGATCTTTCAGGCACCTCGGGAGCAGCCGCAGCCTCGTGCACCTTTTTCTGTCACGCACAACGAGCCTTAGTGACAGGTTGACAGACTAGAGAGTGCAGGAGAAGTTCTTATCTGTGGGAGAGAACTCTTATTGCATGCCAATCGCAGGTGTGCACACACACACACAGCTGTAGCTGAAATGACAAGGTCTGGCTGTCAGTGTGGACTGTAAAAAACTTTATAAGGGGGTTGGAGCAAGCACACGATAGAGAAGTGCACAATCTACAGTACAATAATCAGGCAAAATGCTAACTTCAACCTTTTTTCCTCCCATTTCATGACTGAAAATGGCTTTAGAGATCTACAGTAATGTTAGTATAAGTGTAAAAATAAAGGTTAGATAAATGGGCAGATATTTATTGATCCTAAACTAGGATATTTTTGTTTTACAGCTACACTTTTACAACTCTTACAATATAAGATACAGTATATAGAAGGATATGAGAGATGAAATGCAAATACAGATGTAAACAGAGCATAAAACAATAGAATAAAGTGTTAAAATGCAAGGACATACACCACAGCTAATCAGAGAAAAGGGAATAAGGGAAGACAACCATACATATCAATCAACGGTGATTACTATCTATAAAGTGCAGTTGTGCAAATGTGACACTGCGGTGTTAATAAGTAGATTGTGGTTGAGTATATGCATCAAAATCTAATGATTTGTGAATAATGTGTAAGTAGTTGAGTCAAATGATGATGTTGATATACTGAGTTGTGAGAAGGAGTAAGATTAAATAAGCGTAGGCTTGTTCCTGCTCCTTTTGTTTATTTTGTTTTTATAGATCATTAGTCCTTACGTGTGTGTGATAAGCTTTAGCTCAATTGTGTGAGTGAATACATATTCATAAAATAATGTTCTCCCACTCTATCTCGTCCCTCTCTCCTCTCGTCCTGGCTCCAGCCTTATAGACCGCATGCTTCAAAGAGACCCCAAGCGACGAGCGTCTCTGGACGAAATCGAGACGCACACCTGGCTGCAGGGGGTGGACCCGTCCCCGGCCACCAAGTACAACACTCCACTGGTCTCCCACAAGAACCTGTCCGAGGAGGAACACAACAGCATCATCCAGCGCATGGTGCTGGGAGACATCGCAGACCGAGAAGCCATAGTCGAGTAAGTTGATATAGACCTCACTCCCCCTGCACTTGTAAACACAGTGGGGTTGAATGTTCTTACTTTCTTTGAACACAACATCAGCGCCCCTTTAGTTGATCATGCTTGGGTTGCTTTTACACTACTCTACTTTCCTTTTTTTATCCAATTTACACAGGTTAATTTATCAGTGCCATTTTTTTTTAGTTTACACTGCAAACTAAACTAACAAAAGGCTTGAACCAGAGCAAAACCATAAAACAATGACATCAATCATCACCTCCATACATGGTTTAAACATACAACTGTTAAAATAAGTTTTTTTTGAGCTGCAACTAATGATTATTTTCATAATTCTCATTTGATCGTGTATTTGTTTGGTCCATAAAATGTCAGAAATTGTTGATTAGTGTTTCCCCAAACCTCAAAATGATGATGTTCTTGAATGTCTTCTTTTGTGTCTTCAAACCAAAATGATTCAGTTTTAGTGATTTCATGGAGTGGAGAATGAATGGAGCAGAGAAACCAGAACATGTTCACATTTAAGAAGCTGAAAAAGCAGAAAACTTGTTTTTATTATTAAAAAAAATCCTCTTAAAACAGATAATCAATTATAAAAATAGTTAAATTTAGTTATTAATTTATAATCAATTAATTATAAAATCATTGCAGCCCTTAAGTGTTTTAAATGCATAAACATTATGTTGTTATATTGACTTTTTGTTGCTGCTATTTTATTGCAGTAAAATGATTCCACATCTTTACTGTAAATGACATTTATCCACAAAGACTCTTAGTCACACTATTCCATTCTGTCCTGCCACATAATGAGCGTCGGGCCTTTTTTTTTTCCCTTCTCACTCCTATTTGAACACAGAACAACACTAAGAGAGAGAGAAAAGACCTGCAGCATGCTAACAGCATTTTCACTGTCAGTGTTTGGCCCCTGCAGCTCTTAAGATAAGCCTGTTGTGCTGCGCTGCATGCTGGGAAAGCAGTGAGAGCAGGAGCTGCATGGGGAAAATATCAAGAGCAAGAAAAGCGTGAAACATTTGTTGATTTCAGAGTCATGATTTCAGGTTAACACTTGTTTCTCCTCGTCCTTGTTTCACAGCTCACTTTCTATCTCACACGACAGAGGTGTGTGAACGTGACAACAGAGAAACACAGTGTACACTTGAGTGGAAACATTAAGGGGGCTGTTCTATCAACACATTCAGGCTATTTGCAGAAACAGTGTTATAAGTTTCACGTTACGTAAGAAGGAATTAGAGTTGTATTAAAAAGGCTCGGTTGTAGCTGTATCCTCCACTTCATTTGTTCTGTATTTTACTCTTCCATTTTTCTATTAAAGACAATGACAATATTTATATTTTTGACAATATTAATATTCAATATTGTCAACCCACAGTGATGTCAGCCATCACTGGTGTTTCAAGCCTTGAGTTTCATATTTTGTATGTTTCAACAAGACACATATTGGACAGTACTACCTGTCAATCCCACAGTGTCCACCCCCCCATACATGCAGTGTTTTATGCTCTATTTTAGTCTAAATGGGACCATAAATCATAAAACAGACATCATGGTGTATTGACGAAGACCTGATGCTAGTAAGTGCGGTCATAAAAGCCTCAGGAAACATTTACTGATGTTGTAAATCAAGTGAATAGTAGGCTTATTTTCTCATGGCTATTTCAAGAGAATGCAGGTTCAAACACTTTGTCCTCTAGACCCTGAGATTCTGATTTCTTTACACTTTATATAGTGTATTCTATACACTATACTCTTTCTCTGTCTTAAATGATTTTATATTGTATAATGTAGCTTCCATGTGTGGCTGCTGTTGTTTTAGAGCCCTGGAGACCAACAAATACAACCACATCACAGCCACATACTACCTGCTCGCAGAGAGGATCCTGAGGGAGAAGCAAGAGAAGGAGGTCCAGACCCGCTCGTCCAGCCCCAGCAACATCAAGGCACACTTCAGGTAAAGAACGATGCACTGTGGGGAAAATAAGGTCACATTCAAAGTCCACGACGACGCGGCAAGCGTGACAAAATTACCAGTTTCATTTCCAGAACACAAAAGAGCGACCTTTTCCGTGCTCTGGCTTTGAATAAAGATCACTCCGGCCTGTCGCGTCACGTCCAGCCAGAGTCACTTAAAATTCAATGGTGTAATTTTCCTCGATGGTGTCCGTGTGTGCAGGCAGTCCTGGCCCACCAGAATGGACATGCATCAGGACATAGAGGACAGCTTAGCAGCGTCCTCCATCTCCCACGCTGGAGGCCCACAGTCTCCAGCTCGCAGCACGGAGAACCTGCTCAATGGACATCGCTCCAAAGGCCTGATGGAGCTGGGCCGACGAGAGGAATCGGTGACTGACTCAGCGGCCCAGGTACTCACATCTTCATCATACTACGCATGATTTCAGCTGTCCTCAGAGAGCGTCTGTCCATAAACGAAATTAACACTTTCTCACAACTTACATCTTCCAGGGAGCCTGTGCCGCCGCCGCCTCTGCTTTTTGCTCTGGTTCAGGGATCATCAGGGCTCCAGCTCCCTCCACCTCAGCAGCAGCCAAGCAGCGAACATGCCTGTTCAGGTCTGATCCCTGCGTCTGACTTCCTTCCTCTTTTTTATTTACAAACTGAAAAAGAAGTAGCCGCTATGAGGCACATTGTTATTATCGATCAATGTCAGATAATACATACAGATAATACAGATAATACATTTCCGGATTGAACTTTGAGTCCCTGACACCTCAATTATGGACTTAAGATACTGTAGTGCCTTACTTTTAAATGTAAACTAATGTCTCTTAGATTTCAAGCTGTTGACCAATGAGTTCACATACTGCTGAAGGAACCTCTCAGCGCCACGTGATTCTCTGTTTGATTGTAAATACAGCAAAGCAAGTCAGTGTAGTAATGCAATCAGGTTAAGGTATGACTGAAAACACGCCCCACGGAAATCTCCAGAAGTGAATTCTAATGCTCAAAAAATCCATTGGTTCAGCAGTTTGGAGAAAGCAATACTTCTTGTCCCTGCCCGACCTTGCACTGCTGCTGTATACTAATACACAAATGCTCCCTCAGTCATTCTGAATGTTTTTCTTTGACAGAGCCCATTTGTAGATGAAGGATAAGCATACAAATAATGTTGTTTCTGTTCATGAAGCCCAAACAGAAATGGAATAACAACAAAAATCTCCCAAAGTTAGGCACATTGTCTGGATTTGTATTTACACGCTTCAGTAAAAGTAATATCATTTCATTCTTTTCAGGTTGGAGGAGGATGAAGAGGAGGAGGATGACCCGTCTCCTCTGCCGACCCAGGTGATCCTGCGCCGTAAGCCGCCCTCTGTCACCAACCGCCTCACCTCCAGGAAAAGTGCCCCGGTGCTAAACCAGATCTTCGAGGAGGAAGGGGAGTCTGACGACGACTTCGACATGGACGAGGGTCTGCCCCCCAAGCTCAGCCGCCTCAAGATGAACATAGCCGCCGCCACCAGCCTGAGCTCCGGGGCCGGCTCGTCCCCGGGCTCCACGCAGAAGCGGTACCAGCGACGCAAGAGCCAGGGCAGGGGGTCGTCGTGTTCCAGCTCCGAAACGAGCGACGATGACTCGGAGAGCCACCGGAGACGTTTGGATAAAGACTCTGGTTTTAGTTACGGCTGGAACAGAAGGGACAGCAGTGAGGGGCCCCCGGGCAGCTCGGGAGGGAACGGGGGAGGCAGCAGCTCAGGGCAGGGGAAGCCTCCCGGAGAGGGAGGAGGCACCTCTGGTCCAGACCGGGGTAGTCCTCCTGAAGGAGGTGGGAATGGAGGTGGGGGAGATTGCGGTGGGGGAGGCGGAGGGGGCAGTAAAGGACAAGACAGCCCCTCCAGCTGTTGTAACAACAGTAGCACTACTAACCCCGCCCTCAGTTCTCTGTCCCGCTCAGCCCGCACTGCGAGCCGTGGCACCGAGCTGGTGGAGAGTCTGAAGCTGATGAGTCTGTGTCTCAGCTCGCAGCTGCAGCACCACCGCGCGGGGCGAGGGAGTCGAGGTGGCGGGAAGTTGATCATAGACCCGTGCAGCCTCTCGGGAGGGAGCGTGAAAATCCAGGAGAAATCAGCCTGGAGGATGTGCATCGGCTCCACGGGAAGCCTGGACACCATCACTCTACCCACCACCGCCACCCTGCCCCGCACCCACTCCACCCACCACCACCACCACCACCATCACCATCATCACCACCACCGCAAAACAGCTCCACATGACGCCCTGAGCCTGAGGGCGGGGCCCACTGTCAGGGACGCTCGCAGCAACCTGAGCGCTTTGAAAAACGGCGTGCTTCAACTACCTCTGTGCGAGAAGACCATCTCCGTTAACATCCAGCGCGGTGGAGGCTCCGGGGACGGCCTGCTCTGCACTGCAGCTCCGGCCAGCTGCTGCCAGGTCGTCTGAGGCTCCACCCCCCCCGCGCCGCCTCTCACACAGACCTCTTCATCTTCTTCACCTCATGAACTGAACACGCGATTCCACCGTCTAACGGTCCCGTCTTGTGTGTCGCTGTAGCAGATAGCTGACCTCACATCCTCGTCCTCCTGCTGCTGCGTCGCTCCACTTCTGTCGCGTTGAATTATTTTGTTGTTGTTTTTCCCTCTGAATTGTGTCGTTTCAGAGCTTCATGTCAAAAGCTGCTTTTAACATTTTACTACTGTTTTCTAGAGATGTTCCCTTACCTTTTTTTTTTTTTCTTCTATTCAGCACTGATTCCGATACCTGAACCGTTCACATCCACTGATCCATGAACTGCACTGATACCCGTGCATTTTTAAAAATACCTTTAAAACTATTAACCGTGTATGGAAGTGATGGTTGCTCTCGTTGTTGTATGACCAGCCTCCGTTTTAAACCCTTTGAAAAACAAAAGCCATAGAACTTCTTTCATTATCTAGTAACAACTCATAAAAAACACAAATGAATACGGCAACTCTTTCAAATTCCATCCCCTGTTTTTTTAAACATTTCAATATTTTTGAATTTTTATTGAACGTTAAATAAAATGAAGCCTATTTTTATTATGTACCATGTATACACAGGCTTGTATTTGACCAGTTTTCACCGTCATCCATCGTGTGGTCACTACACATTCTGCCCACTAGAGGGCAGACGTTGTTTGACATCATGCAGCAGCAGTACTTCTCGAAAGTGCTCTATTTCGTTTACATCGATATTAACTTGTTTTAATATTCAGATTATCTCTAAATTATGTAATCCAGTCCGGCAGCCATATACAGTACATATTACTGTTTCACTTACGTCTTTTCCCGACATTAATAACTGCCAAATAATTGGCTTTTTGTCGCGGACATCACTTCTTCTACATATCAGAGGCAGAACAACGCTACGTCTGTCTTTGAACAGCGTAGAGGAACAGATTTTCTGTTATTTTGGTTACATTTTCATACTTTAAAGACGTGGTATTGGATCAACGTATAGATTTGCCTACTCGCCGATACGCGACCTAACGTCTTCATCAGTATCGGAGGCTTTTCAGATACTCGTCTCGGTATCGGAACATCTCTACTGCTTCTTCCTCCAGCTGCAGATTAGTGGAACTGGTTTTAGATCATGTTACGATGTGGAAAGGCTTTGATTTGATGGTGACTAAATACAGACAAAGAACACAGTGGTTAACGTTCAACGTTCTCTATCAGATGTTACACATCGCTATTACCCTTAAAAAATATATATATATATGTATATATATATACACATCGGGTGTTGTGATGTATGATATGAAACAGTATTTTTTACAAAAAATATTTGTAATATTTCAAGATCAAGTCTTAATTGTTGAATTAAACCATGATATTGTAATTAATAATATATTTAAAAAAATATATTTTGAAATGTCATGACCGTGGGGAAAACGTTTGTCTTGAAGATGACATTTCTCCCTAGAAATTTAAATTTATTCTCATAATTCTCTCTCCACGCATGGTCAGTCCGTTCATTGTGACTGTAGTAGATTAAGAGAGCAGACCACAAGACAGGGCTGCAACTATAAGTGGGCGGAACTACAAGCAGGAGGCGGAACTACAAGTTGTTTAAACGCACCCACTGGAGAAAGACACCCACTCACCATAACCCTTATCCTCACCCTTTCATAACCACTCGCCTTTCCCCAACCCTTAATTCCAACCTTATGCTGCATTCCATATGTAGTTTGAATTTCCTGTGTAAGGAAACTTGGAGCAACCTCACGCACCCCAGATTAGGATTCCGGAAAGTGAATAGTGAAATCATTAAATCGTCGCAAAAGTACTGTTTCACTTTTAATTTTTTTTTGTGCGCAAAATCCGACAGAGCGTTGTTATCGATGTGTATTTTGCTAACGAAGGCTAGCCCGAGATACGTTTGAATTTCCAGCTTTTCGACTGGATCGCTGTGAACTCAGGGATGATGTCACTTCCAAGTTCCGATTTAATTGGAACGCAGTGTTAATTGCTAAATTTAGCCACTCCCCTTCCTCTATCTACTCCCCTTTCTCAGCACCTGCTATAGTTAGGAATCGCCATGAAGACACCATGATACAATATTACGATATTTAAGTCACAATGCAATATGTTCCTACACACTGACTCAACGTTTTAGTCTCTTCTCATGTGGTTCTGTGTGATTTGGACCTCTTGAAGTCCCGCCCCCTTTTCTTGCCATTCTCAGATGAAGTCCCACCCCCTTAATTTTGATTGGTTAGATGGTGGAGGCAGAGGCTACAGTGTCTCTCCACGTGAACATGTGGTTCTGTTTGTGTATTTCAGTGAGGACAGTTGGGCACTTTTAACACTCCATACACTCCCCTTCCTTCACCTCTGAACTTTTAGTCTGTAAAGATCGTTTGTTTTTCACACAGAAAAAAAAAAGCAAAACCCTGGAAAATGTCCATACTCAACTTTCTGGACATTATCCAGGGTTTTGCTTTTTACCTATAAAGAATGCAGATCAGGGGGGCGGAGTCTGCTAGAGACGAGTCCACAGATTTGACAGATTCTCTCTCTCTCTCACGAGAACATTTGGAAAAAATGTCCCTAATTCTTGTTTTTGCATAAATTTCAGCAGAATTCCATGAACATGTTTGGACTTCAGTGCAGGTCTGAAAGCAGCCTGAGGGATGAAAGCGCTCACACAACAGCTAGTTTAAGGGAAGAAGAAAGGTCTTGACCTCTGACCCCACATTGCACTCAGACAATCTGTTTGTTTTTGTGTTTTTTTTAATGTTTGAAATGTTTTATGTTTTATTCTGACTGTTTTATCCGCGTTCATTCACGTCAGTGTTGGTAACAGCCCCTTTAAATATGGACGTGTCTCTGAGCGGAGTGTGTCCGCTCCCGATGCTGTAGCAACAACACTCACATCCGCCATGTTTGGAAAATGTTACTGCTGTCTTTTGTATTGAAAATATACAAGCTTTTTTTATTATTATTATTATTATTATTATTATTGTTATTTTTTTATTCATGCTGTAGTCGCTGAATATTGTTGTTTTTTTAGTGTCTGTTTGTTGTGATTCGGCTCCGCCTGCACTCGCGCATCACCCAAAGCTTCACTGCACACGTCGCTGCAGTGTGATGACACGTTGTAGATACACTAAAGGTTTATTTTTAAACTTTATTTTTCTTTGGCTGTTGTTTGTGTAGAAGTGAGCGCGTGCGTGTGTGTGTGTGTGTGTGTGTGTGAGTAAGCAGGAGGAGCAGCTGATGACGAGCAGCTCGGAATGAGCTGAAAATGAACAAATGGAAAATAAGATAAAAAGGAAAATGGGGGAGATTCCTCAAGGGCATTGGCAATAAGCTATACTGTGTGTTGCAGCTATCTGTACAGAGAACAGTTTTCTTTTATTATTTTTGTTTTTAATTCAAACTTGTGCAGCTTCATCATGACTTCATTGGACTGTAAAGGAGAAAAGAAAAAAAAAGAGAAAGCTGTGTTTGTCTTTGTTTTCTCTTGGTTCTTGTCTGTTTTTGTCTCCTTTTCCTGTTTTATTTTGAAAACCAAATGTACATAGTGTTGTAAATATGGTGCTCTTTCTCTCTAGAATAGCCGAGTGAAACCTTTTAGCTGTACAGCCATCTAGCCTTCTGATAAGATTAGTACTACTGTGTGGGCGCCTCGGCTCAGAGCGGAGTGGTCACCACGTGGCCGCGTTCGCAGCGTCACGTCGGGTACCGCCCCCCCCACCCCCCCGACTGTCGTCTTACTCAGCTGTAACCAGGTGAACGACGTGCATGTGTTTCAATGTTTGACATTCAGTGACACTGAGGGAAGAGAGCGGAACGTTACTGGACCAAAAAGCAACAGAAGAAGAAGTGACAGGAATATTCAGTGTATTACTCTGTAGTTGACCTGTTGTCAGATGTTACATATAGCTATGGTAATATCCAAAAATAAAAGTGGAGTACTGTCGCATATACACATGCTCATGTGACTCTTTTTTTCTGTCCTTGAAACCCTTGAATGTTTGGCCTAAATGGACATGGGTCATTGAAGCTTATATTCAGCCCTCTGGTTATCTAATAAAGTGTATGATTGGAGATTTTCTAAATTTAATATACAAAAAATAGTTTTAAAAATCTGGTGCCCCCTCAGGGGTTTGGACCCCAGGTTGGGAACCACGTTATCTAACAAATGCAAACTGAAGAATACATATTTTACAACTTAACAAAAAGGGGGGGACTTCTTCTATGGAGTTGAAACGGTAGCTTGAATCCATGATGAGGCATTACTGCCCCCTTCTGGAATCAGAAAACAGCTACACATTCATTCATTCATACACAGCACAGCTGTCAGGAGCAGTGTGAGGTTTAAGTGTCTTACCCAGGGGCACAACAAGGGGCTGGGGATCAAACCCACAACCTTCCAGTTGAAAGATAAACTGTTCTTACACTAGTCCCTCACTGACCCTTTAGTTTGTTAAGAAACAAACTGAAAAATGATGTTAAAAGAATTAAAAGAATTTTCCTCTCTGCAAACTCAGCCACTAGAGTGACACACACACATGCATACACCTCGACCTGACTTTAAAAACCTGTCTTCAATTTAGTAATTTACATTATGGGGACTTGAGTCCCCCCTTACCTTAACCCTTAAACCCTTTAAAGTTGTGTGGACCAGCCACAATATACTCACAAAGATAGGGTTTGCACACAGACTAATGAAGACACACACACTTGTGTTTATATCTTAGTGAGGACACCTTACATCAGGACATCATGCATTCTCCTACAGACCTCCCCCCTTACCTCACACCTGAGGTCTTTTTTTTAAGATGTGCTCCTGCTCCAACACACCTGATTCAAATGAGTAGGTCGTTACCAGGCTTCTGCAGAGTTTAACGACAAGCTATTTGAATCAGGTGTGTGGAGAACATCGAAGAAGACCCGCAGGACCAGGACTGGGAGACACTGTACCAGTAAATGTCCTAAAGAGGTAACAAATACACACTTATGAGGACACTCATCACCAGTCAAAACCTTTGACTTAACCTCAGCTTAATTCTAAGTCACAAACTGGTTTTTATACTGTATGTTAGCAACCCTTAAGCTAACACTAACACAATGTCTTCACAAAGACATAAATACACACACACACAAAAACTTACAGAAAGTAGAGTCAGACTCATTCATTTCCTTGTTTACATATATTTTTTATTTTTGTTATTATTGCAGCAAAAGCCCAGCAGAACCATTTCACTTTCATCATCATTACATTTCAAGGCACCAGGGGCAAAAAGGTAACATAAAGTAACATTACGACGACGAGCAAAAAAACCCACCCGTATCTTACAAGCAACAAATATGAGCATTTGAAAAGACTCCAAATGAGTTGTATGTGATTTAAATATCCAGGATTTGAATTTCCGGCTTTGTTTTTCTGTCTCTCGATCGTGAGTCACATGACAGACAAGAGTGAACCCTGAAAAGCTCTAAATAATGTGTTATTATCGCGGTTGGATTATATTATATTATATTATGTATAGATATAGTTTTAGTGACCAATTTGGACCCATTCTGCCACCTAGTGGTGCCGCCGTTACTAACTGACAGAGGATCGTTTATTATAATATGAATCCATTTTTAAATAAAGTCAACAATGGTTGTGTGAAAACACAGACTAAAGGACACTTCAACAGTCGCCACAGTAACGTGGCAGTAACTTATTAACGATGTAAACTGATTAGTAAAGACGGTAGAGATAGATTTTATGGCGCAGGATGAGGGGAACATTTGACCAAATCCTTAATAATCCCTTGTTACTGTTAACTAGGGCAAGTCTTTTTTTAGGAAGTTGTCGGAGTACTGCAAATGTGGATTAATGCTAGTTGCCATACTCCACTAAAAGCACCAGGGGGCAGTGTGTCAAGTTTGTGCGACATACATTTCACCTTTACCCATGGATTTCAAGTGCACGGTGAACCCTGACGTCCTGAAACCGCGGTGTAAACAACCCGAGTCATGTGACACGCGGAGCGCTAGCATAGTACAGGTTCTTCTTCCCGAACTTCCTGGACAAAAACAAGTTTGCGTTCAAACCACAGGGGAGTAATGACAGCGTAATGATCACTACTGATACCACATTCATCTTGAAATATAAGATAAGATCCCAACACTTTTTGTCCTCCATGGCTTCCGTACGTGAGAGAAGCAGCTGTAAATACGGACACTGACGTCAGCGTCGATCATCATACTGTGATTTAAGGCAGCAGCTTTTTTAAGTGGAGTGCTTAATAATCAGTACAAGACATGACTGAACGCACAAGACAAACTACTTTGGTTGAAGCTCTTGTGATATAAAGTGAATAATAATAATAATAATAATACTAATATTAATAATAATACAGCATTCATGTGTGATTTAACACTGAACCTCATTACAGTATGGTTTTTATTTAGGGAACAGTATAATAATGTGTTTGCTACACAACCGACCGGGAAACCGTTTATTTTAACCTTAAACTTTAGTGATGCTGTTGCGATACAGCAGCACACGTGTGCGCGTGAGGCTCCGTCAGTACTTGTAGACTCTCCGCTCTTCCTCACTGCTCCACCTTCCTGAACTCCGTGGCTTCGAGCATTTTCTGAAACACATGACAAAAGAGCGACACGTCCGCGTTAGCATTGTTAGGTTTTATCGTTGACTCTGTGAAATACCGCGATACTTTGCATGGCGATTTTGTGGGTTACCATAAAAAAAAATCAATTGACGTTCCAGTCCACTAGATGGCGCCAAGTACTCACGCTCACTAGAGCTGTATCGCAATATCATGATAATATTACATTGCATTACATTACATGTCATTTAGCAGACGCTTTTATCCAAAGTGACTTACAAGGGAATTGAGTACAATATCAAGTAATAGTAATATCGTATCGTGATTGAAATTTCGTAATAATATCATATCATATTTGAGAATGAAAAATATTCGCAATTAAATCATTTAAGCAATTGTACACATTCCGCTTCCGAACTCTCGTTTGCTCTCCTGATTTTTTGTTTGCAGCTCCGACACTAACCCCGGGGGGGCGGGGTTTTCAGGGGAGCAACCCATGAATGTATGTTTCGCGAGCAACCGTTGTAAAAGGCTAATAATGTCCACAATTATGTATATTATGACTTTAAAATTACAGATCTGATATTGAATATTGATGCTCGATCCCCTCCAACCACAGCCCACGCACTCCCCCACCCAGCCTGTTTATAACTCTTTTAATGAGATCACTTTGATTTCTTTCCATTTCTAATGAGATCACTGAACAACATGGGGGCAATAAAGGCTAATTATCTCAGTACTGATTCATTTATAACCACTATTTTCATATCTCTAAGAGAAATAGTATTTTCCTCTTGTTTCCACCCACGGCTGCTGGTTGTTTTTCACACGGAACACAGACAGACGAATCATCTTTCTTGGGGAGGCAATTAAAACTATACCACACACTCCTTGTCTGATGTATAAAGTCCATTGATTTATGTTGTGATGCTGCAGTGACATCCAAAATCCAAAAGAAATGCTGAGAAAAACAATTGTGGGAGGAATTCTTCTCCCCTTGAATACTCCCGATACACTTTTACACAGTGTTATAATGGTGCAAATGACGGTATGAGATAAGAACACTTCAAAGATGATTACAATTGTTAACTTTTTGAATTAGAATTAAGGCTATTCACAAAATGTGTAGTAGTTAATGTCCCACTGTCACACGCATGCTCACACATAAGCAAAAGCCAACAGGTGAAATAAAAATATTACAATTGCTGACAAAATATAACAAAACAAGTAACAAGGTAACAAAAAGGAAAGACACTGAACCTAAAATAATGTAACAGACATCAAACAAAATGAAAAATGACATGACAATAGTCATGCAGAGGTCATATTTAAATAGATGAATGGGTTAACAGAAAATCCGATCAAGATCAAGATCATAAACTTTATTGTCCCAGAGGGAAATGTGTCCTGGACAGCACAGACGACATTTAATTGAAAACAATGTCAAATACGTAATCATACAGAATGTAGAAAATGATTTCATTGTGCAAGAGCGGCAGCAACTAAGGTGTTGTCACAGTAACCAATAAATAAATACAATAAAAAAAAAAAAACGACACAAATGATATTAAACGATCAAAATAATCAGCATTTTACCCCTGCACAGTCTATTGTGCAATACCCACCGACAACTCATCACAGGAGGGGCGGGGTAATCCACTAGGATCATGAACGTGACTACCTTAAAGTCAGATTTTGTGCAGTTTTGTTACAGTCTAATAATAATAATTAATAATAAAAAAACACAGCTTCTTTACCCTGCTGCTTTTACTAATTAGCACCATCTGCTCTCAGCAGACGTCCAGACGAGTCAGACCTCTGTTCATTTCTGTCTGACTCCTGCTGGGGTCAGGTCTTCGCAGTTCTTTCAGTTATTACACATAATGTTTAACAGATGGGGGCCCACAGGACTCAACCTAGAGCCAACTGAATAAAACTGTATAAAATGTGGAATTCAAACTCTATGGGTCAGTGGCCGGGTGTCAAGTAGACACATGAAGAACTCTCCAGCACCGCCGCGAGCCTCAGTGATTCCTCTGCCTTTGATTCCGCTGTGCTCTAAAAAAAAAACAAAAAAAAAACAACAACATGTTATTGTTGAAATCATAAAGAGGAGAAGTTGTTCTTTTGTTTTGATGAGGTCTAAATTACCATACGTGCTGGAGATCACAGCGGCGAAAAAAGAGAGAACTTAAAGTGATTTCATGAATAAAGCAATGGCGTTCCCGTTTCAAATGCTTCAAAACAAATTCAAATGGTTGTGTGTCAAAGCATATGTCTAATTAGGGAAGTGGGTTTATGTGCGCAGATGTGTGTGTGTGTGTGTGTGTGTGTAGTGCTCGAGGCTAACAGAGAAGGCTAATGCGGTGGAAAATGTGTCTTAGCTGGGCCATGAAATAACGATGAGGCTGTGACTTAATCATGTTGACATATAGAGCGCTCTCTTCTTCTGCCCCTCACTCACTCTCTCACATAGAGCCATGCTCTCTCTCTCTCTCTCTCCCTCCCCCTCTTTGTGCAGCGCTCCTCTCTGATAAACTGTGACAGTGTCTCTCTTGTGCTGGCTTCTTCAATTCACACTGATGACTTCATTAGTATAATGTTGTTAACAATCCCAAAGCAGCTTACGAAACAACTTAGAATTGTAAACCTTGTTGACATGATTAAAGATGCGGTTTATTGTGAAAGATTCGATCGCACGTACGGTGTAATAACAGCGTGTTAATGTATGGCTGGCATACAATCTTAATCCTTAAGGCCTTTCTAGACCAGACACATTTTTTATTTTCTTGCAATTTATTTGCATGTAGTGTGAGCTTTTACAGCAGCAGCAGCATTTTTCGGACAGATTTTCTTTTTTGAATCCGACTGAAAAACATTTTAACCAAACTGAATCTGCCTGCTTGATATTCTAAAGTTTGGCATGAAATGCTTTGGACAGCATTGAAGGTCCAATGCCGCAATTAGCCAAAACAAAGCACACAAGTGACTGGATTATTGTCTTAAGAGTCTAGTTTTATGTGCCGTTAACTGGGCTTCAGTAAGCTTTTGCAAGCAAGCACTCGTCTCCTCTTCAGTATTGTGTGCAAGTGTTTTATTGTATTTTTTTATGAAATGTATTCAGTAAAATGACCTTTGCACTTGTTTGCAACGTTCAACGTGTCGTCCCTTCAAACACTTGTTATCACCATACATGTATACATAAACTGAAATATTATGTTATCTGACCCTGAACCCTCGACTGAACATGCACACCATATGTTTGTATCCTCTCTTCAGGTGGCTGCACGTTTGAAGAGTCATATAGCAGCTGTGGGTACAGCGTTTCCCTGGGAACCAATGGATTTACCTGGGAACAAGTGAACTCCTGGGAAAAACCGACCATGGATCCTGCCCTGCCTACAGGTATGACCTTGCGTCTGTTTTTCCGTGTTTCCCTTCAACTAAGCATTGTCCCCACAGAGACGGAGACACAATACTAAATCTAAAGCAGTGTGTCAGTGACATGCGTGGAGTGTCAGGTTTGTTAAAATCTTGAGAAAATCAGGTGCAAATACAATTCCTATCAAGCAAAATGCCATAAAACTTACTTCAAAATGATGAATATTGTGTGAAGGTAAAGAATTAAGATGTATATATAGCATTAGGAGGGAAGGTTAGGATGTTAACTTATCTTTCTCTCCATATCTCGATTCCTCCTTCCATCCATCTGAGATGGCAGACTCTTGATGTAACTGACTAGACAGATTGTGACGTGACCCCAGCTGGGTCTCCATCTCTCTGCCTATCAAAACACCAAATGGCAATCAAATGTCCCGTCTATATGTCTCCTTTTCTGGCATATTCCTGCCCCTTTTGCTCTCTCCGTATCGCCCTTCCTCCCACTTTCTAGCCCTCACACAGACATACTCGCTTGTCTTCCCCATTGCTCTCCGTTTCACACATTCTCTCCTCGCCTTCTTGACATCAGTGTTTACCAGAAACTATAAACCCAAAAGCAGCATTAAAATTCAGATATATTCTTTCAGCCATTTTTTTTACGCTCACTATTCTTTGACTGTTTGTGTGTGAGAGGCGGGTTATGCAGTGTTCGGCTTGCCAGTCCATCCCAATGTCAACATACAGAGACAAACAACTATTTACACTATACGCTACTTTCTACTTTCTGCATCTGCCTGTTCACGGTGGTCCACTGGGCTCCGCTAAGTGTCGTGTGACAAAAAGGTTTCGACATCCGTCCATTTCCTTAGTGATGCACATCCAGCCATCTTCTACGGCTTTATCTTCCACATGAGGGCCGGGGCTGGTGCCGATCTCAGCTGACATAGGCAGGGTGGACAGGTGGCCAGTCCATCACAGGGCCACATAGAGGCGAACATTCATCCACTCTTGCACTCACACCTACAATAAAAAAAAGAGTGTCCATTTTGCCTAATCCCAAATCTGCATGTTTTTGGATTGTGGGAGGAAGCTGTGACACACCACTTTCATAATATTTGGTGATGTATAGCAGTGGAGTGAAAGAGAGTCAAACCTTACCAGGATGTGTTTTTTTCCTTTTAGCCGATATAAATGAATTCTCCGCTTGTTCAGAAGATCACCACAGAGACGTTGAGTACGCGTCTATGACCATTCGTCATCCTCGTATTACACCCACCAATCCAATAACCCTTCCATTTTCACCCCGTTGCTTGTGCTCTATTATATATTATCTCTCAGTCATGTCAGTTATTGTGCTCATACATCATCATCATCTCCCCCTGTCTACTTTCTGCCATCACTGTCTCTAACATGTCAGAGGTGGTGAAGAGAAAGATCCCTCTGCTTTACTGCCTCCACTCCACCGCGCAGAGATCGTGTACCGGCGATCTGATGCGGCTCAACGGGCAGTCTGTCTCTCTCTGTCTTTTACGCTCCGTATGTGCGTCTCATGTCAGTCTCATCCATGGCCGTTGGTGGCGGTTGTCAGCGGCGATAGCCATCATGGCCTCTCAAGCTCTCCTCATCGCAGACTACTTATCGACTTCACGCTGCCATGGATGTGTGAAAGCATGGACTAGAACAAATTGTCTGTCTTTCACACTTACTCCTTTTCTTACTGATCATTCCTCTTGTGTTGTGCTCATACTTGACCTGAGCTGGGTGAAGTGCCAATATTGTACCATCTGTAACTGTAGCTGAAAGACAAGCAGCTTCAATGAATTTAGTCAATTTGAGATCTTTTATAGCCCAGTGTGAGGCCCTGTTATAAAAGATCTCAGTATAATGTAGATCGAGAGATTTAAGAATTAGACTTCTTCACCTCTTGTAGGATGTGTTTCCAGACTTTAACCAATCGTGCTCTTATTGGTTGTTCTACGATGCAGGTTTGCAGACAGGTCCCTCCAGCGCTAATCCACAATTGGCAACTCAGTGATCATATAGTTCTCTTTCTCACCTCACCTACATATTACTGATGAGGGTGACAGACAGTGTAACCCAGTCTATCGCTCTCACCATCTCTTTCTCCCCGTCTCTCTTTTCACCTCCATTCAGATATAGTTGTCATATAGTCCATAGTCCTGACAGCTTATTGATCTAATGTTTGGCCTGGACGAGAGGGTTTGTTAAATTCTCCTCTCATCATCTCTGTATTGATGTGGTAATGATATAATATAATACACAGCACTGACAACTCGCAGACGTGACAGCACTATGTGTTCTTGATAAGCCATTCGGTAAACTGTGTGGTCAGACATATTTATTCATCTTGGTATTAATCCTCCTTAAATAACTACATGGAAATGGATACATGTACGAATAATCAGCTAATGTAGTCAGCATATTATCTTTTGCAGGTATTTTATGTCATGGCTAAAGCAAGCAACCCATGATATTATGCATTCTTTTGTGAATTGCCGTTTTAAAATAGCAGTTGACTGGGACTCATCAAAATGGACATCGTGCTCTATTTAAGAAAGCCTGAAAGTGGATAGGCTTAAGGACGTGCATGTGAACATATTTAAATGACCATGAAAATCCACACCAAGAATAATGTTACTAAATAAATAAATGCATGTATTTATCTGTTTATTTTGTATTGTTATATTCGGTGAAAACTCTAAATGCACTCATAAATGCACACTTGTGGTATTCATAGCCGAGTGTTGACTTGCATTTTTCAGAATGACACACACACACACACACACACACACACACTACATCTCAAAAATACCTGACCCAGAAAGAAATATGCCCTTCAGTAAATTTATTTCACTGTCAGACTTTCACGAACCTGCAAATTGCAAAAAGAGAAGAAAAGAGAGGCTTTGGGGGCTTTTCCCCCCATGAACAACGCCTGGCCCCACACACACACACACACACACACACACACACACACAGACGAATAAGCACAAACTCACATCACATCTCACCTCTTAATGCCTTTAAACCCCAGTCTGAATGAGACAAACACACACGAGCAGCAAGCATCAAACATCAAAGACAAGTCAAAGTTGTTCAGCGTCCATCAACACGGCCATAATCTGAGATGAGGAAAATGATCACGGATAGAGACAGTCAGAGCACGTGTGTGTAGTGCTTTTTGTAACACACAAACACACTATGTTTTGTGTTATGTGTCTCGGCTGAGGAAATGTCAAAATGTCAACGAGAGTGACACAATCATTTTAGAAAGAAAAGAGAGAGAAGTGTTGGTTCTTCTCCTGGTTCGATTTGAGGGCCTTTCTGTTTTCTCCGGGTACTCGGGTTTCCTCCCACAGTCCAAAAAACAATAATTGTTTTAATAATGATAATCATTGGACACGCTAAATTGACTGTAGGTGTGCGAGTGTTAGAGTGAATGGTTGTTCGTCTCTCTGTATACGTTGGCTGTGAATGACCTGGATCTGTCCGGCGTGCACCCTCTGTCGACTGGGATTGGCTCCAGCCCCACCCGGCGTTCGACCATGAGTGAGCGTATGTGAAATGAAATAAAAGGGGAGACTTTGTAGAATGGCAACAGCGAAAGTGAGGTCACGATCGACAGAGTCAAACTGCAGGACCCTCACTGCGGAGACTAAAGCAAGACCATGTAGATTCAAATGGGGGGACACAAAAGTAACTGACAAAGGCAGACAGACGAGCATCCAGGTAGACAGATGAGGGAGAATGAAACTGTGCAGCAACCCACAAAAGAGGAGACAAGAACAGCGACAAACTCACAGACTGCCACAGACTCTTCTTTAATGACTCTCATATACTTCTTTTATTTACTCGCCAGTTCATGTGAAAAGGCAATTTCAAAGACAGACTGTGAACACTGCCTAAAAGTTAGTTGTAGTATAGTTGAGAGTTGTTTACATTTAAAGCTCTACATAAAAAAAAGAAATATACCTTTGATTCATTATTGATTTGTCAGGTGATCGTGTGCCTCCGCCACATCTTTATCCAGATTAAAAGAGTGCATCCACACACCTCATCTTTACTGGAACAGTTTTATGGAGTCAACACTGCGGTTACCAGCTTTCACGTCCTGACACGTCGATTTGATCAGCCACAACTCCGACTCCACCAACTCTCAGAGGATACGCGGTAGAAATAACGGATGGATGGACAAACTTTACTGCCGCTGCGAGCCATTTTACTTGTTTTTCGATAAGGCACTTAACATTACTGATACTTCAACATAGGCTTTAGACTTGTACTCTTATAGACGTCCGGAGAAATCCTCCTTTAAAGTGCATCGTTGAAATGCGGACGGTCCCCTCTACGCTTTCAGTGTCCCAGATACAAAAGCAGAGAGAGTGAGGTGAATGGGCTCAGGTGCGCATGGACAGAGACTTATTTCTCTCACAGAGAACGAGCAGTCACAAAAAGAAATGCCGTCTTTATTATTTCTGCCCTAATGCTGAGGGACTCGCACAAAAGCTCTTGTCATCTCAGACACGGTGTGTCGTCTTCTTGTCGTGTACAATTTAATTAGCCTGATATTAAATATAATCCTGAATTGCTGAATCTTTTCCTCTGACATGTTATTTTATTTACATTCTATTGTTAGTATTATTAATTATTAGTGATTAAGTGACAATTAGCTCCCGTAGACCCACTGTCGTCACCAGTGAAGTGTGAATCACGGTTGCAAGATCTGATGACAGCAAATGTGTGAGTTGGACATTAAATTGTATATTAATAGATTATAGATTAATAGATTCAGATCAGATCTGTCATGGTACGCTTATCAGGGTGTGGTAAGGCAACACTTAAACATGATTTATACTTCATTACTCAAAATTTTGGGTCATTTTGGTCAGAGTTCATAGTTTGGTGGAAGTTTTCAGTGATTTTGGTAACCACACTCTATCCAAATCAACTTTATTTCATTTCAAGGGTGCATTTGAAGGCTGATTGCACCACAGCGCCATACGTTGGCTGTCCCACTTTAAAGATTTATGTCCTTCTTCCCCAGAGTAATGAAGGTTCCAGTGTATGTATAAGAAATCTATTATTAAGTCATAAAATAACCACGCTATGTCGTTAGAGCTTCATAAAATATGTTAATCTGAAATACTGGCTTCTCTGATAACAACAATACCTGCGGTTTATTCACAATTATAATTTTCATTTCGTATTCTGACGACAAATATGGCCACGCAGACCATATCCTCTGAAGGAGGCGGTCGGTGAATTGAGATACAGCAATTGTAACGTGCAGATTGATATCAGCTTGTTTATCTAAATTGATGCTTATGCAGCGTTTGAGTTTGGATGGCTTTGATCAAGTTTTATGAAACCTAGGTCGAACACTTACAATATAATCACATTGTGCACCACAGTATGATGGTTTTCCACAGGTGTCTCACATGAATGTGTTGAGGGACACCTTAAATCAGCCGGTATAAATCATTCTTCCCTGTGGATCCGTCCCTCTGCCAACCACTTCAGGGTGTTGCAGTAAATCACTGTAAGCTTTTGCAGCGTTCTCCACTATCTTCTCTTCTCTCTCCACCATCTGCTTCTTTCTTTTCTGTGAGCCAGTGTTAGAGTTTCACATCAGGCAGTGGGGTTTTTTTTCCCCTCGTACTTTTACATTATTTTGCACCCCTCCCTTCTCCTTTGGTGTTTTGAAGGCTTTGACAGACTATCGAAATATACAAGCTTATTTCCCTCCTCCTGAGGTTTCAGGTTATTTTAAAGAAGAAAATAGCCAGCACGTAGCTGTGTATGTGTATGTGTGTGTGTGTGTGTGTGTGTGTGTGTGTGTGTTTGCATTTTTGGGAGCAAGCATGGGCAAAAATACATCAAAATGTATTTTAACCCTTTAAAACCGAGTGCATCAAAGACGTGACATTTGCGTGCACTTTGCATTACCGTAATTACTCGACGGTTTGTGTAATCGGAAACAATTCCAACGTTTCTGAAAGCTGCGTAGTTGGGAGTCACAGTCAACGCATGGTTATTGCAGTAATTTCACTCGCGCTGTTGAATCAGCGTCTTTGTCACCAGAGAGGAGAGAGTTGGAAAAAACGTCTGTACATAGTTTCCATTGTTTGGCCTGTTTTTGGACAGTGAGACAAAGAAAATCTGGTGATAACTACAGTGTTTTTTTTTGTTTTTTTTTAAATGAACCTTTTTGTTTTTCTTCACTTTTAATTGTTAATACACTATTTTAACATGCAGTCAATTGTAAATAACTGCCAGATATTGAAAGTTATTCGTAAAACAGGAACATTTTTGGAGGCGGACATATTGAGACTTAGGTGTTAAAGGGTTAAAGTTAAATACCAAACACCCACGTAATTAATTTTTAAAATAAAGTACAGACACACATGTATCGAAATAAAATAATGTATTTTTTAGAATATTAAATATACTTGCTCACAAGAGGACAATATCTGAGAGCAACAGACATTTTCCATAATCGGTCAACAGATTAAACATATTGAAAGTTAGGGTGAGTAATTCAAGGGTTCAAGGTACTCTACCTTAACTTTCTTTTATGACTTTCCAAATATGTAGTCCAAAATGCTGTGTTTCATCACAACACAGTTGCATTATTAAGTCTGCGGCAGTGTGCACAACCTCTATTAATGTTAATACAACTACTACTACTGCTACTTAGAAGCCAATGGTGACATGATCAGCGTGTTCTTATTTTAAATCCGCACCGTGAGGTAGGAAGTGATCAATGATTGTAACTCCAATGACTAAATGGAGAAGATTAAACATGTCTTGGTATGTGTGATCTTAACAAGTCCGGCACAAAGCACCATGGCGCCCAATTTGCAGCAGCAGCGCCTCGTGTTTTGTGTTTTCTTGTGATGTCATCACGTCGCTACAAAGACAGCAATTTAAAGTGTTTTTTAAGAAAGAAAAATACACACTATTGAATTGTTTTGACACAAAATATGAAGGCCTTTTCATCATCTCGATGAAATACAAGCTACATAAGTCATCTTTTGTCTTTTAAATACGTATTTTAAGCATCAGTATGTGAGCTGTGAGTGCTGTGTCGTCTGCGGTGTTGATTTGTTGATGTTTGCTGAATGACAATCCAGGACTCCGTGTAACAGAAAGCCTCAGAGCACTGCTTGTCATGCCTTTTTTTTATGTCTTGTATTATTTTCTTTCCCTGTTTCGTCTTCCTCTCTCTCTCTCTCTCTCTCTCTCTCTCTCCCTCTCTCTCTCTGTATTCCCTCTGCTGAAAATCTATTCCTCCAGAATCATCATTGTCCTAAATTTGAATCTCAGTTTCCACCTGTGTTATTTTTTCCTCGACTTGACAGCTTGACAGACAAGAATGTTTGAACTGCTGTGAATGTCTGAAGTTGTATTTTGACATTTTTCTTGTATCTCTGTTTTCATCTTTGTGTGTGTGTGTGTGTGTACGTGTTTGTCTGCTCATCAGTGCTGCCTCTTTTTCTTCTTCCTTCGAGAGGCTGAAAACAAATCACTACTTATCAGAGTGCCTCACCATTCAGTTATGACACATATTTAACACACACACACTCACAGAAGACAGTACACTTTGTCTAAAATTGAAATACACACACACTATCATGCCTTGTTTAAACTGTCAGCAGTAATAGACCGACAAATTATAGTGTGTCACAGCCATATTGCATTATTCGTGTGTCTGGTTGTGTGTGTGTGTATGTGAAGTGGCTGCTGATGAGTACAGAGGTTAAATATCCCGGCTGCTCTTTTGGTCAGCAGCGGTGATTCGAGGGCTCTTGTCAGGACGGATTTGATTGCATTTGTGGATTGTGGGTGGGCTGGAAGCAGCGCAGGGCTGGTGAAATGACAAATCACACAAAATCATAGTAACATATTACAGGGTGACAGACAGCCGCTGTTTAAATCCCTCCATTTTTTGCTCTCTGAGTGTTAATGGTTGGCTTTCAGTTTCAGAATGTGGAGAAGGAGAGGTGCAAAAATGGGTTTATGCTGACGGACTCCACATGTCTTCAGCCACACATTCTCCAGCCTTATTATCTGCTAAGTAATATTATGCTTTACAATATCCATTAAAAACAGACAACTCCCATGTCCCCAACAATTTGGTTGTGTGGTCAGTGTCGTGACGATGCGGCAAGTAGTGAGACGCTGGTAAGAACACAGGTACTTTTCAGCAAATAAAGTCTGAACAGCCACTCATCCGAAGAAACCTCTATACAGTCACCACTTCCCTTTTTTAGGCCCTTAGCAACAACCCCACCAGACAGGCAGAGATTCTTCCATTTATAGTTGTGCTGGCTTTGCGGGTGACAGTCGTAGCTGGAGGCGTTGTGGTTCAGAGTTTCCATCCATGAATTGGAGCTGGTCAAATGTCAGTGGCGATTGTGACCTCAGAAAACATTCTTTTTTTTTTTGCCCATAACTCAAGAATCCATGCACCCGTTATGACAAAGAAGCGCATACGTTTTTTATATAAATCCCTAAAAGACACCAAATATAATACTCAAGATATGGATTTAAGTTGGTAATGATACAGGATATAAAAAGAATGTATGTGATTGTACAAACTGCTGAATGTTACTTTGTGGTAAAGACAGACTGATGCCTTCCTGTCATTTGTCTCACATAATCAATGATGTAATTGGTGAATACAGTTATTTACCGTTCAGATTTCTTCGGCAAACTTTTCCTGACTGAGTAAAGGCAAGTAAAACAGTCTTAAACTATAAACAGCACTTCCCTTTGAGGAGAAATTAGGGTGATTTTGGAATCAAGGCTCTCATTGAAACTTCGCTCTGAGGCTTGTATGGAGCCGTCAGTCTCTGTCAAAGTGAAGCCATTATAGCAGCGTTATACATCCACAGAGAGATGGTGAGATGGAGATAGATGGATTACCTGACTGGTAAAATCCCTTTGTAACTGTGAGTAGAGCAGATAGAGCTGTCAGTGACAGATGTAGAAATGGCAGCAGGAGATAAGAGAAACTGGGTGGGAAGGAACGGCAGAGGAAGGGAAGTTGATTGAGCAAAAGAGAGGAGTAAGAGCGTGTAACAGAGTGAATAGTTATCGCTCCTATTTATAGTAAGACTCGGTCGTTTATGTAAAGTAAGAGACGCATACTAGACTTTTCAGAAAAGACAATCTGATGTTTTACTAATAGGTCAATTAACCACAAATTGTATAACTTATATTCAAGCACATCCAAGCTATTAGACGCGGACATCGAACCTCCTCTCTACCCTGAGGAATGAAAACAGCAATAACAAGTCTGGAAGGAATTTTAGATATGACAGATTTTAGATGACTCCACTTAGTAATATACAGTCAAAGAAAGGTACCAAGATCACGATGGAAACTTCAATGAAGCAAATATAATGGTCAAGAGAGGGATAACATCTAAAATGGATGGATGGCGGCGACATAAGATAGATTTGCTGCATATCTCTGAGTCTGTTTCTGCCAGAGATTTTTTTTTTTCACCACTGAGAGCTCTTGGCTTTCTTGGGTTCTTTATTATATTGTAAGGTCTCGGCCTTGCTATGGTAAGTGCCTTCAGATAATGCATGTTGTGATTCCTATACAAATACAATCAATTTTGCTTTGATTTACCCAAATAGACCCCCGGAACGCAAAGGCTATGGCTATGGCTCTTAACACAGTTAGCTGTAATTGTCTTGTCTTTTTTTCACAGGCAATATAATAATAATATAACGGGCAGTCTCAATATTCACTAGATACTATAGAGAGTAACCAAAGCAAGTCCACTAAATACAATGAATCATTATCTGTCTACCTGACTTTAACATGTATTTCAGTAGCAGCGCTGCACATACTGCCTACTGTATTGGGACGCCTTCGTCCACCGCATTGTACATTAACTATGTGAATTAAAATCATATCTGAACAATTTTATATAAATATCGGATTGTGAGGGAATGGCTCTTATTTTCAAATGAAAATAAGAGCCATTCCCTCACAATCCCATGAGCCATTCATTTGTTCTCTTCGGTCTGTAGAATATGATGTGTACAGGTCAGGACAATGCTAAAATCTAAAATGGTAATTTGACACACAGTTTGGCATCCAAAAATGATTGCGCCTCCTGCGATTTTAAAATGGCAGTAGGCCATATTGCGATGTTGATAAAATTGCAATTCATTGTTCAGCCCTTCTCTCTATATACTTTGCTTATGGAGGCTTATAGCTGCATGTGGCCTTTTCAGAAGAAAAGCAGGCAAACTGCAGAGTGAAAGAATAACATGTAGCACTCTCACACACAATTAATCTGTGGGAGCAATAAATGCCCACGTTTAAGAGCAAGCCACCATATAAAAGGCTTGGATCACAGGAGTAATGGTTCCCTGTAGGCCACCGATAACTCTGTGTGTGTGTGTGTGTGTGTGTGTCTACTTGTATTTGTTACCTGCTCTGGTCTGGACCACTAGTCCTCATGGAGAACAAATCCTGGTCCAAATCGGGCAGAACCTAATTTCTGAGGAAAAGTTTATGGTTAAGAATTTGTGCTTAGATTAAGGTTAGGGATAGGCAGTGACTGGTTACTGGGATTAAGTTTAGGGATAACCGTTTGTTGTCTAAATGAATAGATGTCAGTGCAGTGTCCTAAGAAGAACGGCTGGGCAAACCTGTGTGTGTGTGTGTGTGTGTGTGTGTAAGTGAAAGAGAGAGAGCGAGAGGGAGTGGGAAATACACTAAGAGAATGGCAAAAATGTCTGAAAATGACAGACAGCCTGGAAGAAATGGGGGCGATAACCATAAAGAGAGAGAGGGGAAAGCACAAAGGCATCATCCACGGCCTCTGCCTCATTTTACATCTCTGCCAGCTCCATCTAATCTGAGCTCCTGATGCGTTTCTTTCTTCATCTGCTGTTAGTGCTTAGATTATACTACATACCCCATGCACATCCAGCTGTGGGCTTCACATTATGTGCATGTGAGTTGAATGTGCCTTTGGGTTCAGAGATGGTGTGATATTTACTTTTCTTTCACCATACTTTTGTCATTTCTGTCATTGACGTGAATGCTGATGTTTTATAGACAGTGTTGTTGTCATTTCGAGATAAGTCAGTTACAACACACTATAGATTCTCAAAGCCACTTAGTGTAACCAAAAGTATTATGTATGGCCTTATCGGGTGAGGAAATGGAAAAAAAACAGATACAGAACTGATTGTGGTGTCAATTAATCCAGTTTTAAAGGATAAATGCAAGAGCAGCCCTGACCATCTGTTGTGTGAAGTACTGTGTGCACACTAATCCTGTCAATATTTCAACACCACACATTGTTCAGTTCAGTAACAAGCTTCTCCTCTTTAAGCAAACACTCTGAAATGACTCAACTTTGGAATGCTGATTTTAATGAAAGCGACGCAGTGCATTCTGAAGTTCTACACACAAGATGATGCATGGCAGAGGGTGATCAAGACATTATAAACATTGCATCAACGTTGCAACGCACACCAGCACGTATTCATGTTGATCTAGATGTAAATATAGGCCCACGGACACACGCATGAGCAAATATCCATTGTTCAAGTGTGGAACTCATGCAAAACTCACACGGGCATGGAGATATATTGTTGTTTCTCTTTAATGAGGCAATATGTGAAGGCAATAAACAGGGCAGGAGGGAAATACAGCAGTGTCTTATGCTTGTCATAACCCTGGTTTTGACCCTGATGATGAACATCACATTTTCATGACGGCTTTTGAACACGGTAATCTGTGGTACCTAGAGCGATGGACCATACACATCGCCGGTGTTGTTGTCTCTATTTAGGCCCATGGAAAAAGCATTCATAAAAAACATGTTGCAGCCTAGTACACTGTAAAAGTAGCAAGTGAAACTGACAAACATGTTTGAATGTTGAGTGATTCCTCTGATAGTTTGCTTAGTTTTCTTGATAGTGGGTAGTATAAACACTCACATTCATATCGACTGTAAATGAGATTTCAATTTACCTAACTCCAGTCTGTATATATTTGGACTCTTGGGGGAAGGTGAAGTACCTGGAGAAAACCCAAACAGACACTTGGAGAACATGCACCTTCTTCACAGTGACGCTCCACATAAATCAGGATGGATTCAGACAGTATATTGAGGTTTACTGTAAAGGTGAACCACAGCCAACCCCACTATTCCAAATACTATTTGCTGCCCATTTTTTAGAGCAAAATAAAACACCTTCCCTGCTTCTAACTCTCTTTTTAAATCAATTACAAATCATCATTCATGGATCTTTACTGCAGCACCACTATTGATTCCATTAATCATGACTCATTCATGGAATGAAAATGGCTCATTTCAGGACCAGCCTTTCAGTCTTTTCACACACAGAGCTGCTGCACAAACACTTACGCCTGAAATCATAATAACCTAATAATGACAATAAACTATTCAGTATCAATATTTCAAGTGTCTGTTTGCGTATACTGTATAAGGGGTATTACCCTGTGGGACTGAAAGGCAGACAAATCCATTTCACTCAGAGGACTACTCAGTCTGAGATCTCAAACTTCTTAACGTTAACAATTGCAGCCATTTCTCCTGATTATGGTTCACGGTGGTAAATAATTCTCAGACACATTGGTGTGGCCTTCCAGGGTGTTTGCGTAATTGACTGGGCCAGGAAAAAATGAAAGTCGTTGCTTTTAGTTTCAAAGTCGGTCGGTCTTTCTTCGTTCGTTGACTTCTGACTGACACACCTGATGTTATTTGAACAGTCTGTTTCCTTTGTGGAGAATCTCTTTCGCTCACTCCGTCACTTTCAAGCTTCCTGTCTGTCAGTGTGTCTCATGCATTCATTTATGTGCCCATGGTTGCACATGGGAAAAACAGGCAATTCCCTGGTGCCTCATGCTGAGGGAGGGATTATTGAAATGGTTAGCTGACTAATTGATTAGCCTACAAAGCACTTGGGTCCAAATGATGCAGCCTAGAAGCACATCAGACTGTGCATCTGCGTCCATGCCATTAAAACAGTTCTGCGCACTCAGTGGATGACTTAACCAAGAATTGTCAATTTTTGAAATTAGTTGGCACCTCATTTTGTCAACACTGACAAGCTGAACTAATAACTGTAACCCTGATAATATTGTACAAAATAATAAAGATACAAATGCATACAACAAACCAACAGCTGATTATGACGTTAACACATGAGTCTGGTTTATACAATGTACTTTTGTCAAGACAAGACAAACAATAGCCTTTATATCAGTAGCCTACAGCAAAAAGTCAGGCTGGATTAGGTTGGGTTTTTTTATGCCACTGTGTGTGCACACCCAACAACGGCAACTGAAACTACGTGGACTGTGTTGTAGTTGACGCTCGTAACTTTTGTACAATGCTACAAAGACAGAATATGTCCGAGGAGATGGTGTACTACCACTGAACTGGGCAGAAGGTTGGTGAAGGTTTTTATTGGTTTACGTGGTCAGCATTTCTGCAATGTGTTTCAGGAGGTGAATGTTGCAGCATCGATACCTGACCGCCTGTGCCCTTTTGACCTGACAGTACCGGTTGGGTTTTGAGATGATATTAAATATTGGACAAATTGGGCATGCGCTTGTTGGAGGACATGACTGCTCGAACTGCCTGAAAACCAGAAAGCAAGTTCATTCAGGTTGCTCCCAGGCTTGGTTGGGTTCAGAAAGCACAATGTTTTGCGTGTCAGGCTGTTGTGTGGCCTCATAGTACACAGTACATTTATCATTATCCTGATAATCCCAACTCACCATCTGTATCTATCACATCTTTGCTGTTTATTGTAGCACCTCAAAATGTGTTCATTTCCGCATGTCTCCTCTGTAAACTGCACACATTGCCACTGAATCCACTGGTTTCAGCCCTCGTCCTCCATTGCACAGGTTTAAAGAGAGTCATGTGATCGTAGATGGCGTACACGTGGATATTCACATCATTACCATCAACCTATTTTTAAGGACCGACAGGTCTTTCACATACAATTGAGGCCTAGATCTGATGTGACAATGTCTGAATCATGTGCTTTTTTCCCATCTTATATTGTCATGGGTCATATCTGATTTATGCTCCGTGGGAGGGAGAGATCAGAATTGCGTCACTTGCACAGTGCAGTGTAAATGCTTCACAAATGAGGCTTGAGAAGGCGACTCACCAGGAAATGTGGGAAAATGCATTTTGTGCACGTGTGAAAAGTCATTAAAAAGCCAATTATCCTACAGTTTCAGTGCTACAGGGAGAAGATCAGGGTGTTGGAGAGAGCGATCGTAAACCCAGTGATATATGGGATCCAAATTTACTTGTGAGTGTGTCTCTGTGAGTTTGTGTGTGATTTGTGCTCTAGTATGTTTTGTATATCATTTTGCGCAAGTATCTCTCTCTCTCCCTCTCTTTCTCTCACTCTGTGTGTCTGTGTGTGTGTAACTCAATGTCCCAATGAGAAATTGACATTTAATTCACATTGTCATAAATCTGCATTGTAGGGAACAATATTAAACTTTATTACCATTTTTCACGTTCACTTTACTCTCCCTCGGCGTCATCTATCATTAGCCGAACACACATGTACTCACAGCGCACTCTCTTTTCCCTTCTCTTGCTGATGAATCATTATTTCTCTCACACATAGCCACACCACTGTCTGCTGATAATTATCGCTGGACTCGAAATGCAGGGACCGTTCACCCATGACACGTACACACCTCAGATCCACACATGCTACACAAAGCATCACTTCGACCCTGTTGGTCCGTCTTCATCTCCTTCATTGCGGGGAAGTAACACTGGCCTACTTTATGGAGCCCTTATGAAAAGTGAAGCTTAAGTTTTAACATTGAGATGAATGACGAGAAACTTGGTTCATTAAAATCTGCTGCTCGTCCACTATGTAAAGCTGTTAAGAGCAGCTCAGCTTTTACAGGCCTATATGAGTTTGCTGTGCTTTTATCAAATTAAGAGCCTCTCTTGCACTACAAATTGCTTATTATCTTGAGTTTGTTGTTCACTCTCTTCATTACTTTGTTCACGTTGATTTCTTTTTATACATTTAACAACCTTTCTTTAAAAACAGTGGCCTATAGAATCTCCATAGGTCAGTGTGTCATCAGGCTGATGTCCTTATTGGGATATGACTATAAGCCCACACTTAAAAACACATACAGTGATGCATGAGACACCCGGGGGCAGAGTAAAACACAAGACAACTGCCTATCCATTATCTCTTGAGCCAGTAGTCACATGCTTAGTCTTCGATCTCCTATAGGTCAACCCATCCATAACTCACACAGCAAGGGCTTTTGGGATTTAGAGTTCCCACAGGTCACATCAAGCACAGGGATTTACTGTATGGCTTTGCATGTCTATAGCTGTGTGTGCACTGTGTGCATGACTTATAGGGCCTCTATTGATTAGCGATCTATGAGGAAGCAGAGAGGTGTTCCCTGAAGGGCTGATCGATAATGCCAGTCTCCTTGTCTTTACCACCTTATTAGTAAAGGATAATAGCGGCTTCGCGGTGGCCTGCAGGCACATGTGTGTTAGACTCCATTTATCTCTTCCCTATTTAAGAGCAGAACACACTACACAGTTAGAATACAGATTCACACACACACACACACCTCTCTGTGTAGCTCCATCGCTCTCTCGCAGTACAGCGGTATTTTGTTTTTGTCTTGTCCCCGCAACATTTTACAGCACGACTGATGCAAGTGACGCTTGAAAAGTGCCCACTGAAAGTTTCCTCCTGATCTTCGGAGTCGATTTATGCAGACAGCTGCTGCGCGTGTGTTTGTGTGTCAGGATGTACAGTAACTGCTGATAATCTATCAGAAAAATGCATTAAGGTTCGCTGATTCACTGCTCTCCTCATTCTGTTGGCTGATTATAGAGGTCTCTCGATCACTGCTGCTCTCTACCTCTCACGCTCTTTTCTTGAGGACATGAGCACATCCTCCCCTGATAAAATCAGGGTAAGTAGTTTGTTGCCTTACAAATCACCCCGAAGTAATTATTGTCATATTGTCATACAATTCATTCAAATTAAATCAATATGGATTTTGCATTAGAGAGTGAGGATGGATTAACCAGTAGGACAGAGTGGATACTTGGTGCAACAGATCCTTTAAGAGAATGTATCCAGGGGGCTGGTTATGGCTAGGCTTCATGTGTTTTGATGGTCACTAACACTGTATATGTCTGAAAAACAAAGTAATCATAGTGGAAAAAAATCCATTTGCACAGGGAAATGCGACCCATGTTGCGCGCTCCTGCGCGAGTTCTTCACGTGAAACACTGAAAACAGGGCCGGTCCCTTCACTATACAACATGTCCCTCTATCTGCACCAGATAGGTGTACCTCAGGGTTTCTTAACTCATCTAAATATACCCAATGTGAGAACATCTTCCTCTTCGGTGCCATTATATCTCCTGTGAGCATAATTAACATTTTGATATGCAGGGGGGGTCACGTTCAGGGTACCTGTGGTGCTCGTCTCGTCAGGAAACCTCCCATTACAACCAGTTTGTTACTGATGGCATCGGAGCAGCTACACTCCGTCATAAAGCTGCTTAGCCGACCATAACACCTTCTCATGGGCCCATCTGGACCTTTTCAGTCTTTCTTTGTCTTTTCGAAGAGCTTTGGCTGGGTTGCAAACCACTCAAGCTGTGAGTCTGTAAAGTCATTGAGAGACTGTATATAATACAGTAACCTATTTGGCTGCACAAATATATTTGACTTTGTGAAGAGGCAGTAAAACAAATCTAATGCTTTTAAGGAGAACGTTTGCAGCATGTTTTGCTCATAACCTTCCATAAATCTCCCCAGAGTTAACATCTCTAAATGTAAATTACATAAAAAAAATGAATTAAGAGATTTGGGAAACATATTCAATTTAAATACTCATGTCCCTGATAACAATGTAATAGCCTGTATATTCACAATTTATGGCCCACAAACTGTCCCCTGCCTGTGACTCTCATCCAGAGGTGCCTCTTGCAGCACTTTGACACACGAGTCACTTGTTTAGGGACTTTGTAGCATCATAGTCCAGCCTGGATGGATTCTTGACACAGCTCCTTGGTTAGAAGATTCTTTTCCATTGTTCTAGTCATAATAATCCCCTCACATTTTCATGGAGAGCTGCTTCTTAGATGAATTTAACAGCAAGTGTGGAAACCGCCACGGGAGCTGCGTGAAAGACGTTTCTAGGCCGCATGTGGACACATGTCTCAACATGCCTTCAAATCATGTCTTTGCTGCAGGATTTGAAACCCCAAATCCACAGTCGAAATTACAAATGTAAACTGAGCTCTTTAGAGGCTGAAGGAACTGTAAGAGGGCCTCGCTCCGAGGATGTCTTAATCCCAAAAAACGACAGACACAAAACACCCGATAAAGAGAATGAAAGTGATTTAAGAGCTACACAGCCAAAAACCATCGCAGTTTGAGCAGAGACCCTAGGGAACCATTTGAGCACATCGCACTCTGTGAACATCTTGCCTTGATGTCCCGTTTCACCAGAAAATCTGAGGATGTAATTGATCTATTAAAGTGCGATTTAGGCTGTGCTTCTTCCTGCTTTGAGGCTGAAATTCTTTTCATTACTGAACCTTAAAACGACATTGTTTGCGATGAAGCTCGTGCAGCTATTTCTGTTCCTCTTTTACCTTTCCAGACAGCTGAGAAAACTTGAAGTAACTGAAAGAGATTATAACACGCAAATTAGAAGACATTGCGCTGCAAAGACGCCACATGCTGTACAACGGTCCTACCTTTCTTATGTTTTCAATGTTGTTATTTATTTAGAGGAATACACTTGCAAATGGAGCAAAAATAACAAAAAGAAACAAAAAAAAAACATGGCAATTGACCTTTCACCCTCTCAACCACTGAGCTCCCAGTCAATGTTTCACACTATATTGAGGTAGCATCAACATTTACAACCAATGTAAGTACATTATGGTAGCTTTATACAAGGTTTGTGGATTGTAACAAAGTTCTCTAGACACACACACACACACCGATACAACACCTGCTCCATTAACTGTAATGGGGTAAATAAATTAGATTTGGATGCTTTGAAAGCTCTTTTCTTTCAGCTCATAATGAAAGGCAAGCCACAGATGATCAAGAGTTACTGAGAGACTGAAGGGGGGAAAGAGAGTTAAAAAGGCAAGGAGAGGTGAGGGAAAGAAGGATGAAAGGATTATAAATGGATGTTAAAAAACAGACAGGGATGGAGAGGATATATATAACGCGTTGGGAGGTATGGTGGATGAATCCCAGGAAGTGATGGTGAGAGCATGGTCTCGTGTTCAGATGGATGAATTTGTTATTTGCATTTATGGTTTGCCCGGTTGCTGTGATACTGGCACTTCAATTATTGATTTGTTACTCATCAGATTACTGCACGGCCCCCAGAGACAGAGCGGAAGAGATGGGGATGCAACGATTCATCCCTCACATGACATGATAGATAGATAGGCGACTAGATGTAAAAAGGCCACAGAGAGCAAGACGTGCGAAGAGATGGGCAGATGAGGGGTGGATGAGCGATAGATGAGCATAACAATAGGCAGAGGTAAAAAGAAAGTGTTGGTGGCAAATCAAATGAGCAAGAACAATCAGGGCATAAAGAGGAAAAAGTACCCCAGTTTGTGTGTGTGTGTTTCTGCATGTGTGATGATGATAGGGCCATTACCCATTCAGGACACAGACCATATGGGTTCCTGTGTGTGTATGTGTGTATGTGTATGTGTGTGTGTGTGTGTGTGTGTGTGTGTGTGTGGGTGAGACCTCAGGCGGAATTGTGTGCGCTAACTGTGTGAAATGGGCCAGGAACCAATGTGGTGATTGTGTGTCTGCCTCTAGTGATTTCTTTTGCCATACCTTGCCATCATCATCATAAAAGCATGATGACGATGACGTAGCTAATGAGATGAGCCGTTTTTACCCCACACCAATCTTTTTTGTCTTGGGTCATGACTGCGGCACAGCTGATGCTCCTGTCGCTGTTCCCTTGCTGATTCTGTTTGTCCTTCCCTGGTTGTTTCTGTCATTCCCCATTCTACCTTTCCCTTTTTGGGCTGTCGTCTGCCCTTCATCTCTTGCTTTTTGTACGCACCTATTACAAAATCTAGTCATAGAGATAGTTCAGCTTTTTCAATGTGGATGTGTGTGTGATGTACTGACCTACAGTATACCCAGTGTGGTATAAGCGCTATAGGAGTGTGAGGCAGTGGACCGGAAGGCGAGTCACACAGTGTCGTGAGCAAGGCCAGACATCAAACATCTTTTTTTAGCAATGTGAAAGACGACCCAGCCATAAACACCAAACTACATTCTAACTGTATGCTATATTTAGAATATTATCTGCAGCTCAGGGAAAAATGCTGAAAGGAAGTGCTTTTCTTTGACAATAATATTTTAACAACGCATTCTGCACAAAGCTCAAGAGCATCAAAGCGTTTTTATGCCACGTGGCACAACACATCAGCAGTTTGGGATGATACTGAGGTAGAGAGGTGTTTACCAGACTCCAACGCATGAGTGAACGTTTAAAAATCACCTTACCAGAGTCATGCATGCAGACGTGCACTCTTTTGGTCTGCAAGTATTGTTCATAGTGATACATAGTGCATTTTTAGCCTGTTTTCATTCACTGTACATTGACTTGAATGATTTCCTCAGCAGGCACACACTAGTTTGCTGATCCAGCACAGCAGCTGGGGGTTAAATGCTTTGCTCAGAGGCACTACAGTAGCCTGCTGAGGCTTCTGCCTCCTTTTGATGTAGAAAGCTGTGGAAAATAAAAGCCGAATCTTGAATTCTCTGCAGTATTTGTGAAAACAGCTGGTCTCGCGTGTCAGTTCGTGCTGGAGCGTTTACTGCACCGAGCTGACCCAGTTATTTTGATGTGTGTGAATGTGAGTGTGTGTTTGGGTGTTGGCATTGTAGACAGATTCTCACATTAACAGATTGCACTTCTGTGACCTCACAGCTGGGAAACAATGTGTGAAATGAATCTCATGTGCACTTGCTGCACATGTGAATGAATGCGCATGCATGTTTATGCTCTTGATAACCGACATAAATGGAAGTCAATACTACCACTTATGAGTTGCTGAAGGCTGTAATTACATGATTATACTAGTTTAGCCCCACTTCATTATCTCTCTCTCTCTCTCTCTCTCTTTCTGTGTAAAGAATTTTTTTTTCTGCATTACCATTTCAAATCAATATACCATGACATCCAACCTTTTCAGGTAAGGCAGACATGAGCAATTAAAACAAATATCTCTCTTATTTTATTACTTGACCGTATATTTTTAGTTGTTCCAAATGGGTATTATATACAATATACAGTATTATTTGAATTGATCAAGGGATCATGTATCACAAGTTAAATCATCACGTTAAATAAAAGTCAGTGTGTCCAAAATGGTTCAGCAGTTGTCGTGTGTCATCTTCTAACCGGAAGGTAAGGGTAGGCTTTTTGATCCCTCGCTCCTCTAGTCTGCATGACATTGTGTCCTTGGGCAAGAAAAAAGTTATATAAATACAGCTATACATCTGTGTCTGTCGATTAATCACCTGTTACTTGTTGACTGCTGTTATTTTGGTCTATCGCCAAATGAGATGACACTTACTGACACAGACACTGATGTTTGTCTGGACTATTTTCGAAAAAAAAAAATCTTTTCATTGAATAAGTATGAATATACGGCTCTCGTTATTTAATAAATGTGTGCCACTTCCCCCCCGCCTGGTGGCGCTATCATGGTGTGGAAGACTTTATAATAGTTAAGCTATTTCACATTGGTATCGGAATTGGCTGTTGGTCAAATTATTATTTTGCACACACTTATCATCTTCATAATAAATGCATCATTAATCCTAGAATTTTTAAGCCGCTGTCCGCCTCACACACATTTTCTTTTTCATTCTACATTAATTCAGCAATAGAGCTAACATGCACACACTGCTAGAAGCACACAGTCACACCTGCTTGATTCAGTATCTCTCCACTCCTGCTCTCTTGCCAAATAGTCTCCCAGTCACTCAGTCCGGCAAATGGAAGTGAGCCAAATGGCTGACCCATAAAAGCTCTGTCCTGTGCCATAAAGCAGAGTCTAAAACCCACTTAGACTGTGGGTTGACAGAGAAATGTGTTTTACGTCGTGGATCAGAACCCCTGGAGTGTGGATACATTAAGATGTTGTTACACAGCTATAGCAAACCAAATTGAGATGATTGTGTTCTATTTTCTGCACTGAATGTTGGCTGGACAGTGCAGAAAATGGACTCCGATCATTTCTGCGGCACATCTGTAGGTGAAAAAGACAGAAATGAGATACATTCATAAAGTCAAGAATTGAAAGTCACAATGTTGAACTAAAAAGCTTAATTATTTTATTATTGTTATATCATCAGTTGTGTGTAATATAATATACCACTAATCTACATACTCTTTGGTGTTATTCGACACCAATTCCATCATAACCTTTCAGCTCAGTATAAAATGCAGATAGAACAACCTTTATTTCCATTTTACCTGACGGAGAACTATACTTCTGCATATTCTATAGGCTCAGTTTCCAACCGGGCAAATCTGGCAAGAGATACGCTATTTTGAACAATCACAGGGCAGTCCAGTAATCCCACCTACTGCAGCATTACCACCCAACAATGACATGGATGAATATGATCTCACTGCTGATTTAGTGTTGATTTTATTTGACCAAATTCACATATTTACACCCCAGGAACTATTCAGTAACACATACAATTGTTTCTGGCTGGGTTAGAAGAACAGCGATGGGGATTGTAGTGTCTCGAGGACACTTTGACAGCATGGCCACCTGTGTTTAGTCATAATCCTTATCTAACTGTCCTTACCTCCATTCAGAATCAGAATACTTCCCAGAGGAAAATGTTCAGTTACAGTTGTTCCATGTCAGAATCAATAACTTAAGAAAAGAAAGGAAGCAACCAAACCACCAAAGTAAACCTTCTAATTACAGCTTACAGTACAAGAAAGAGGGCAATTTTTTAAAAAAAAATAAATTAAGAGCACAAAAAGAGTGTAAATTAAATTTAAAAATGTTTAAAGCAAAAATAGGAAAACATACAATGTGTACAGGACAGTAATTATCAATATGATAATTGATAAATTAACCGGATGTATCTAAAGATGGAAGTTGTAAAGTCTGATTTCCTGTGCCGTTCAGTCGTGCATCTTGGTGAAATCAGTCTCTCACTGAACGAGCTCCTGTGGCCGACCAGCACGTCATGGAACGGATGAAGGTTGTTGTCCAGTATTGTCCAGTATTAACTTCTTCTCCTTGTGTCTGTTTCTGTATAGGTTCATTCATGGTCGTGAATGCGTCAGGCAGGGCGTCGGGACAGAAGGCCCACCTGTATATGCCCACACTGAAGGAGAACGACACTCACTGCATCGACTTCCTTTATTCTCTGTCTAGCAGAGATGGAGCCAGTCCAGGCACACTAAATGTCTATATCAAGGTAACTGTGTGTTATGGAGGCTGTTTGTGAGCGACTGACTGACAGTCATAATGATTAACACACCTCTATTCTTTGTTAGGAAGGGATGGATTTACCAAGTCTTCACGTGTGTGTGCGTGTGTGTCTGTGAAAGAAAGAGGGATAATGGCAGTTCAGTAAACACAGACATCATCTATGAGTCTTTAGTTCAGAGAATTTAATAGTGCTTTTGATTTAAAGTGGCAGACTTATTTTAGATATTGATGGCACAATTCAAATGACTGAATGCCGGTAACAAATCACACTAATGTGTAACGCTTGATCAGATGCAGGTCTGTACTGAGTGTTTCATATTGGGATGTGAATCACTGATAAACATATGAATGAAATGAAGAGAGAGAGAGCTGTGGATGAAGTGAAAAAATGACCAAGCAGTGAGGAGAGACCACAATAAAGTAGAGTGTATGTATAATGAAAAGACGAGGCATGGAATAAACCTAAGTGAAAGAACGAAGGGTCACCAGATTTAAGAATGGATTGTGGAAAGTAAGGACAAGTGAAGTGATAGATATTTAGTCAATGGGGCTTATGGGTAATGAATACAACAGTACCAGGCACAATGCCCCTAAAAGACACAACAAATGGGTTTAATTAAAATTAGACATGATATCTTTTAATTGGGAGCAACAAGATTGCCTCAAGGTTCTCGGATCTTGTTTGAATGGGGTCGTTCTTTTTGGAAAGTTTTTCATCCATGCAGATGTGGGTTATTGGACATTCTTAATTGACTGTAGGTGCGAGTGTGAATGGTTGGTTTTTTATGTATGTGGTAGCCTGTCTACGATGGCTGGGGTTGGTTCAGCCCCAGTAATGCTTAAAGAAAAAAAAATGGTATAGATAGTCGAGAGTGCTGATGGACTGACCCTAAAAAACTCAAATTGTACTCCCTGAATCTCATCTGTTTGCCTTCAATATGTTCTTGCAGGTAAATGGAGGTGCTCAGGGTAACCCAGTGTGGAACGCTTCTGATACTGTAACTGAGGGATGGGTGAAGGCTGAGCTGGCCATTTCTACATTCTGGCCCAACTCCTACCAGGTAACACACAAAGTCATACAGTGGCGTGCCCTTCAGGTAGATATAAAAATGGTGTCTTGCAATCCATACGGACAGCAACATCCATTATCAACATAATAGTATTACAACAAAACAGTAGATTTCAATAAAATTATATTTAATAGTGCTGCTTGCTCCTCATCATCTCACCATTTCACACGAGAGAATAAGTTGAAGTCCTCCTTTGTGCTGTGTCAGACAGATCACTACGGGTCAATATTTTTCATTTCATTTGTGCTGTCTGTTGCTGTTTGATCTCTTTTTTTAATATGTCTCATCCAAAATTAATTATGTAATTCATGGATTTTCTAATAATTCAAATATAGTCAGTGTTTGTTTTATGACAATTGATGTTGAATTAATGTTGACAGCTATATTCACATTATTGCTGAAAAGCTCCTTCCTCGACTCTCCTCTCATTAATGTATATGAGGTTGCCTTTAAACTTCACAGCATGTGCATTTGTTTTCCAATTTATTAATATTTGGCCTTCTGTTTTGTTTTTTCATACATTATCCAAACGATATGTTTCATGTCATCGCAAAACCAAACAGAAAGCAGCTTCTCACTTTATTTTAAAACTGTTTGCGTTTCTGATATATAGGAATTTACTGCTAGCAACTTAAGCTATGTAGCAAGCTGGTCCTGGTAAATTCAGTGTTCCTTCTTTAAAACTATATTTACTGTACATGTCAGAATGTTTTCAGGTCATCTGCCTTTTAATGCCGGGAAGGTATCACACGGGTAGCTAGCTTAAATTTGAGCATTATATGAACACGTAAAATGGGACATTACACAACAGACTATGATGCTACATGCTAAAACTGTAGCATCTACTATGCACTGCCAAGAAACTGATAGCATGTGGCTAACATGAACAGAAACAATCAAACAACTATTATATTAGTTAAAACTGCAAAGGAAACAGGGAAATTATTTAAAGAATATTGTCATCAATAGCTCAAACATTTGGTTAGTTTAGCTACGCTAATTAAATGAAGTTAAATAATTATGACATTAAAGAATGAGGTTCAGAATCACAATTTAACAGGTAGTGAGACAACCAACTGATATCCTTTTTTGTCCAGTGCTTTGTTATTTTAACACAAAACTTTTACCATGCAGTGATTTTCAATCCGTGCAGGTATCTGTCATTTCAAGGTGTGGAGACACATCCTGCTGTGGTATTTCATTGAGGAAGCACAAAGGCAACTGTGTTTTACCTAATGACTGGCTTGTGTTCTGTAAATGAAGGCACCCCTGTGTCGCACACACAGATCTAAGGCACAGTGGTTATCAAAGTGAATGAAATGTGTGTGTTTGTTGGTGTTTCTTTCCCTAATGAGGGGTCACCTCTCTTTGAAAAAAAACAAAACAAAAAAACATGTCATTTTTTTAAAGTTCAGGCCATTGCTAACGCAAGAAAAACTTTTTGGATGAACTGCTAGACGTTTGGAAAGACATGTTTACCACATCCATGTCACAAAACACTGTATCTGTGTTAAGAGCAAAGTGAAGAATAGTAATATACTGTAGTATACTGCAATTATATTTTTCCAACTAGTACAGGAAGGAAATGACCGAAAAGAAAGAAAAGAAGTTTGCACATTTATTTTGGAATTACATTGTGGGGGGAAAAGTCAATAGAAGGAAAGAGCCACATTCAAACTGTCAAAATACAGTTGTATATAGAAAAGCTTAACTGGAGTCTTTGACTTCTGTGAACTTGACCTGTGTGTCAGACATCCTTTTGTTTGAAGGCAGGGAAGAGAGGAAAGTGTCTTCCCAGAAGTCTATAGTATTCAGAATGTGTCAGCCCATACTACTGAGGATACTGACAAGTACAGCAGAGAGGTGTGTGTTTATGTGTGCTCATAATATGCGGTTGTGTATGAGGAAATATGTGTGGGTCAGAAGTGCATGGCCCCTTGACAGGCTCTGTGACTGCCTGTCACCCTGAGAGTGTTGGTTAAGAAAATGTCGACATTTAAAAAAAAGAAAAAAAGAGTGGAGTGATGACAAAAGAAACACAAGAGCCATTTCAAGAAGATGAGAATAAAATAGCGAATAGGGAAAAGGAAAATATAGGTAAATAAGGAGAGATTTGGGGAACTGAAAGAGATCAGGAAGGGTGGTGGAGTTTATCAAATTTGTAAAGTTCTTTCTTTCTTTCTCACCTCGTCAGGTAATATTTGAAGCAGTCTCAGTCCAAGGACATCCAGGTTTCATCGCGATTGACGACATACGAGTTCTGGCTCATCCCTGCCGTAAGTGACTGTTCATGTGCCTGTGTGTGAGCGTATGCATATGCATATGCTTGTATGTTTCAAGTTGTTGTTTTTGTTGTACATTTACCCTGCACAACTTCAGCCCTGCTGTGCATCATCTGCTTATATCAGCTCCCTCGTACGTTGAAGCGCACAAATGCATGTGTGAAGGACAGATTGTGAGGCGTGCACACAGATTGCAGAGAGCCAGGAAGAAGGTCCAGACTCTGGGTCATCATCACTCAAATCTGACAGCAACACTTGGCTTCACAAAACTCCAGACCGCTTATTGCAACACTTCTGCACTCATACGTTGTCATGTGTTAATGGTACGGTGTGTTGCATTTTGCAATGTACTTGAATACATGAAACTTAGATCTTTTTACTCTTCATGAGTCTTTTTCCATGTTTGAAAAGCAAGAGGACAGATAGGTAGGTCGATAGGAAATTTTGGATAGAACCAAAATTAAGAGACACACCAGCTGCTACTGTAAGCTCTTCTTTGTTTTAATTGGCAAGACTTTTTTTTCTCCTTTTTCCCAAGTCATATAGTTGTCCTCATTTCACTTCCTCTTTGTTATCTTTTACCTGTCAGGGGATTTTGGGAAAAAGAAAATGCTCATTTCAACCAGTCAGATTAATCAAAGGGGCATTCAGAAAGGAAGAAACAAAAAAATATGCAATTGAATAAAGGTTAAACACACAACCTTCATATCTATGTCCTTGTCATTTGCAATTACTTTCATTAGTGTCAGTGCAAATTATCATTGTTTAATGATTGATGCATACTCTGTTAGGCTTATCTCAGTCTGCAGACAGTCAAAATGAAATTAACCAATTGGAGGCTAGTCTCAATGCCAGGTCAAAGTCACTCAATGTCTGACCAGCTGTCTCACTCTCTGCCTGCTCATCTGTCTCGGAACTGTCCTATGAATTTCCCTGCCTCACTCTGGACAAACATATGAACTACTGTCTGAATTAAATGACTAATGTTGCAGGTCTCACTTAATTAATATGTAACTCACAGCAATTCCGTTTAGTATTCACTATTACATTTGTTGAATGCAGGGTAGCACAATCAGCATCTTTTTCAAGTAACCTGTCAATGTATTTTTTAACATCATGAAGCTTTGCTGCTAATTTATGTTCGTGACAAGTCACCAATACATGCATACTGAATATATCAAGATGTTCACAGATCAAACAGCACTAATATGTATCCATCTGTTGTATTTGACTTTTTAGTCAATATGTTGAGGTACTTCTGCAGCAAGTTTCCACTGTGGTTTAATGCATGTTTATTTATGGAACCACATTTACCAAAAGTGCTTTTGCTGGCTAAAACTACATTCCAAAGCACATTCCAGTGCTTTTGTTGTTGTTTTTTTGTCACCTGCTCCTCACAGAGGAAACACATGGCTACTTAATATGCAGCTGCTGCTGCGCTCCTCACTGCTGCTTATTACTGTTACTGCTGCTTCGAGACGCTGTGTGTGTGTGTGTGTGTGTGCGCGCGTGTGCGCGCGCGTTGTCACCGTTGAATCAAGATGGACAAGGAAAAACTTATTGCAGGAGAACTAAATCGTGCCTGTTACAGCGCAAATCTTTGACTGTACTTCTAAACGAAGACAGAGGCTTCTGGTCATGCCAACGCTGATCTCACTTCGCGGACGTTATGCTAACGCATTAGCATTCAAGCTAGCACAGTTTCTCCTAAGTTTTTACATAAACGGATGGATTATTTAGCGGCCAAAAGAGAGTGGCAGGACATGAGCATAACTGGACAGTGGACAGTGGAGGTGAACAGACACAGTAGTTACTTCTGAGATGACGACATGACGCCAGTGACGAAAAGAAAGCACCCCGAACCTCTTATTAACCTTCTATCTTCTTATGGGGTGAGTTTTCAGTAACGTCGTTAATCTGCATTATGATAGTGTTCACTCGAAGTCACATACGGGGATTAAAAAACGTTTTTTTATGATGGACGCTGTTTTAATAATCCACTGTGCGTTTCAGAACGTCATGTGGCTACATTGTTATTAGCTTAAAATGCAAATGTTACTCGCATCGAAACTTGTGTTCGATCGGATGATCGTATTATAAGCTGTAACGGGAGCATGTGAGCATCTGCTATTAATATGAATAACAATGATGTGCAGGGCCACTGCTAAGCTTTTTGGGGCCCTAAGCATAATTGGTCAGAGGTATGGGGAGCGGTGGCTCTGCTGATGTGCTTGAATAATGTGTGAATGACACAGCTTTGTGTATGAAGTATTGACTGTGATGCTAATGATTTAGCAACTCTGAGCACATCGTCATCGTTCAGCTCATTCAGTAACAGACACAACAGATGCAGATGATGGAAATATGACTACACTAGTGTAAGGCAAGAAATTGTAACAGAATAAGCCACTCCCCTTCCTGTATTTTTTTCAAGTTATTTCATTTCAAATGTTAAGAGTTTCTAATGTCCAGGTTTTTTTATGACATTATATTTGTTATACGTATTATATTCTATATGTACTGTTCCGTGTCACAGTGTACCTCACAAAATAGTATCCATGCTCCAGTTTCTGTGATGAGTATACAGAGAGGTGTGGTTTCACTGACAGCTAGACCAGGAGGGGGTTGGGCTATGTAAATGTAATGATTCTGTCTCTTGGCTCCCAGAAGGTGTAGATTTTTTAGGCTAAAATTCTCCCTCAAGCAGTTTTAGGAGTGCCTACATTCAAATGGCCACATCTTCTTCAAGTATTTTCACATTTCCATGTGTTAGACATTGATGAGAAAGCTTAGAAATCACAGATTTTGATTTACATTGACAATGTTGCACCAACAAGAGTGTGTCTGTGTGGGTGCCTGATTAATCCCATCTGTACTCAACACAACTAATTATATAACCTGTCAGTTAACATATTCTCCTTTTTGCTTTATGTGTTGCAGGTAAAGCCCCTCACTTCCTGCGCCTGCAGAATGTGGAAGTGAACGTGGGTCAGAATGCTACCTTTCAGTGTACTGCTGGAGGGAAATGGTCTCAGCATGATAAACTCTGGCTTCAGGTTAGTGCCTTCATATCGGCGAATATGTTCATGAATGATATGCGACAAATGTAAACAGAAGTTGTATAAAGGCAGGTCGGTAGGCCATAAATCCTCAGAGCAACTGAAAAGTAATTTGGCACCTCATTGGCAGATTTTCAGGTTATTTATAAAAATGACAGTATGTTGAATATAATATGCGTGTGGACACAAAATTGTATTATATATATATATATTATTGTTAATATATATTATAAAAACCAATGTAGTAAATGGAGTTATCACTTATTTATGAGCTTTTAAAGATACTTATATAAAAGTACACTGTAGTAAACATCCCAAGCTTCCCCACCTCCATTTCATGATTGATTAAAAGTCCTGGTTTGAGCGTCGCACCAATGACTCCATCTGTGTGTGTGTGTCTCTGTATTGTGCATCCATGCTCATATCCTCATTCTAATTTACATTTATGTGCACTGGCAAGCTTTAATGTTTTCATTGCACCCAAGTGACATACAGTATCTGGCATGTACAGAAATGACATTTCCAATGGGGAGCAGTGACCCTCTATGACTGGAGGTCTTCTGGGGAAAGAATGTTTCAACAAATTGGCAGATAATATTACAGTGGAGAGTGGTTTTCATGAGTTTGTTGTTGTATTCATGGTTTCATTAGTCAAGTTCGTTTTAGAAAGAGCATGATACAGGGCTTGTTGGCCAGGAATTGACTGCTGTTTTCATCCCCACCATACAGCAGTGGAACGGTAAGGACACAGCGTTGATGGTGACCAGGGTGGTGAACCATCGGCGTTTCTCAGCAACTGTCAGTGTTGGCGACACGTCCCAGCGCAGCACCAGCCGCTACCGCTGTGTCATCAGATCAGACGGCGGGTCAGGCGTGTCCAACTATGCTGACCTCATTGTCAAAGGTATGTTCTGGTGATTTTCAGTTTGGCAAAAAGAACATGTTGAAGGCGATCAAATGGTAAATCATAAACACAGTGTTTGTGTTTAAAAAAGGGATTTGAATAAAGTGAGCAGCCCTTCACAGATCTGATTACTGTGATGCAGTAAAGACGGACAACCTCTTTAATTTAGACAAAGTGAGAGACTACCCGGGTTGTGGTTATGTGCGTGTGTGTTTGGCAGTTGCTTGTTAGAGCTGTGGGAATGCTGAGGATGGAATACTGAACAGGCTTCAGAGGAGTGCCTAGAACTCACAATGAGGCTCCTTTGACTCCGTCTCTATCAGTTTCTCAGTTCACTTTCTCCTTTGTTTCTGTCTCACGTCAACCTTCTTTATCTAAATATTATTGTGATTTAAAGAATTAGGAAACACACTTTTTTAGAGGCTCACATTTCTTCAATTTCACCTAAATCTAGGTGTGAGGTTATAGTTTTGTTTTTTGTTTTTTTCCATGATGGCAAGTCCTAAGATGAATGCAGTTTTAGTCGAGCAGGAATGTAAGATAAGACAGGATAAGAGAGCTACTCAATATAGTTTACCTCTGACACTCCGAGAACCTTTCTGGCAGGTCTCATCATACCAAATTGTACAAGAGATATGCAAACATGGCAAAGAAACACTTCCATTCCCTTCTCTGTTGTCCCGTTCTCTGTTATCCTCTCAGCCATACTCAAATCTTGTTTCATGTGTCTCTTGGACAGTGCCACATCCCCCCTCTTGGAGGACACTCAAACTCTCTAATGTGATCTATTCAACTCTGTGCTCACACTAAATACAGGGCAAAGATATGAAGGAATCAGTGATTCACCCTCCCACTCCCCATCCCATGGTTCATATGAACAATAGGAAATACAGGGCCGCCCTGCTGAGGCGGATGTTGATGTTCTGAGGATGTTGGATAATGTTATTGTAAAGGCGTTGATATAATTATAGCGTCTCAGCTATCTGTTGTTGTCAGACATAATTTCATTCCTTTACCTCTCTTTGTCTCTTTCTTTTGCATTCTGTGTTTCAAATTGTCTCTTATCTGTCTCTCCCCATTTACTAAATTCAATGAGACATTAAATAAAATAGATTTTTTCCCCCATCGTGGATCATCTCACAGCTTTAAAATTGTGTTATTCTAAATCTCCATTATCAGTTATTGTGGATTCCAATGTGCCATAGCGTCAACTTAGCCTTAGCCTGCTTCCTCTCAAACAGTTTATGCAGAGTGGTTGGAACTAATCTGCTATGTCAATGTTTAGGACTGAACCTGCTGCACTGATGAGCTATGGGATAAAATCACTGCATGCCACAGTGTTTTCATTGGGTCTACTGTCAGAGAAATATGTGTGTCAGTGCTATAGCTCTCCGGACGTCATATGACTTAGTCCCTATGAACCGTTGTTGGCAGCCTAAGATGTGACAGAAATTAACGGTACCAGTGCTGGATTCGACCTGTCTGAAAACAGCCAGAGAGGACATTAATCCAGAATCATTATTGCAGTATCCTGACATCTTCAACTTTCTGATTAACTTCCATTCATATTACTCCAGAGAGTCACTGAAAGTTTATAAGAGCCCGGAGGGAAACAAATGGAAGCAATTTGGTTTTTTGGACTAACATTCAACTCAACAGCTAAAGATAGCGCTGTTGTCTCTGGAAGGGGGGGTGTCGCGTTAGCATAACGTTGGCATTAGCAACATGCAGTGTAATGTAAATAATTGCTATGTTGACATTCCTGTGCAGACTTTTGTGTCAGTTAGACTGAGAGTTAACCACAGAATCTTGCGGTTTCCCATCGCTCCGTCTTCCTCTGGTTACTGTGAGCATGTATCATAGCAGTCATTCACCTCTGACACAATCTCTCTGGATTTGTGGGGATCAGATCTGGTAAAATACCCTCCTATTCACCTGTCTCCCAATGTTTTGGCATCCTGGGGCACAACAGCTATCCACCGTTTAAAAAAAAAAAGGTTGACACAATTATTTCATTTGCTAACACCTCCATTAATTATATAATAATTAATTATATGAATTCAATTTCACATAACTTGCTAATTACTTGATTAATTTGTGACCAAATTAAATGTTTTTTTGTTTTTTTTAAGTTTGTCCAACAATTTTTTTTTTCCAGTGTATGTGTCTCTCGCACTTAAACACATGAGCCAATCAGCAGAAAAGAAATACCTCCCACAAACTTTGTGTTCTCTTTTTATGTGTCCCTCAGCAAAACACAGAAGCCCTATGTGCTCAGTCACTGTAAAGCTGAGTTTATGCTTGGTTGCTTGACATTCTCCAAGGTTGACTTTTGACAACACTGTATTGCACCTCAACCACAATTTATGTCTTGGGCAGTGCAACGTAAACTCAGAGGAATGTCATGTCTCACCAACACTTTGTAGCCTACTGGCTTTTTCCTCATAAATCACAGTGAATTACAATCTTTGTTGATAGTAAAATGCTTTTAGTGAAGTTACATTTTGATGTGTGAGATGCACTGTGACAAACACATCTCTATCTCCATAGATATTTGGTGAGAATCGTGTTTTTTAACTTCTAGTAAACATAAAAAAAGAAAAAATCATTCCATGGAGCAATGGGGGTTGAACTGTGTTTGCTTTAAACGGGATTTTGATTGCATCACTAAAATGCATTATAATGTGTTGACCCGCTGGCCTAAATTATGTTTTCAATGCATATTTGTTGTGAATTACGTTCTTAACCCTATTTGGCATGAATGATGTTTTAATCTGGAGGGAGGTTGGAGTGTGCGTGCTGTAGTATGTGCTGTTTTGATTAGACGATCGTCCGGGGACTGAAACTGTCATTACCATCTGTTAGCACAGCACACAGACTGTACTCCTGAGAATGTCCAAATGTGTCTTTTGGCGAGTTTGTATCTGTGTGTGTGTTTGTGTGTGTGTGTGTGTGTGTGTGAGGCACTCAGGTGCCGTCAGCCATGCTTTGTGCCAGACGAGCAGCTCTTGCCAACACAGTGAACAAGAGAGAACTGCAATATGACACACGTGCATTAGCATACCTCCTTTTAGTCCTTTGTGCATAGTGTGTGTGTGTGTTTTTAAAATAGCGCATGTGTGTTCCTGTCCTTGCTTTGTACACTTCTGTGTTCTCCTGGGCTGCTAAGTGAAATTGGGGTTAATTAGTGGGTTGTTTGGTCAGGTGTGATCAGTGGGTCTGGAAAGAGAAACATGTTATATTACAGGATACGCTTTGCATCTGTGTGTGCGCACTCATGTGTGTGTTTGTGTGCGCCTCGCTCATGCATGCACGTTAATCCTCCGTCACGACCCTGCTGCCGAGCTCAACCGACGATGCCCTCCTTGTCAATACTGTTGGCATTAAATTTGTGCACTTTAATTTTGCATTTTTGTGCAGCTTCAGAACAGCTGTGACAGTATGAGAAAGAAAAACAAAACAACAAAGTAACATATGACTAAATACGATTTAGATGAAAGGAGTGAGTTATCAGTTATTTTCAATGACGCAGAAAGCCATTTTGATTATATTGCAACTTTTAACTTTAACTGTCTGAAAGTAGAGAGATATCATTCTTATTCATACATCAGCCTCTCTTCTTTCCCTGTAACAAAGACGATCACAATTACAACTACATTACAACAGCAAATACATTAAAGGGAAATTGTAACTGTGAGTGGGTCAAAATAACAATGTTGTAGATCTTTGTTGTTGAAACATGTTACTGCATATATCAGTAGTCAGTATCAGTAAGTTATCATTCATTTGTAACTACTGCATGATTCAGTTTGTTTATGGTATGGTTTTAATGACACTTTTGCAGTTGTGACGTGTATGTAGCTACCGAGTAACCTTCAGGTGACTCCACTGCTCTTAGTATATGCAGAAAACAAGAGTTTCAGTGTCCTTTAAAGGAACATATTTTTGTATTTGAAGCACAAGCAGTCTTTCTTGCTGCATGCCCTGAGATAAGCATCATATTTACTCACCAAAGTGGGGAAAAAGACGACAAAAAGAATAGGTGGAAGTGTTGAAAGAATGGAGAACATCACCACAACAGCACAGAAACAAACAGAGGGAGAAAGATAAAAAAAAGTTTATCAGGTAGACAAGAGAGACGCATTAAGGAATGACAAAGTCACACAATGCTCGACTGACATTTGTAATAAGATATGCAAACATGCACACTCATGAAGACACAGAGACAGACACACACACACACACACACACACACACACACGCACACACAGATGCAGTCAAAGCTCCAGGGCAACACGGTCTCAAACATACCCCCAGCTGTGTGTGTGTGTCTGAAAGAGAAGGAGAATGCCTGCATGACAAGTCTTTGTCTCACGAAGTAAATATGTTTGTCTCTGCATTAATCTGTGAGTGTTTTGTGTTGTATGTGGACAATTGTGTGTGTGTGTGTGTGTTTTCTGCCTGTCAGAGATAAGACTCAGTGGGGCGTAGCAAAGATCCAGAAGAGCCACTGTCAGCCAGTGCCCTGTGGACACCATGCAGAGTGTGCATGTGTGTTTGTGTGAGTTCCCCAGGAATACTGCTACATCTTTCTAAGACTCCCTAGGTAGCCATAAAGCTGATTGTAGTCCAAGAATAAGACCCAGCAGTGCAACTGCAGTGTGTAAATGTGTGTGCTGTGTGTGTGTGTGTGTGAGAGAGAGCGAGAGAAGAGTGCATGATGCTTTCTGTTGCCCTTAGCTTGTTCTTGGCATTTACTATGTGTCTGTTCCCTGATAAGGAATCAATAGGAGAGAGGACAGCTCAGGCCTGTCTGTCAGATCTGAGATCATGTGAGATGAATTGTGCCCTTGAGCCACTGCTCCAAGGTTTTTAATTAGAACTGTGTACAAGAAGTGTTGAGTGGTGAGATTTGTAGGAAGCTTGACACGGAAGGAAAAGTGGCAAAGCACAACTGACTGCGGTAACTGTGAGATCATCAGTAGCCACATTACAGGAACTTTCATTGGGAACTAAAGGTTGTGTTGTTGTTTTTTTTGCCTGAAAAGTCCCCATCATCAGGGGGTTGTACTTGCTGAAAGTTCAGGAACCTTTGCAACAGAGCTTGCACTGAACATGTAGTCCTTTACCTAATCTTCAGAGGTCTTCATTGTGGTGGAAAACCAAGTTGACTGCAGGAACCCTTTATTTAAGAAGTTGCAAGAGTTTGAAGTGTGCTTGATTTTCTTTTTTTCCCCTGCCATTTATATTTGATAAACACTTCACGCTGAAGTTGTTGGACTGGTTGCAATGTCTGTGATTGGCCCTTTTATGGTCATGTTCAACAAATGTACGGTTACTTTTGTGACTTGTCAAAACATGTGCATTGCTGAGAAAGAAGAAAGGAAAAAAATTCACCCTTTTATACTTAAATATCTTCAAACAAAAGACAGATTTACTCAACCTTTGCTCGGTGACAAAAAGAATGAATTGCCAGCAACAGTATGTGAACACATTCCTCACATGATGCCAAGTGCAAGTGCATCTGATTTGGAGACACACACACAATAATTGCAGCAAACAAAGAACAAATGCCAATTATTTTATTAATCTAAGCATCCAAGACCAGACTTTTACGTGAAAAGTTGTTCATACGTCTATATCAGTCAGTGTGTCTTGAGTTGCATGTATGCATGTGTGTTTGTGTGGGTGCAATACACCCATACAGTGAGCACTTAAACCTGCCTCTTTAACCAGGCCCTTAGGGTTTGCCTCAGGGGATATGTGTATGCTGGGCAGTTTGTGAAATTATTGGTATTCCATGTCCATTGCTCTCTCAGGTGCATCACCTTTTGTGTACACGTGCATCCATGTGTGTTTGCTTGTGTGTATCCGTATCTGGGAGAGAGGACACTTCACACGGAATATCTGAGCAGAAATATAAGTAATGTATGAGCAGGTATGTGAGGAGAGGATGAGGAGGACTGAGGAGAGAAAAGGAACATGAAAAGGGCTGAAAAGAAACAGAAATAGGCTCAGTGTGAACTGAGTGGAGCACGGAGAAGAGAAGAAAGTTGAGATGAGAAAGATAAGAAAAGGAGAGTAAAATACAAAGTAATAATATCATTATGTTGGTAAGGTAGAGTCTCTCCACTGACAAGAGAGTAGAAAAAAGCAGCAGCCAACAACAATTTTCTGGCATTATATGTCTCTACAACTGTTAACCTGCAACAACAAATACAATTTTGAATAAAAATAATTAGTATATGGATATGATGGATGCAATAGCAGCTCCAAAGTACTGCCCAACCATCTTGATTTGACCCCTGGTGGCTGGATGCTATATAGGTCATAAACCCTGTGTTAGCAGAGGGTGATTGATAGCTGTAACTGACTGACTGATATATTTGATGTCTACCTAAAGGTATTGGCAAAGGTTGTACTCTTGTATGTAAAAGGATAGTATCAAAAGATTTACACTGACGTCAGACACTTTCTTCAAAAGCAGTGCTTCTGTTACTAAGCCCTTAGCGGTGTTGTGTGTGGATTTCTGTATAGTTTTGTCTCAAAACTAACAAGCCCACTGTGCATTTACTGAAAATGACTTTCACAAATATCTGCCAAGTGCTTTGCTCACTTGACTCATTAATTGTTAATTAATTATGCCAATTAATTATGTCACCATCTGTATCAGCAACTGACTTTCTCCACAAGTTAAAAATATAGGCTGGTGATCCCTCCCCTGCCAAGATACAGACCACAGAGGGTCATACTCTCTTAATGTTTTGACCATTATCACCATCTGGCTCTTTCCCAGAATGTATTTGCCATTTAGTTCGATAGAAACTAAATTTCTGGCCATGGCAGTTGAAACTGGAGAGAAGCCAAAGTCGACAGGCTCAATCCCATCAGCTCTTTTTGTCACTGTAGCCACATCTCACTGCTCACTCACTGCATGCCCATGTTGATGAGAACAGCTAAATCTCAGAAATGAAATGAACAGCGAAGTTTCACATTTGAGACCTATTAAACATGTTGTTGAATATTTAAGTGACACTAAGGAGATCATTGTCTCTTTGAGGCTCCTTTCCTTGCTCCTTCTCTTTCATTTCACTCAGTGTCTCCCACTTCTGTGATATCTTCAGTGTCTTTGTTTCAGATAACAGAATTTTATCTGGGCACTGTCATCCCAGGAAGCGTACAGGGAGTAAAACTCCACAATCTTGTCCATGGACACTTTGAAGGGAATGATAGAGTTTTGATCTCACAAATTTGGTAAAATAAGCTTAAAATCAACAATACCATTGTATCCCTGATGGCATCGTTAAAACTCATTTTGTCAGCGAGCAAACTACAGTCCGTTCTGTAGTTTCAAGTGTTAGTTTAGTAGTCGCCATAGGAGTATAGGTGTAGCTTTCTTTCTTTCTTTCTTTCTTTCTTTCTTTCTTAAGAAAGAAAGACCAAAATTATTTTTTTCTGTCTGAGATGAGTTATTACAGTTGTATTCAATTATGGTTGGCGTAGTGGTTAGCATTCTTACCTTTCAACCTCTCCGTCAGAACAGGGGGCCTTTCTGCATGGAGTTTGCATGTGTGTGTTTTCTCTGGGTTCTCCGGTTTCCTCCCACAGTCTACAAACATGCAGATTTGGGGAATAGGCAAATTGGACACTTTAAATTGACCATGAATGTGAGGGTGGATGGTGGCTTATGTCAGCTGGGGTTTGCACCAGCACCTCCTGTGACCTCTATGTAGAGGATAAAGTGGTAGAAGATGGATGGATGTATAAACGATGAAACGTGTCAAATATAAATTTGTTCCCTTTTAAGTGCACAGGATGTGGTGGTCATTATTAAGACAGCACCCTGTGAGCTGAATTGATGGTATCAGATCAGATCATGCTGACCTGCCTGTGTGTATAATGTGTGCTTATCTGGTGTGAGATAAACTGTTCATGGAGCTGAAAAATAGACCAGGATTGTATGACTGATAAACCGCTCACATGCAGAGATATTAGAAGAAGATAAAATATTGGCTGTTGTCATGCATGGGAATGTATCCCTGAATAACACAAAAATACTTGCGTCCTGAATAACAGACACATACACTACAATAAATAACTGGATTGATTCATTCAATGTTCCCTTTATTATTTGTATTATTTATAATATTCACCCAATTAGTGACTAACCGTGACATTGCTTAAATGTTCAGAAGTCATGGGAAACATGCACGGTCAGACATTCAATCAGTTTTCTTACCACAGACTGCTATAATTTCTTACCCCATCATGTACGTTTTCATGTCCTTCGGTCCAGACAGTCACTGAATATTATAATTAAGCAAATTTTAACCATAGGTCTAAACATTTCAAATGTGTAATACACTAGAATAATTCTTCAAATGATAATTCTGGTGGGGAAAAAAAGTGTTTCAGAGCTTTCAATTAGCATTTTATTTTTTACGAAAAAATAAATGACTCAGAGGTCTAAGGGTTAAGACCATGATCTCCATCTTGCATGTCAGTCCCCAACTTTTTACCGTCAGAAAACTAGAATAAATGTTTTTGCAAAAGTCGCTCTGGACATTTTGCAGACCATAATGTCCAAGTGAGTCCGCGTGAGAACACAAAAGAAAAGGCTCAGATAAGTCACCTCTCACCTAGATGGTCTGGACATTCGCCTCCTGTATTTGCCATATGCACAAATGCTGCTTAAATTCCTGACACAATTGATGTTATTAAGTACCATAAACTAATGGTGCTCATGGTGTACCACATGGAATCACTATGGGCCCTATACTTTTTTTTTTACACTGTGTACAGATTATACTCTCGATTTTATTATACATTTAGTCACATTTTAGTTTTTAACTATGTTTATCCTTTGTTTAGCCAGTGGAAATGTGTAATGTATGTTACTGCATGATGCCCTCAACACTGAATGTCTGCTGAACAGTACTTTGCATTTAAAATAGCAAAAGAGTGTAAATGATTGATAGATGGGAAAAATAATGTGTTGGTCAAATGTTTAATTTTTTGTTCTGTTAGATTTGGTCATTCCTAGGGACAGGAATGTTCTCTCTGCTGTGACATTTTAAATTCTTACTCAGAATCCACCCAGCTGGTGGACAGAGCTTCTTTCTGCTGTGCAGTAATCACGACTGCAGATGAGAGGAAGTGTTTCGTGGCCACCCGTGTTGTACTTGCTGCACCAAAAATTGAATTGAAAAGCAGTCCATTTAAAGAACAACATGGATTCTACTGTCTGTCACCACATGGGCTTCTTTCCCATCGTTCAGACCTGGTGATTTATTATTATTCAGCCCGTCTTCATAATTCAAAATAAAACTTTTGATGGCTTGAAAATAAGAAATCACAGTAACAAAGAATGCAACACACATTATGGCCCATGCTCAAACATCATGCTGGGACTATCATGCAGTGCAGTAAAATGCTAAAGCCATATACTTTGTACCTTCAGGGTGTAGTAACACGGGTCGCTTTTGAGTGTGTGATGCGTCCTCTGACAACGGGGCCCCAGCATACCCAAGATAAACACTTTATTGGGTCAAGGCTGTTCATACATTCATACATATATTCACCCATACAAACATACACGCATGTGTCTTTATTGGCTCACTGATACAGTACAGTGCTGTGCTCCTGCTGAATTTAGTTTTAAAGCTTCAGGAGCACTGTTTGTTTTTACTACAGTCTGAGCATGTCCTCTGCAGAGAGGAGATGTCCAGCAGGAGGACGAGTCGTGTAGACCACTTGTCTTATATGTGGGACAACAAACCTCCTGCTGATTAGACACAATGGTGACGGACATTTGTGCCAGTGAAGTGGAAGTGGACTTAGTTTAAGTTTAAATTTCAATATCGTAGCTGTTGTTTGAACAGAGAGGCAGACCATATGCTGCTTTTTATCACACAACGTAAAATGTCAATACTTTTACACTTAACTGTGAAGATTTGCACCTGGATCAACAAATAATGTTACTAGATATATACCCATATACACTTGTTTTCACCTACAAATCTGCGTAGGTGATACTAATATATTTTCTATTCTCCATTTAGTTTCCAGATTATATCTTGAAAAACCTCTTCTTTAAAATTTTACGAGTAGTGTAGTGGAACTTTTTTGTGAAAGAAATATTACCACTTTCAATATCTAGTGGGACCAAATGAGTTGCTTTTTCAAACATTGTCTCCTGGTGATCTGCTTATGCTTTCTTAACCATATGTTTCTTTCAGCCAAATAATTTAATCACATTCACCACTACTTTTTGCCGTTTTTGACCCCTTCTTCCCTCATCCCTTCATTCATTTTCTCACACCTCATTACCATCACTGTATGGGGGCCAACTGTAGTTTTGTGTGCCTCTATATTTCTATATTCATGTGAGGATGCAGGTGTGTGTAATTGTTGGCAAGAATCTTATCTTAAATCAGTCCCTTAATGAGGGGGTGGTCGTGTACATAGATTGCGTACAATCAGTATGGATATGTGCAGCTATCTTGTGTCAGTAAAATCAGTATTCCTGCATCTGTACTTCCCCATGTCATTGCGGGTGCCAGGTTGTGACTCACTGGGTGGCCTCTGTAAGTCTATGCTGTAAACAAGCTGGCAGAGGGAGGGATGGAGCGATGCTGGGAGGTAGCAGACGAGGGGAGTGACTGAACAAGCTTTTTCTTTGTTCCTGTGGAGTAACATCAGGAGAAGTAGTTGACTATACAATAAATTATACCAGTGAGTCTTTAAATTAGTTTTAAAACATAGTTAACAGACTCCTGTAGCAGTGAATTATGTGTGCTTTACATTGTAGCTGACCAGTTTAAAAATAATTCATTGTAACCCTAACCACCTCAAAACCATAAATGCAATTTATTTTGCCTGGAGAACAAAGTAAGCGTGTACACTATGTCAGAGAAGGTATATTTGTATGCATGGGTTCTCCCACACTCACGCATACACATGCAGAGACACACACACACACACTCACAGCCTCTATGTAGTTAAGATGGATGAGTGTGTGGTGACTGACAGCTGATTCATCGGCACTCGGGCCTCCATACATATTCTAATGCAGCCTTGAAGAAACTGAAAAAAACTGAGAGAAGGACTTTGCTTTCAGACAGCAGGAAGACACGGACCATTATTTTTAGCTAGAATAGCAAAGCTGTCAACTGACAAAAAAGATTAATACATAAACATTTTTAAAATAGCTTTTTTTGTGGCATTTTACAACAACAGTAAGAAGTAACTTTTCAAAATGAAGAGTGTCATGGCATGCAGGTGTTTCATTTTTAATCATCATTTTGTCTGACTTGTTGATATAAGTGAAGTATGAAATCATTTATTTGGTACATGTGTATTATGGTGATAAAAGTAGAGTCAAGATTACACTGGGGCAAATGGGAAGCAACATTGTTACTGTTGTGACTATTCCCTTATATTTGAAAAGAAAACAGAAAATCATTTCTGCCACACCACTACAATAATGAAGTACTGTGAATGTTCTAACTTTAACCTGGAAATCACTGTATATGTTTCATGTACTCTAGCTGTCTTATTGTGGCACAAAGGGAGAAAAAAATAAATGAGAGAAGCAGAAGGAAGGACATGCACCAATGATGATCAGAGCTACTTTAGGACATGACTTGATTATATGGTGGAGACATTTAAGGACAATATAGAGCCTTGATATCCCCTGATGTCTTCCTTTCCAGTAGGGACATGCAGGTGCAGGTTGCAGGTGCATATGACTTGATCTGTCTGGGATCTTCTGTGTCACAGCATATTACTGCCATCAGAATCAATTCATTCTCTGTGGTGTTGCGATGTGATTTTTCAATTTTTCTTTTTCTTTCACAGTGAAGTGATGTACAATTTAAGACTTTCCTTTTACTTATTTTCCCTTTTTCCCCCTAATTGGCTACATTGAGAATGTAATACACTGAGGTCATAGTGAACTTTAACTGTAAGTTTGCAGATGCCATTCATTTACTGAGGCAGAAGCCTGTGATGGTATCTGATGTAAGTCATTGATTATAGAATACTGCCCTCGCCGCGTGTGGAGGCTGCACATTTTTGAAAACAAAAACAAAGTGAAAAATCGATAAGCTATGAAAATAGAACCAGAGTAAAAATGCAACTCCTATTCTGTATCATTTTGCTCAAGCATGTGTCATAACTGCTGTCCATGGTGCTGATCATGGGACCATGCGAGATGTGTGAGCTGTCCAAGGTCCTGCAACAGTTCATGCTGATGAGGAAGATTTTAAGGGGCCAGATTTTGTTGCTGTGTTGTCACATTATTTTATTATTAAACAGCAAGTCGTGAACATGTTTGACATTTTTTGACCAGTTTAGTTTAAATGTCTGCTGACATTCTGCAGTTTTACTATTGTGTGACACTGTTCATATTGATGTTGGGTTTCAAATTTCAGACAACAAAAGGAAAAAAAACAACACAAAGGAGGAATAAATATCCTATAATAAAATATATAATGCCTTAAGATTTGACATAGGCCATTATTTTCCTGCGAGCAGCATAATGTGAAAGTGTATTGGCAAAGAAGCTGTCAGCAGCATGTCAACAATGTGACGGATTAGTTCTGCAGGTAGAGCATTCACTCTCTGAAATGTCTTCTTTTTAGCGTTTATTGACAGCTGCTTTCAGTGCCAAAGTTAAACTGTGCCACATTTAAATCAAACTGCAACCATTTAGCAGCAACTTTGGTGACAGAATACATTTATTTTCACATTTCAGGATCACATTAATAGTGGTTCTTTGCACACTGCTTATTTGAGGAGTCTATGAGAGTCCAAAGGTAAAAGAACAAAATGTGAAATGTCAGAAATGTATATAGATATGGTTATAATTTCCCTTCAATATGTTCATTACTATATGTATTGGAGGGATCCACTAAGGGGTAAGAATATGTGGAAAGGCAGGTGTAGTTCATAAAGCACAATGTAATTGCAATTTCACATAGTTTTCATTACCTTTGGAAATAACAGTGTGTGTGTGGGTTGATTTTCAAAACATTCATAGATTTCTTGTATCACAAATGTAGGCACATCTGATTGGACTTTAATGTGGTTTTCAGGGGAAGATGAGATCAGTAATGTGTTTTGATAAACAGGTGGGGTTGCAGTTGCAGCCAAAACATGCTGATATAATTTTTTCCTGATTGGTGTGTATATATATAATATATATATATATGTATGTATGTATTCTGTGACACTTAATTAACCCACCTTTTTTTTCATTTCACAGCTCCACCTACTCCTATTGCCCCACCAGAGCTGCTTGCTGTTGGTGCCACCTACCTATGGATTAAGCCCAACGCCAACAGCATCATAGGTGATGGGCCGATCATCCTGAAAGAAGTGGAATACCGCACCACTTCGGGGAACTGGGCGGAGACCCATGTGGTCGATGCCCCTACCTACAAGCTATGGCATCTGGACCCAGATGTGGAGTACGAAATCAAGGTCCTGCTCTCCAGACCCGGAGAGGGAGGCACTGGGCCTCCAGGGCCTCCGTTGGTAACCAGGACTAAATGTGCAGGTGAGTGATTTTTTTTTGTGGATTTTACTTGTTCTGTCAGTTTGTCCTTTTCTCCTTTGTATATATATATTTTTGCTTGTTTAGAATCACTGTGTTGCAGAAGAGGGATGAAACAAGTATATATTTTTATTGTATGATGATTGTCTAAGGCAAAAATGCATTGTTGTTTTTCAGCACTGCATGTTAAAAGCACATGAATATTTTTAATTATAGGTTTTATTGCATTGTACCTGGATAGTGGATTATATGTCACTTTAGAGAGCAGTAGGTACAGTACTCCTTTTCCTGCTTTGCTGTTGTTGGTTTGCATTGCCAGAATAAATAAATAGAAACAATTAACTACATTAACTATAAGTAACAGGTTTGTGTTTGATCTAATACTGGACCAGCTCAGTGTTTTATTAAACAACTTGCCAGTAATTAACTCTAGCTTCAGCTTTGTCATTACTTAGATCATGCTTTTGATCATGTTGAGCTGGATGGTTCATATTATGCAAATTGGAGATCAGTCTTCTTGAACATTTTTTTAGTATCCAAAATGCCACCGTACCAATGACTTAAGATGTCTTCCAGCCATCGTTTAGCTGTAGTAGCCATAAAGCTACATATTTTATGTCAAGTGGCAAGTGTTAATGGTGCCATTCCGCGGTTGCCATCTACTACTGTATGCTGATGTGGTTCATATGTCTGTGTAACTGATCTTTTTCCTGCACAGTACTATAAGCGGGTGCACCAGATAGTTCTGCCTGCAGTCTGTCAGTTGCACCTGCAGTAACTTGTCATTTGTTGAATTTTCCTCTCTGAGCTACTGTTGTTCCTAGAAAAATACTGTGCTAAAATCTCTGTTTTGAGAGTCTGACCAGAAATACTCAGTGTAGCTCAGCCGTCACGGTTACCTAATAGTTGCACCCCGAGTACAGAAGGGCCTGTTTAGAAACAGTTACTGTGATCTAATGCAGCTTTTATATTTCTCTTATTTACACTCATGAGTTCTCTTTTGACACCATTTTTCCTTCTGTCATTGTTTTTCTTGTAGACTGACCTGTAAATATAGAATAAAGAAAAAAAAAACTGCCAGGTCATCTGTGCATCAGCATATTTATTAGTTTGAATTTTTAAGGGGAGAGCCAGGGCGCTCCATGTAGGGAAGGAACACCGATTTTCTATGACGGGGTCAGAGGAGTAACTCTTATATAGTAGTTTAAAAACCAAGACAGCAAACATTGTGGAGGAGGATGTAGCAGATGGGTGGATTGACGAAACACAGAACATTCATACTTGAGACTGTGGTTTGTTTTCTGATGTAAAGTCAATAGTCATGCTGGGAGTTTATATTTAAAGCACATATATGAGTAGACACTCATTTCTCATTGGCCGAATGGCACAAATAGCACAGTTTTCACATCATTTGTGCTTTTGCACCATTTGCTCCAGTTGAAACATTTCAACTTTGGCAAAAACGGCGCCTCATAAAATTATGCTAAAACCAATCAGCATTGAGATTGGCTGACTAATGTCACGTCCGTGAGGTGACATAATCTCCATGTCTGGTGGACAGCGAGACTCAATTGGTTCAAAACTCATCATCTTTGTGTAGCTCTACAACACTGGAAGTTTTATTTACAGAGATGTTTGAAAAAAGAAAAAAAGCTTGAAATGGCGTGGCACAATGTGTAAATTTGGTAAAACTGGTTGGCATGTTTTCCTTCCTCTCACTCACTCATTAGCTTTGTTTCTTTTTGTCGTACTTTTTTTTAATCATTTTCCCTCGTGGCACATTGGTTTCTTCTCTCTCTCATTCCATCAGTTTTTTTTCTTCCCATCTACCAAATCTAATCGTCGTTTCCTCTCCTCTTTTTGCTTACCTTTAGCCCTTTCCCCTCCTTCTCTTCCATCTTTTTCACTGGCTCTTTTTTGTTTTCCTCATTCCTCACCTTTCCTCCACAACTTTCCCTGATGCCAGAAGAAACAAAAGCCTCTGTCAAGGGTTTTCTTTCCCCCCAAGAGGAGTAGAAATAGAGGGAGTAAGACAAATAAAGAAGAGAGTGGAAGTGCATGAATCAGTGATTTCTGCTGTTCATTCCAACCTCTGTCACTGGAGAGAGGATGTTTTTTTGATTGTGTGTGTGTGTGTGTGTGTGTGTGTGTTGTAGTTGGTTGTTGTCATATAAAGTAAGTTATATTAAAACATTGGTGGCAGGTGTTTCAGTTTAATTGGAATGGGAATTTAATGTGCCGCTGCCTGTGTGTGTGTGTGTGTGTGTGTGTGTGTGTTGTGCCTCTTTAATCCAACCTTGTCTGCATATGTTAGTGTGACCGAGTTGTGTGTATATGTTTTAGTGTAGGAGTGTATTTGCGGTATCTCCTGTCCACCCCCTGACCTTTTTTTCATATTAATCAACAGGCGAAAATTATGTGTTAACAGACCCCCCTTTACATTTACTCATCCCTCTAAACCTGTGCTCTGACTAACTTTATCTTCCATTATAAAAATAAAGCTGACATTAGTTGGAAGAAACTTTTAATTAACCTGTTTTTGCATGTTATGAATATCTTTCAGCAATAAATTGGTACACATTTTATGATCTAGTGAAGTGAATATTTTTGCTTTGATAGATAGTGTGTTAAGTGTTGTAGAAATGGACATCTGTTGTTAGACTAGTGCTGCTGAGTTCTGCTGTCACAGTAATTCACAGTGCTCTCTCTCTCTCTCTCTCTTCCTTTGTGTGTGTGTGAATTAGTATTTGGTGTCTCTTTTGGACTTTTTCTGGCATAAACACTGACCTTGTCAGGACCGGTAGTCCTCATCAGGAGCAAAGTCAGGCCCTGATGAGGCACAATCACATTTCTGAGGAACTGCTTAAGTTTAGAGCTAAGAGTTAAATTGTAGTTCGTTTAACATCCAATCCAAATGAATGGGAGTCAATGCAGTGTCCTATGAAGAAGAGCTGCACAAACCTGTGTATGTGTGTGTCAGTGTGTGTCTGAATGTGTAATGGGATTGGAGCAAGCAAGTATGGCAGATGTTCAAAAGCCTGATGGCTACTGGCAGTGTTGTGTGTGTGCTCACCTTTCTGTTTACGTTAGCATCTCCATACCTGCTTAGGGCTAAACAAAAGGCTTTCAAATCACTAAAGCAGGTGTTTGAAGCAGGAGACTATAGTTGTGTGCATTTTGTATTATTAGTTCAAGTATTCCAGAATTTGGTGTTGGTGCTCATTGTCTGTTAAAGTGCTACAGACTCTAACTACCACCTCCCAGGTGGTACATGGTGCAGGATAATGTGCTGAGAGTTTAAGAACACCACATTTTGGAAATGAAATGTCTTATAATTATCACTGCTCTTAGCTAAATACTTGCGCCTAGAAGCTTTATAATACAACAACTGTCCCTGATCTGTGGTTGGTCAGTGTCTTGGGAAGTCAGGGATCTGACAGAGGATCAATAGGAGAAACTTTGAGTACCCCACAACAACCAATCAGCAGTCAGAACTCCACAAAGAGGAGGTCCTTTCTGCTCATGAGGTTAAGCTGCTTGCCAGTGAATAAATGAAACAAATGAATACAATCACAATCGCATCCCTCCTTAACAATCAAAAGGAGGGATGGAATTATTTACAACAGAATTAGAGAGGTATTTAGCTTTAAGACAACAAAACAACTGCTGACGGACGCTTTAAGGAAGAACATTTGTCTTTTAGTTCACATACTGAACACTTTAGATGCTCCCGAGCCGCCTCTTTATTGAGGTTAGAGATTTTTACTTAGAAATATATCATCGAGCTGATAAATTGTGATCGGCTTTTATGTTTGCGGCTAATTTATTCATAACTACACAGCTGTTATTGTGTCTTTCAGAATCATTTTGTTCGGAGTCTTAAAGTGAGACATTAAATCCCCTCACTGTCCACTGAATCTCAGTCACGTTGCAGTAAACTGTCATATGAAACATAACAGCATGAAGGAATGCATCAGTGCCTCACAATGGGGATTACTATTTAGTGTTTTGTTGTAACCAAATAGCTCGGTTGCCAGGTTTAGTTTACGAGGGTGATATCAAACAAAATGGAGAGTTCATTTTATTTATCCTTTTTTATGTTTCAGATAAGTTTGCAACAGATTTAATTTTGACAGAAAAACCGGATGGATCAACGAGAAATTCAGTTTCCATTGAATTGCACAACTGCTGATACTAAATCCCTCCCACTTAATCCACCGTCTCCACACTCACATTGTAGTCCCTTTCATTGGCTGCTGCCACTGTCTGCCATGTGGCCATCACTCAAAATAGGATCCAGGCCATTTCACCCAAAACCACTTCAGTGGCTCCAAGGAATTCAACAACGGTTTTCGCCATGTGCCTCCGCTGGCGTGGCCCATTTGTGAGAGCAGAGCTAAAATGAACTCCCTATTTTGCTTGAGGCAAAGGGAGGATATGGCCTTGATAATGATTGATTTCATCATCTCCCCCTACCTCCCTCTTACTTCCCCTTTTTCTTGCTTCTATCACTCGCTTTATCAGCTCATCTCTCCTTCCTTACTCTTTGAGGCTTATAAGTGATTAATTTCACTATATTTGCATAAGTAATTCTCTTCATACCCAATTATTTTCCCCCAAAAAACACTTGTCTGTCATCTGTCTGACATGCGTGTGAAAGCGTTTCACTTCTCTTCCCTTATCCCCTATGTTCCCTGACTCTTGTTCTGCTTTAAACTTAATGCAACACCAATAATAAAAACATGAATGCTCTCTGAATGTCTGCTTTTAAGTTTTCCGCTATGTCTCCGAAGTGCATGTGTATCCTCGCCCACCATCCTCTCCTTGAGTCTTCTCCTCTCACCTCTTCTCTCTCCCTTATAAATTCATACTTTTATGTGAGGAATGGTAATGTAAGTGTTGGCTAATATGCTACCCTATAAAGATAGACTTTTAATTCACCTTCTGTTTATAAATCTACTTAAAGTGTATTTTCTGTTCCCCCAGCTTTTCATTTCCCCGTCATTTCTTTATAGGAGACAGGTGCTAATGTGACTGTTGGCTAATACGCAGCTCTCTGGAAAGACTTAATCCACCTGAGGGTTATATACTGCGTTCCAGCTTCTTCTTTCCTTTCCTCATCTCTCACCCATTTCTCATAAAGTAGGTCTTTATGTGAAGGATGGTAATGTGAGTATTGGCTAATGTGTTGCCCCATAAAGATGTATTTTTAATTCACTCGCTGGGTATATTCTGATGCGTCTGACACCGCTGCTCCACCATCCTGCCTATCCAAGCAGTTAAGAGAGTGCATCCTTTCTGTGAGGAAACACTGCTGAGAATTTAACTTCTCAGAGCACAATTTTAAAAAGGCATTGTACTGAAAAACTAAAAAAAACCTTGAATGTGAAAAATTACAATTAAACATTTATCAGTGTCATTAAAATGTGCTACACAATGTGCATATAATGGGGGGCTCTTTTGACACTGAATATATCCTATTTAATGCTTCAAAAATGTCTATCAAATTCATCACTCTATATGGGTGAGTTTTTTTCAGTTTAGTGTAATGCGTCTATTGATTGTTGATTTTGGAGAATACACAGATGTGACATTGTCTTGTGACCAGATCACTGAATAGGAACAAAAATAGATGTCAAGACAAGCATTAAGCAAAAGAAACAACAACTTTATCGGTCGCTATGTCAGACGTCCATTGAACAAAGAAAGTAAAAGCCTGGAATTCTTGCCCAAACTGGAGGCCAAATATGAAAGTGAGTTTGTGTGAAAGTTGACGCGCACATGATGCGTCATCCTCAGCCCTCTGTACTGCCGGGGATAGGAGAGAGATGATACCACTTTTGTTGAGACAAAAACAGAGTTTTAGGCTGAGAAGGTGTACAGGGTCAAGTGGCAGGTGCAGGTGGAGTGGCTGGTGTGCAACATGCAACCTCCCAAAAAAGACAGACTATGATTTGCTCTTTTTAAGGATATACAGACCATGTGGGGGCCACATTGTGAGAACTGCAGCTTTCTCCTCAAACCTTGTCTCCCCAAATCTTACCTATTTCAGTCGATCTCTCTTCCGGTGTTGTTTTTTTCCTCTTTGTTTTGTTGAGAGTATCTATTTATATCCGTGTATATTCTCATTGAGCCAGGTCACAGCCTCTTCAATTCATCAGCAAATTCCAGCTGCTACTAAATCAATGACTTTTGGACTATTGATGTTATTAAATCCTTGAAAACTTCTTCCACAGACAACCTGATATATAAGACAATATTCTAGTCCTGCAAAATCATAGATATGATGTGACATGGACTGATAGCAATCTAATGAGATTTAAGTCATGTTTTTAGGTAACATAAATAGATTGAGTTGGATTGGAGAAGATTTCACCCCAACCGGTCGAGGCAGATGGCCGCACATCTTTGAGTTTGGTTCTGTCAGAGATTTCTTGCTGTTAAAAGAGAGTTTTGTCTCTCCACTCACGCCTAGTTCTTACTCATTGTGTAATTGTTGGGTTTCTCTGCTCTCTGTAGTGTTGTCTATATACAGTGCCTTGAGATAATGTACTGTATGTTGTGATTTGGCGCTATACAACTAAAATTGAATTGAATTGAATTGTTTTTCCCTCACATTTTTACTGAGATTTAAATCACTGGTGTTTTCCCTGTCACTGTCCATTCCTTTAGCTTTTGTTTTGTTTTCACTCGTTCATGCCCATTCACTTCAGAGAACATCTTGAACCAGAAAAGGCATCTTTTCATCTTGAATATGGGTGGTGTCAATTAGGCTGTCAGTTGTGAAGGAGCTTTTTTATCCACCATGCTGAGAGCAATTGCACCAATCACATGGTGGTGTAAAGTGGCCAGTTCTGCTGGTAAAAGCTGAGTTTTGTAGTTAGTTCAAGAGATGCTCTCGCTTCCTCGCAGAAGTACTGTATGAATGAGGCAACTCATGCTTGTCTGAAAATAATTCCCCTTTTTACTGTGTTTGTTAGAATCGTTAGATTTGTGTACATTCCAGGTGACTATTAAATATGTTACTTTTATGATGACGGGTAGCTGTTGTATTTTAAATGTAGTTGACCAAAACATGAAGACAATTTCCCCTTAAGGGGTTCTAGAGGAACTAAGCTACATGCCTGTACGAGGCTGCATGACTCAACCCACGTGTAATCACTATTTTGAAATGAGGGACTTCAATTCAACGAGGAGCAGATAAAACTGCATTCACACATAATGACGTTTCTTTATAAAATAAACCATCTCCTATTTTCTGTTATGTTCAGTACATCTTGTAAGTTTTTTGTTCCGGTTTGTTTTCACTGTTTTCTTTTCATGCTCTATGTAAAACCCACTGTCCTACTTATTGAGTTTCCATGTGAGATTTCTTTATCATTCAGTGTCGGAATGCCTGTCATGTCTCTGTCCCCAGTTCTTTGTCCTTTCACCCCCCCCCACACACACACACACACATACACCCACCCCCAATTTCTACCTTCCCCCTTCTTGAAAGGTTTTCGCTGCAAATCCGCAAATCCAAACGCAGAGACTGACAGCCGCTACTTTCTTGCGAATTCTTCTTTTTTGAATTTGCTCTGATGTCTGTTGCGTATTCAGTGCCATCTTATTGTGGCTGGTGTTGATGCTGTGTTTTAAGGTTGAAAATTGCTTTATCGGGCATCCTCATTATAAAAAATTAGACATCTTTCGGATGCACCACTAATAATTTTTTTGCTGTTAGTGTCAATGTAAAGACCTATTTTTTTCAAGCTAAAAACAGGACTGCATGCAATTAGGTGCCTTACATTGGTACTTTATATCCCCAGCTCATGGCGTTTTTTATTCTCAAATTGGGTCTTCTCCAGGCCATCAGACCATGCGATTTAATCAGGTGAATCAGTACCATGTCACACTCAATGTCTTCACTGATTTAAATAATATCAACAGTCACACAAAAAAACACTGTGATTTTTATGCAACTGTATCAAGACTTAATGTTTAATGTAAGCATGGCGATTTTAACTTCCCAATTTCAAATCCTAAGTATATTCACATGTTTGATATTTACCCCGCAATAACCAATGAGAGCAAGTCGCCCGGGAAACAGAGGTTTTGTACTTTTGTTTAGAACTGAACTTGGACAAGCCAAGTTGATTCCATCTTCTCAGCCATGACTTCATCCACATTTCTTATATTTCTATATTATATTATCTATTAGCGCCGGCGGTCCACCTCCATGTCTGTTAATATCCTGTAGTCAGGTTAAATCACATGAGCTTCTGTGAGATCCCAAAACCCTAGGATAAATCCTCCCTGAAATTGTTTTATTAATCATCATTTGTGTGGTCCTGTGCCTTGATTAGCCTGTTTTAAAAATCAAGTCATATTTGAAACTCCTCTAGGGTGGGGCAGGCTTTACTTCAAACCAGCCCAAACTACATTTTATCTATTTATCTCTATTATTATATAGGATGTCATTATTGTGCACGACAAAGCGATATATTGCATTACAAATGGCTTTGAGTGAAGATGTTCTAGTCAACTGAAATACTGCTTTAAATATGGGTAAATCAATACACATGGTAGGGTAGGACCAGTACCCTGTGTGCAAAAGACTTCATGGTCACAAGTTCAACTCCACCCCTGGCAGGTTGTACTCAATTCCCTTCCTATATATTCAATAATCTTATGTATTTATATATGTCCAGTTTATATATGTATATATATATATATATATATATATATATATATATATATATATATATATATATATATATGTACTCTTATATGATATATTTTTGGGATTTTTATGACTCTTTCACAGTGTGCCCTAAGAAAACTCTCTCTCTCTCTCTCTCTCTCTCTCTCTCTCTCTCTCTCTCTCTCTGAAGACCTCATCTGCATCTTATTTGCAAGTTTACAGACTTTCTATTATGAAACAGAAAATACTTCCATTGTTGGATTTAAATTCCCTGGACAATCTGTCCCATCTGCCTCCTGTGTCACATCTCATTTCGTAGTGAATGAGAATTTTCAAATGTTATCCTTTAACCAGTCTTTGTTGCACCAATTCTCTACTAAATTCACAATTTAGTAATTACAAATCATGGGAATTACTTAGGAACTTACAAGCTAGTTTGCCGTTAGTAGTTTACTAATTTCACTAGCACCAGACCAATTTGAGCAATTTCGTAGCTAGTACATTCATAGTAATGTGGAAGTGGTTACCAGTGTAACATAGTGACAGTCACAAGCTGGTTACCCAATCAGCATGCAGAGCAGATTGATGACCATTGAGATCCTCCTCAACATCACCACAGCAAAACAACTACCAGCTGCAGCAGAGACATTTCTTCACTGGATAAGTACTGTAAACATTAAGTACCATACTAACTGTAACGTTGCCATTTTGGACTGCTGAAAAGTATCATTGAAAACTTGTGGTGGCAGTTTGCTTTCCCCTAGTGAATGACAATAGTAAATGAGCCTAACAGTGTACTTTTCATTTAGAGGCTGGCATAAGGCCAGCACCACTCAACGCTCTGCTCGGCACACAGTGCTTTTATGAACTTGCGTTTGTCCCCCACTACATTCTGCATGTGCCCCATATTAAAATATCTCAATGGATTACTCAGCTCCGAACAGTACTCAATTGCCAGAGTTTGCAAGTCCATATTTTTGGATTCTTTGGTCAGAACTCTTTTGCTGATGACAGTTCCTCTTCCTGTAGTGCCTTCATCCTCTTTAATGGGCCATTATTCTTTTTGTGTTTTGTTCTACTAGCAGTTAGCTAAGTTATGCTAGACTTACACCAACTATGGGGTAGATGTGAATATGTAGTAATGACTAAGCTCTAGGCATTTGCTAGTAAAAGCGGTGCAACCCATTTTAATTTAAGAGTTACCAAAACCTGATTTAGTAAACACTTTGTACGAGGTGGTGCAACTGGCACATGGTCATTAACAGTTGGACCGTGGTCCTGATCCAGTTCTAGAAAATTGACTGGTAATGAGATAAAATTTAGACAGGAGGGTTTTGTTGTTAAAAAGAATAAAACAAAGTAAAAAGAAAAAAAAAAGAACTTGATGTTAGTGTATTTAAGTGATGTCCTCATTGGAAAAGGTTTGGAATGGTTGCATGGCCATTAGAGGACATACAACATCTTAGAAGGTGTATGAAATGGGAGTCTTATGAATCAAACATTCTAAATTAGACCGGTCAATATGTTTGCCCTAAAGAGAAATGAGTCCCTTTTATCCGTACAACCTTCTGAGAATATCAATGTGTGTATACGTAGGTGTTTTTGTTAAGTATGAGTGTGTGTGTGCACTTGTGTATCTAAGGACTGAATGATCTTTTCATCATCAGATCAATCAGAGTGATGGGACCTGGGACAGGCTTTGAATACCAGATCACCTCTGAATCACCATGAGAATACAACAGAACACAGCAGAGTGAAAGCACATTCTGTCCTGTCCTCGATAACTCCTGCTAAGATGCCCTTGAGCATGGCACCCAACTGCCAGATAATGGTCTCTCTCTTGTGTGTGAATGTTCCCTGAAGGTTGTTTATTATCTTATGTCCAGCTTATATTAGAGCTGTGCACATTTTTGGCATAGTTGCACCACAGCTGCAACTGATAAACTGCAATGATAGTAACTTCAGCTTGGATTAAAAACCAATAAAACGTTGTGTCTACACATCGTCAACACATCGGATAGTAAAACAGGCAAACAAGCTGTAAAACATCTCATCGATTTAACAATGACCAAAGCACAATATGAGCTGTTTTAAAAAGTTATGATTCAGCAGTGACCTCCCAGTATAATTTGACAAAGCGTCTGCTAAGTAGGATGTTTGTTGTCAATTTCCTGTTAAATAATTTAATATTGAATGAGAAGCTTGAAGCTTAATAGTGAAAAAAAAAACTAACAAGAAAACAAACCTTTGTAGCTTTGTCATAAAATCAGGGGCAGTATCCTTTGGAGGATGTGGTGTTTGAGCACTATGAAAGCCACGCTGATTTTTTTATTAGCTGAGCCACTGCAATGCAGGCAGCGCATGTTAGCTTCATCACCTTTGTGCAATGCTGCTGAGTAATGGAAGTATATACAATGGTGTTGTTTGAAGGAGCCTTCAAAATGGGAAGGCAAACAAATGCAGCACCACAAATGGGGAACAAACTTCCGTAAAAAAAACGGTATCTGTCAACATCATAGAAGATGCTCAAAAAGTGCAATAGGTGTGTATCCCAAAAAGAATCCTCATAAATTATTGACAAAGCAGTTTTGGAGAAACTGCAAACATCCTTAATGTAACACCTTTTAAATTACTTACAGGGTCAATCAAAGCTTTTATCTCAGAAGCCACACGGGGCAAACTCACTTCGGTTTAATATTCACCGTCTTTATTACCTTAACTTTAAAAAAAACCAAAAAAAAACATAACTTCAAAGAAATCTACCTAGAAACTCAAGCAACACCTCAAATCTTCCTAGTAACAGGCCTCTATTCTGAGGATGTGTTATGTGCCTGTCATAGTGGAGCAGGAAGGTGCAAACGGAAGGTGTGAAGTTTGTCTGTCTGTGAGATGAAGTGAGAACTGCTTAAAAACCAGCATCAGACGCAAACACATGAAAGCAAGACCCGTATTATTCAGCACAAATTCACAGACCTGCTCATGCACGGTGAACTGACGTGGACACACTCAAATCGACCAATCAACGTTTATTCACATAGCCCAAAACAAAAGGTTTGTTGTTCCTGCGAAACACAAAACAGCATACACACAAACATGGACATGCTTACACTCATTTCACTCTCACAGCAGTGTAGCGGTTGTAATCAACACTTAAGAGAGCTGTGAGCCGGCAGGACGAGTAACACATGGGATGAGAGAGAGAGAGAGAGAGCGATAGAGACTAGGTGTGTGGGGGGTGAATGTGTGAAATGCATGTGGGTTGATAAATATCAACAAGTGCAGCTACACTGACACCGACTGAAACAGCACAAAACAAGCCCATTAAAGAAAAAGGGGTCATGATGTGACCACACTATGACTTTCCATCATCATCCTAGGTTTCGTCTGTCATCTAGTGCGTGCATCTCTCCCTTTCCCTTTCTGCCCTTCCTAAGACCTCAAGTAACAAAGCACCATGGATTCTGGGTAATAAGCCACCAACGCACAGGTCTGCGAAACTCACACACACACGCACACAAGGCTGATAAAGCAGAGTTTGAGGAGGCAGCCATGCAAGCACAAAAGAAAAGAGAAGCTCTTTATTAGACGGAAATGCTGCCCACAAATAAGATGCTCACACACATACATGCACACTCACAAACGCACCATGCTGCAAGGGTTTCTTTGTTGCACACCCATCAGGATCCAGTTTATCCTTCATTAAATCTGGGTAGGAGGTTGTGTACAGCCACTAGGTAGCTGGCCTTGTCCCTGTTGTCTTACACTTACACACACACACATGCACAAATTGGCGTCTAAATGCCAGTTTGGTAAATGATCTTCTTTCAAACTGAAAACATCCATAACAGCCGTGTAACAACAAAGCTGACACACATAAACACAGTGGCACGCAGCAATAATTATTAGAGGCCAAATTATTAAATTGAGACGGCCGTAACACACACACACACACACACACACACACACACACCGTTTTATGTTCTCTCAGAGGAATAACAAGGTCTTCAAGACAAGAGACAGAAAATCATAGTTTCTATCTTTAATTGACCTGTGCAATTACATCATCTGATGTATGACTTCACTGGTGCACACTGTCTCTTCTTTTTCACAAGTAACACACACGCACGCACGCACACACACATACACACAATCACCTCTCCATGGACTGCAGTAAACAGAGCCAATCACTTTGGCATCAGTCTGCCTCTTAGGAGTCAGCAGCAGCTGGTGAGTGGATGGTGTGCGCACACACACACACAGGCGTGCACACACTGCATAAGCACAACTTTTAGACGCACATGTAATAACACTTCTGAACACAAAACTTTGAGATGAGATACACATTTTTACTCTCAACACTCCCGCACGCAGCACGACTCTTTTTATTATCAAGGTATCAACTGCTGTGGTTGGATAAAATGAGTGTAAAAGGGATGCTGTGCGTATACACGTGTGTGTGTGTGTGGTATCTAAAAGGCAGACAGGATGAGATCTATTAAACAGAACAGGTCCGGCTTTAATTGGTGCTCTTTGGTAATTGGCCTTTTGGGGCCTATTTGAATTGTTTCCAGGGCAACAAGCTTGTTTCTCCATATCTAAGCACAGCAGGAGAAGACGAGAGAGGCGGAGAAGAATAGAGGAAGGGAGAGGTGGAGTAGAGATAGGGAGAGAGTGGTAAAGTAAGGGTGTGGAGGGCAATGGTGGGGTGGGGTGGGGAAACTGGAGTGGAAAATCAAGTGAATTTAGAATTCACAGGAGGGCAGGGGAGTAAAAAGAAAAGAACAATTTAAGCAAAAGATGGATAAAGGAAGGAAGAAAGAGTTGCTAAAAGGGTTGAAAAGGGAAACATAGGAAGGATGAGAAAAGACAAGATGGGGAAAGGCAATAATGAAGGGGAAAAACAATTCAGAATGAAAAGAAAATTAAGGTTGGATAAAGGATGGACAAGTAAAGGAATAAAAAGGGAGTAGATGCCATAGGAAGGATAAAAGCAGGCACTTTACTCTTTTGTATAAGAACAAACTGGTTTAGAGCTGATAGCTGCATTTTCTGACACATGAAGCCAACAGCACCGCACACTGAATTGAGTGATGAAAAGTGGGCCAATTTTCACCACCTCACTCAGTGTGAACACTTGGCTCAGAGTGCGAGTCTGCGTGTGTGTGTGCGCGTGTGTGTGGCAGAATAAGTAAAACGTAATTGGGAGATATTCTCAGACAGATTTGTCTCAAATCTGCTGCTTAAAACAGCAGCCAATCACAGTACAGATGGGAGTCAAGGGAGATATTGAAGATCTGAATAAAGTTAAAGGGCTTTAGAAAGTCTTTTTTAATTTATTTCTGGCAGGCTGTTGTTTACAGTCTGAATGTCTTTTGGTTTATGCGAATTGAAAGTGAAAGAATCCATCTGATCTGGAGCTGCAGGTGCAGAGGGATTGTGACAGGGGAGAGGGTCATGTTCAGAAGATATTAAAGATCCTCTCAAGCAGGAGAGGTTTCAGTGTGTGATCAAAGGGCAACTTGGGACAATCTTTGACACTTTGCAACGTCCCGATCAGGGATGTTGGACTGTGAGGAGCTTTGTAAATCCTCTTGAGGGTGAGCTCAAGCTTTAAAGTTTTATTCTATCAGTCAAATGTAGTCTAAAGGCCTATACTTATATCTTCAGTCAATTTGAGGGAGCTATAAAGGAAATAGTTGTAGCATTTCTTCTTGGTGCATTATTGCACATTGCATTAATGTACATTGCAAGTATTACATATTGTTTATGGGTTTCTTTCCAGGTAAGGATGAACTGAAATGATGTGGGGCTTAAGGTTTGTAGGTCCCAGGGACGCAGCGAAAACAAACCATACATTTTTAGACATTAACGAAGGGAAACACTGTGACAGTTGTGGCCGAGCCCCAATGTCATGCACACTGTCAGCCAAGTCTTCTAATCACTAGTTGCACTCAACTCGGTCATCATGTTTAATGATGTTCAATGAGGCAGGGAAATCTGACAAGCTCTTACTCAAAATGTTCACATGCTACACACTGCTATTTCCCCATCACATCAGGAATGGAGGAAACAACCGTATGTGTTGCATTTGGTTCCCCTCTGCAATTATCTCTCTCTCTATTATAATTAGTTCAGATATTTGAAATTTGGGCATGGTTGTGATTAGCTTAAAGAGATACACATAAGCTGGAGTAGTTTGCCCCCCTACCTCAGAGTAGGATGGCAGTGAGGCAGCCAGACCAGACTCCACATTAGCACAACGGTGCTTTAAATAATTGCAAAAGAGGCTCAGAAAAACACAAAAAATTAAATAAATCAAACAATGGCAATCATAAAAACAGCCAAAGCCTGGTCATTTGTTTCCACAGTGGTGGGTCAAGGTCGTAAACAAGTTGCTGGGGTGATTAGTTTCTGGTTCTGTTGATTGGTGCCTGATGAGGGCCAACTCGATTGTGCATTGGGGGACATTTGAAGAACATGTTTGGAACAAGAAGCATAAACAGAGAGGAGTTCTTTATCCCAGCGCACGTGAGGGAGTGAGACAGAGCGAGAAGGAGAAAATGAGGGACAGAGAGGGAGGGATTGGGCGAACAGAGTCAGGATGGAACAGTGTAAAAAAAAAAACAGCATACAGCCAATAGTGTTTCATTAGACTGTTTCTAATTGCACAAAGGCAAACATATTTTACCTGGTTATATCTCAGTGATCTGACTCAGGTACACAGATTACCCAAACACCATCACCATTTCACCTGATTTGATGTACAATGTTCCCTCTGCTCTGTGACAGAGAACAATGCACACAGGGACAGGATGTAATGCATCACAGATCCATGACATCGAAAATCATTCAGCGGAGATCAAGCTGTCAGCATTAAATCACAATGTTTATAGATTTGGCCTGAGTGTCAGATTTCACACACAATCACACATCAGCTTCTTTCATCATATTCTTTCTCCGCTGTGATCACTTGCTGCACTTTTGGTTTTGGTTAGTAGGAACAATCATTGACAATGAGCTTTTCTTTATGTTGATAACAGTATTTCAGTATAAACTAAAGACGAAAAATGTCTACAAGCGTAAGTGTTTCTCTTTCGGTCTCCCTCAGGCCTCTGCTTTAATGACAGAAAAAGTCTGTCAACTTGGGTAATGAGGTTATTGAAAGTTTCAAGCTGCTTAGATGCTGACAGCTACTGTGTCTTTGAACATTCATATTTCCCAGCAGTGTGTTCATGCTGTGGCCAGGGTCATGCTGGGAGGCTCCAGCAGGGGTACAGGTAGGTCAGTGTACTGAGTCAAAGAAAGATAAAAGTGAAAAAAAAAAAAAAAGAGAACAAAATAGAGAGAGAAACAGATGGCAGACAGTTTTTATAGCTGGAGATGTTCCTATAAATGTCAAGCAATATGGAGAGTCCAGACTATCAGTAAACATATGTTTGCACAAAGTTACAGTGTAATATTTTACCCTTACAGTTCATACTCTTTGCTTTTGTTAAAAGAACACCTTGGCTTGGCTTAGAAGTGACGCAAGTGAATATTGCGCTATAGAAATGAGCCATAAAGGCTGTTCTGACAGTGGATGGATGAGGTAGATATACTGTTTATTAGAAGCTTGAATGTGTGTATACATGTGTTGATTACAGCTCTAAAAAGGGAGAAATGTAAAGGAGAAACTATTCTTGTAATATTTTTGTTGTTGTTTGTTATATTAGTTGTAGTTGTTGATATTTTAAGCTCTTATTTGTTGCACGATGGGGGGAAGAGACAGAAAGACATGCATCAAAGGTCCACGACATGAAGACTGTAGTGTCACTATGGGTGTCCGCTCTATAGAGCCCAGTATAACCCAATAGTGCCAAGAATGTTATTTTTTTGCAATTCCAGTAATTCTCCCCTCAATCCTGTCACTGTGCACACTGTGGACTACAAGAGTGCAGCAGTAAAGCACAAGGCTATACCAATACTTAGTTAAATCTTAAATCATGAGGCCAACATTACAGAGTTTAAACAGGTTGTAGACTGAGTGGTCCATTTTTTTTTATACATCATCATTATCTCTCTGTCTCCTTTCTGCTTCCTTCTGTTCCTCTCCTCACCCTCTCCCTGGGTAATTTGTCTGGATATGATTGGCCAACAAATTAACAACATCGCAGAAGTGATTTGCAGTAAATTATAATGAACCGTTAGAAACACATCAAAATGATAGAGCGAAATAATTCCACTGCTTACTCTCTCTCCCCTTCTCTTGCCATACAGACGCCCACTGCTTCAATCTCTGGGCTCATAAATGTGTACATAAGGGGGTTTGTCAAGACACACACATGCACATCTTAGTGCTAAACATAACCAGTTCCTCAGAAATTAGGTTCTGCCTTATTATTAGGACCAGGTTTTTGGTTCATAGAATGACTGCTGGTCCTGCCAAGGCCAGTGTTTATAAGAGAAAAGGGTCCTAAATATATGCAAGTCCCCACACACACACCCACACACACACTGAGGTGGAGGTGTCTGATCCCCAGCGTGAGAGCAGTCATTACAGCGTAGCAGTTTTCAACAGTAGAAAACACACACACACACACACACACACACACACTTCACAATCCAAGTGACACACCATAGCACACGCGCTCTCAAGTCCAAAGCAAGGCAAAGCAATGTTCTGAAATTCGTGTGATTTGGTGTGTGTTTATCTGTGTGTGACTCAGAGGCAGAAGGCTGATTGCTTCCTCAACTTTCACTCAGTGAGGCTCAGTAATAACAACTGAGCTATCTTCATAGGGGAGCTTTTGTGATTGATGTGTGAGTTGGAAGCCAGTGCATGTTGATTACCCTCTATTTATTGGCCTATTGTGATTGTGTGTGTGTGTGTGTTATTTAAAGCCACCCTTTTCCTCATAACATCCTTTCTGAGTACCATTTCTCTCCGACAGACCTCATACATGTGTGTTCAAGCTTAGCTGGATTGATAGAAAGTCTTGATGTCTTCGAGGGAAAGAACTGTGATGGCGGATATGGACACAGAAAGACTTGGAAAACATACAATGGAGGACAGGGAGCTTAGGGCCCAGCATACAGCAGAAAGGCTTGTTTTTGTTCCGTCGCTCCATGTGCACAAAGTAGGAACCGTACAATACATTTTACACATTTTGTGTGGCAAACTTTACTGCCCTGCACAAAGCAAACAACTCGACTCCATCCGATACCATTATCGCTGAGCTGCAGACCTAATTTACCAACAGCAATGGCCGTCCTTTGTGTTGTTCTTGTGGTTGTATGACGGCAAACGCTCGCACCCAAGCTACAAATCCTGGAATTAGATGTTCCACAATTGCATGAGATTGCAATATGCAGTCTTTGTTGACTGCACAAATCCTCCATTAGACAGCAACTCTTGTGTCCTGTGATCTAAAATCTTGGATTTTCTCCATGGACTTTCTCCATGGATGAGTGAAGCTAGGAGAGTGGTCACATTATCTGCAAAAGCCTTGTGGCTCACTTATGTGAAATGCATGTCTGTGTTTCTGGTAAGTCTCACACGACGGAGCTTCTTTTTTTTTTCTTTAAATTGAAACCCATGGTCTTGACAAATGTCTGGGTAAGCCATGCTTATCTCACAGAAAGGTAGACAGTTAAAATGATCTTTAACCACAGCCACAGTTCCAGCTTCTATATCTTTTACAGAAGGGCACAACACAATTTTTCCCTTTTTTAAAGTGAAAGTACGTTAACATTGTATTTGCCTGAATCTATTCATATCTTTCAACATTTCACATTTTTTTTTGTGAAATATGTGCAGCACCAACAGATGTGTGGGCTCATTCGTAAGAGTCCCAGGGTTTTGTTGAGTACAGGGGAGTATTTAGAGTATTTAAAAGTCATTTGTATGTCTCCACAGCAGCACAATCTCTGTGTGAGCAACAAAGCTGTGCGAGAGGCAGCAGATAAGTGATGCAGCACACACATTCAGTGTGGACCCACGCCTGAGCAACAAAAACTTCAGTTTTCGACTTGCAAAAAGCTGAGAGAATGTGGCAAACATCATTTTTATTGTACACATAAGGTGGTATTGATTACACATAAGGTTAGCCTTTTGTTCAGTGGCACTGGTTTTTTTTTATTCCCTTATGTCCACACTGACAACCATGTTTCAATGAGCATGTGACGACTCTTGCTGCTTTACTGTACAAAAAAAGAAACAAAGGAAAAAGATACCAAGAAAAAGTTAAGGGAAGTTAGAAAAAAAGGAGGGTGAAGTCAGTGTGTTCAGTGTGTCAAGCTGTTAATGGAGGTACACATGCACACACACACACACACACACACACACAACACACTCAGGTCATCTGGTCAACATTAGCAGAGTGCTCTATGCTCAAATGACTCTGTCTGTCATATTAATTACTGTGAGCTTGTAACTGGAAACACAAAAACACACACACACTATCACTCTCTCTTGTACTCATCCAATTGTATAAACTGAAGTTGTATGTCCGCACAGTAACGATTGTGTGTGTGTGTGTGTGTGTGTGTGTGTGTGTACGTCAAGCTCATTAAGAGTAGCCGGCAGACTTCAATGACCTCTCTGTTCTCAGTTCAGCTCCTCACCACTGATGCAAGCCGGTGGGGTGGGAGGGCAGGAGAGCAGCATGCAAATCAGGCAACAAAGGAACAAGATGATGATTAGTGAGAGGCAAAAACAACAAGGGGAATTGAAGGGTAAGAAGAACAGATCGGACAAAAGTAAAAAAAAAAAACACTGCCCAAAACTACTATGTGTGAAAAGTAGATCAGACATATAAATAATGCAACACAGAAGAATGATATAGAAATAGAGTCCCGAAGAGATGGGGGACACGAAAACTGAAATTGTGAAGCCTTGGCAAAAATTGAAATTGAATCAATGAAATAAAAAAGAAATCCCCCATGACCATAACTCAATCTCATGTTTGGTTTTATCTTTTAAATGTGTCTGAAAAACTGAACCCATCCTTTTCTATCTTAAGCATGTCAGTGGATCCAGGCCCACTCTTTCATTTAGGATCGCAGCTATGCTAATGAGAGCTTTTTTGAAAGCATGGAAGACTCGTGACAACGTTCAATAATATAAACACACTATATTCATTTGCCAGTGGTGACACCAGAGTTCAGGATTTGCATGTGGGTTAGACCATTTCAAAGTACCTTGGTAGTGTGTCAGATTGAGCTCAAACCGCAGGAACTTCATCAAGGTTATGTTTGAAGCATGTCAGAGGGATGAGAACATGCAGCTTTGTGGAAGGTTGCAAAGCAACCTTGCCTCTCTCTCCTTTTCATTGGCTTTTCTCTTATTTCTTCAGTCGAAGTATCCTTTTTGTATTCTTCGCACTTCTTTCCACTGTGTTTATCCATCCTCTCTTGCACTGCTCTGCTTTGTCCAGACAGTCCAACAATCTTCAAATATGTCAATGAGGACACAGTCAGGAAAACAAAGACAAACATGGGCAAGGAAAAACAAGTCACACAGGTCAAAGATGAACAGATTTTAAAGTTACAGTCAATAGAGAGCCTAATGTACTACACTCCCTGTACCAAACAGAACAGCATTTGATTTGATCAAAGAAACAAGAAGCGACAGCTTTTATAAAGTGGCAACATTACAGTTTTATTAGAATGGTGTTGAGAATATATTTTAGAATGTATGATTCTGGGTCGCCATACAATGGAAAGAGTCTTCAGACCATGTCAACGGTTAGTTTGTCTTGATATGGCCTAGTGCCTTCTCGTCAAAGGAACAAAGGAAAATGAGTACTTCAGATGTTGTTTTTATCAGCCGTGTTTCCTAATTAACATCCACCATCTCTGTTTCTTCTCTTGTTTTTCTTGAGCAGATGCAGGATTCGATAAATACCACTTTTACTCTCTGTGATTCTAATAGAGGGAAACATGTCTTGGGACGTCAGTCAATACTCTCCCATTAAGCCAGAAGACAAGACAAAAAGCACACACATAAAAGCACAAAGACTCTAATGATCTTGCAATATCTCGGGTTTAGAGTCTGTAACACATGCACACATATACACAAAGGCACAGTATGCTCTAAAATGCTTGCTCGATGCGGTGGCTAAAAGGCATCGCCACACAAAGCCAAAAAAAGTCCTCTCATCTTATCTCTTTTATTTGCAGACATATACAGTTACAAAATCTATACATAATACATTTAATATAATAAATCACTTAAAACATTTAAAAATAAAACACAATTTGTAAAGATTTTCTCTTTTAAACGCCAGTAGTTTCAATGCAACCCATCTGGTTTACAGTGTATGGGAGCACTGTATGGAAAATCCAATCACATTAAAAAACAAAAGGAGATCTATAATGGTTTAGAAAATGTAGCCGCAGTTTACAAGTAACGGTTATTGTTTTGTTTCTGACATTATTGGACTCAAAAACCTTGTTGTATCATTTCTATTCCTATTCTAACACATGTATGACATACCTGATAATCGTCCAGAGCACTTGACTTTGCATCATTGTGCGTTGCACCGTTTGAAGCCACTCCTTTTCTGCTTTAATGATACCAGTATAAGCAACTTTTCTATTAGAAACAAATGTTTTGTAGGAGCTGAAAAAAAAAGCAAATGAAAAAAAGTCTTTGTAATGTAATGATGCATATTCTTTTTCTTATATACAATGAAGTGAATATGGTGAGTGGTGCACATTAGTGTACGTAAGTGTGTTAGGAGTTCAGTTGTTTATTTCTTATATCAAAACTTTTTTGGCCTCTATGAATAAAGATAATAGCTGCGATTGTAAGACATAAAGAAAATAATACAATGTTCTCTTGTAGGTTAACTGTGCAAGTTTCCTTTTGTATTAAACAACAAAGATAACCAGATATATACATCTGTTGTCCATGAATATAATATAGAACAAAACACCTTTATATAATTTCTCCAATACTTGTTCCAAACTATGAGTCATCTTGTACTGATTTTGATGAATTTCTCAATTTCCTCTTTGATAACAAGGTTAACACAGAACATCTTCACATCCAACATGCTTTGAGTAAACTCACTGTGAATTTCACCCTTTAGACGTCTTTCAAACAGTCAATCAAGTTTGTATGTTTCTCCCTCTCCGATTCTCATATCCGCACATCTACATGTCTGCATATTTGTAGATGTGTTATTGTGGAGGTCTCCTCAGCTCCAATATTCTATACTGGGGCCAGAACTACTATTTTTGTCTGTGGGCTTGGTATCTCATCTCCTGTCTTAGACAAAATAAAGTTGCTTTAGCTTAAGATCCAGTGAATTAAGTGCTTTGGGATTTGCTTTTCTGCCACAACTAAATTGTCACATAATGTCACAATGTCTTCTCTATTTGCTATTTCTCCGAAAAAACACTCCCAAGCCAGCAGTCAATGGGTGCTGATGTAAAACTTCCTTACCTGATCTCAAATCGGGGCTGGGGGTTATGCTTATTATATGGCAGGATAATAAGGATAACATTAATTGGATGCTATGACACATAATTGTGTACCTTTTTCCCCATTACTAAGCTTTTGACACATGACAACTAAGTGCTGCATGCACCACTTAGTAGTATATTTCTGATCTTGCCTTAGAGATAAATTACAGTGTAGGTTGTCACAATATCCTAATTCTAATTAAGTATCCAGTTACAGTGCAAATCTTGGAGCCAATGCTAAATTGGCTGTCCAAGTTCAACATGTGTTTCACTGATCATGTGGTGCTGTCCAACTCCAGCTTCATCCATGTGAGAAAACATTTCCATATGCACTGATTGTTTAACCGACCATGTGCGCAGTATGCATTTGTCCTTCGTAGATCAGACTATTAAGCCCCGGCCCACCCTTTCACCAGATTTGTCACAAAATATCAAGGAAATGTGAGCATAACACACTGACTTTATTCCCTCTTCATTGGCTCCAAATCAGTCTTAGAATGGATTCCATGCACACCGAACTCCATTTTAATTTCTTGATATTTGAAAAGTTTATTCACTGAATGTTGGAAATTAACCTTGTTTTTTTAAATGACTATTTAATTGATGTTTCAGCATGACCCTGGGTCTATATATATGTATAAACCAAAGTTCTGATTCACAAGACCCACAGGATATGATGGAAATCAAATGATCTTTGAAGTAATAGACTTTTTCCTTCATAATTTAATCTGACTCAGCCAATGGATGTAATTGGCTGAGTGGCATTATTCTGGGCCCTCTAGCATTCCCCATCCTTTCCTCCACTCTCCCGACCATAGTAACTTCTTTTTTTATTTTTTCATCTGGAGATGAATCTGTTTAGCACCTCCCTCCATCTCCCTATCTCTACCCCTCTGTCTCCTTCAAGGTCACAGGCTGTATGTCTCTGTCTGTCACTCTGCCTTTCTCAGCCAATTACTGGCTGGCTTCAGGTGCTTAACCTCAGGCCTCAGCATCAATTGGCTCATTATAGCGCTACTTGAAATCTGTCTCTCTTTCTCTTTTGCTCGCTGTGTCTGTCTGTTCTTCTCTGTCACTTCCTGTCTGCGTTTATCAGCCTTGATATTGACATTTCATCTCAAATATTTTTTCCCGTTATTTTTGCTCCACCTTCCGTTTTCTATTGTTCCCTTTTCTTTCTCATTTTCCATTCTCCACTCTCTTCATTCTGTCTGTTACTTCCCTCTTTAGCTCCTACATTCTGAAAATTGTTCCAACTCAAATGTTTCTTTCCTGCCAAAAGGCACCACTGGTAATAATAACGCAGGATTTGACAGAGATTTCCGTTCTGCCCCTTTCTGGATTACACTCTTGTTCGATTGTGGCTCTGAGCATTTTTCGTCTGCTCTAGCAAATTCCCCCCATTTTTGGCCTAAATAAGGAATATCTTTTATTGCTGCTTATCGTGACTCGCTCCCTGTATCCATTCTGCTGAAGGACCTCACCATAGCAATCATTTTCTGCTGGGGTGTAACTATATATGTATAATATGTTCATAGCCCAACTTGGGAGATATCTGGAGGGTTAATGGGCATCGGTGACCAACTGAGCCAAAAATAATTGTGTATCTGCACATGTAGTATGATGTAGTACTTTTTTTAACCAAGAGACCAGGAAAACATTGTGTATGAAAAAAGGTTTGTGAGTGCAATGTTTGCATATAAACACACCAATAGCTTCTTTCTTTGTGAACCTGACAAAAGAGATGAAAGACACAGGACACCCAAAGAAAATCATGTCACAGTGATGCTCACTTTAAATGACTGAAAGCTGGTGCTTCATAAATGCAGTACAAAGAAGCACATAAAAGAGCAGTCACTGGCAACAATGGGAACTGGTGTGTGTGTGTGTGTGTGTGTGTGTGCGTGTGTGTTTTTTACATGCAACCATAAAGTATGCTTCAATAGTTCATATGCTGATCATTTTCTTTGCATGTCTCAAGTTACATCTTACTTTTAAGAGCTGAGGCTCCAGATTTGAGAGGAATTCTGCCCTCAAGTCAGACGTAGTGAGTTATCATGTTACTCTAGTCGTTTCATGCAGGGCGACATAATTAAAATCCACTAAAAGGCATCTGCTACCAGTCGATTTAATCCAATTTATCCAAGTCGGGAAGCTGCAGGGTGTCTCCTTGTCTAAAGCCTGTGCGTTTATGGTGTGAAGGGTCTATGTATGTTTAAGGATATTGTTTGATTTGAGCATTCTTAGACATTTGTTACATCGGATTGTACATCCGTAGATCAAGACAACCATTTATGTCTTTTTTTTCTGTGTGTTGTGTGTGTGTCTGTGTGGGCAATGAGCCATTTTAATGACATTGTTAGCGCTGTCTAACAATGAAGAGGCTGATGGTTTGAAAAGGCTGCTGTCGAAGTATGTTAGTGGTGAAATACTGTATAACTTACTCAGTTTTTAATTTATTAAGTGACTCCTTAAATGCTTAGCTTAGCTCCTTAAAGGCAACTCGGTGTGTTTCTGTATGTTGGCTCATATGTGTTATTTATATGAAATAAATCATATTTTCTGCACTTTGAACGGCGCTTCACGCAACCACGCAAATATGCGCACAGAAGCACACAATTTTATGTCCAGGGAGGAAAAAAAGCTCCTATGATGTTTGCTGTCTGATCTTGCTTGTTTGCCTCTGAGGGCCATCATCACTGGAGGTGTGTGTGTGCGTGTGCATGCATGTGTGTGTGTGTGTTTAGGTTGAGGTTAGGCTGTTATTGCTTTGGTATGATGAAGCAGATTTAAAGTGCAGCCTCTGCAACATATCAACGGTCGTCCTTCGAGCCCTAATGCTGAAGTATGAGCCTCAGGGATATGCGTGTATGTGTATGTGCTTGGGATCACTTTTACAAGAAGCCTTTGGCCAGTATAGCTTTAAAAATATGTAATTTCCTTCCGCACACCAACAGTACAGTACTTTACAATATAGCACATGCAAACACAGCTATAGCCTGAAACAGCAAGTTGTCCCTGCTTGTCTCTCCCAGAGGAATGCTCTCTATGTTTTCACTCTTACTTCTTGTGGATGCAAAAAAGAAAGAAGAGAGGCGGAACCAGGTAGAGCGCAGCAGTGTGAGCATGAGGCCACAGAAACAGAGAAAGAGAAGCAGCGCTCCATTTTTAGGACACTACTGCAAAGACTGGGACAAATCATTTGGTCATCTAGGCTAATGAGAGGGTAAAGAGTTCTGGATTTACATTTTTTAGGAATAGATATTGAGCAATTAGAGAATCCGGAGCACAAAAGCTTACCCCAGCACCCAGAGCAACTGCAGTACACTGCATGCCATCTGTGGTCAATCATTCTATATGTTTCAAAATTATTATTTCACAATTGTTCGAGACATGTATCATGGCCATAAGAAATGGCTCTTCAAGTGATGTAATGCAAGGAGACAGATCTTTAGCTCTAACCATCCAAGCGCTGCTTGAACACCAGCAGCTGCTCTGACGCTCGTGGTTCTTTTGTCTGATGAGCCGAGTCGTAACACCTGGTCCCACTGTCCAATCCAGAAGATGGAGTCGGCGACTGCAAAGACACAAAAGCTTGTCTTGCTCTTTATTCAGAGGGATTGGAACCATTGTTTCAGACTTCAGAAGATGTTTTTTTTCTGTTATTATTGAGGAACTTGCTGTAACAAGTGACGCTTTAACTACTGACTGGGGACTGGAGAGAAAATTGCAGACCATCGTCTCCAGGGGCTTTTTCCTCAGGAGCAACAATTCTTCCTGAAGTCCACTGCAATAGTTTTCGCCACGGTATTTTATTAAGTCAAAAATGTTAAGTCAGGCTGCAGATGGGTGTCATGTTACCTAACATGTTTGACTCAGCAAGCCAATTCATTTTTCAACAGAAACCATGTGTCTTCATCTGTCTTAGAGACTTGTGATTTAGAATGTGATTGAGTGAGATCTTGAATAAGCATAAGAGGCAGACAAACAGGAGCAAGGATGCATAAATGAGAGCTCGTGAAGAAAAAAAAAAATCCAGACGGACTGAAAAGACATTATGAAAAAAATAAATGTGTGAGGCCAAAGAAATGATGTGAATAAAAGAGAAATAAACAATGACAGCAAAGGAAAAACTATGGAACTATGAAAGAGGGGGAATGATTAAGACACAACAAGAGAGCAACATAGAGAAGGATGGAGAGCATTGGGAGCCAGCAAGATTGATTTCCATTCTTCCTTCTCCTCCCCTCGTCTCTTCTCCCTGGAACAGCTCCCTAAAGTCTTTGGATTAATGGCTCCATTTCTACTGCTCATTCATCAGATTCAGGAAGGCATACCAAAACAAAATGCCTCACTAGGCTCTCGTCTGATCTAGATATCTACCTGCCAAAACATCCAATAGACCCTTAAGTACTTTCACAGACAGGGAAAACAACTTTATCTCTACCTCGGGTCAAATCAGAAGGGAACTAACACTATCCGTGTGCTTGTTAGCCCAGAAATGGTGGATGATTACATACAGTTCAGCCTGGAGTCATAGAAAAGTCAATCTGAGGGCTAAAAGACCTGGATTTAATTATACATCTAGCCATGGGTATTATCTTTCACTGATTATATTGTCTTTTCATCGTTCACACAAGGATTTGCACAGTGTACCTGCATTTAGGATGCTATCGGTCAAAAGCTCAAAAGTTTGTCACTGAAGCCCCTCGCCCACCAAATGTGGTGCTCCAGGCATTAACGGGAAGTTATCCAAATGTTATCCAAAACAACCCCTGACAACATGTCCGTGATGCAAGAGACATTTAGCATTTAGACATCAGATACATCTGAAAGATTGCATAATGTGATGAATTACTAATTATTCAGTTTCATGTAGTGTGGTCATGGTGGGCGAAAAAAAAAAAAAATCATTGGCTAGCTTTGTGCTGTATGTTCTTTTGGGACCAGTTGTATCCTCTGGTCCACAGCAGTGGGAGGGAGGCCACATTTGGCTGCAGTGTGTCTCGCGGTTTGGCCTTGTCACATTGTGTGCCAGCTGTGCCATGTAAAATGCCCTCTCACAGTGTTTGATAGCTAACATGCCAACCCTTGGCCCATTTTGATTAATCATGTCTGACTATGTCCCTCTGGAGGTATGACTGTGCTTCCTCCACACACATACAGTGAGTGGCTTCTTTTTTGCTTTCCATCTGTCCATTTGATTTATAAGGGCCTGTCACACGTCATCATTGGTCATCCATCTATCCCCACACTCACAATGATGGCTTTTATCTCTTTATCCTAACATCACAGCCGGCAGAGTCAGTTGGTGAGATTTTCCTGTGAGACAGGTGGTAGTGTGCCCTAATGCAACCCACTGATGAGCCGCCACTGACAGCCAGTCTTTAATGTGCAAAGGATGCAGTGGAGAAGTTGAAAACAGATGGATGCGTGATGTGGACAGAGGGGGAAAGAAATGAATGAAAGAGGCGGGAAGAATAAATCAGATGGATGAGGTGGCAAATCTGGTATTTGTCATAACCAAGGGCAGGCTGGGAGACACCATCATAGATTTAACGATGTAAACAAAGTTATAATTCAAATAACCTTTCCTGCTCTCTTCTGTCCAATCTCTCTCTCTCCCAGCACCTCCCTCCATCATGCTCTCCTCATCTTCACGTGTGCTTTTCTCGCCTTTATTTTTTTAGTGTGTCTTTCCATAATTAATTTGATGACTCTGTTTAGTTTCTGCACTTTTTTCTGTGTTGTGCAGCGATACTAATAAGTTGGCCAGGGTCTGAAAACACAATTACTGTTATGGGTGTGACAAAGAGTGACTGTTGATAACACAATTAATACAACACTAATTAAAGCATTAAATACAAGATCAGTGTATTTAGTACTTAGTAGTTTAGGGTCTGCATATTTTATTTACCAACCCCAGAAAGAGGCTCCAACTGTTGTTTATCTACATTGTGCAATCAACAGTATTTAAATACAGACACACACCAACAACTGGAAAGTTGTCCTCTGACATGGTCTATGCATAGTACCATTGTCTAATCGTCTCTCATTAGGCTCTTGTTTGAACAATCTTAAAATGCCCTCAACTGTCTTCGTACGTAACCCTTTTTTGGGTTAAATAAGGGATTACGTTTAAGTCTTTGATCTAGAGCCATTGTATTGAGAGGTATTTTGGGGTATTTTGTTAGGCGCCCCCAAATTCAGCAATCAATCACTTACAGTTTAGATATAATTTAATATATGATGATGTTTGTAAAGCGAGACTCTTTTTTAATGGTTTCAATATGGGAGACAAGTGGACAAATAATGTAAGATATTTGTCAACAGAGAGTGAGTTTAATCAAGTCTGAAAACTTAACTTTGAGTGTTAAATCCTTCCTGATCATCTAAGTTCACCTGTTGACAGCAGCAGGATTCTCTCAAATGTCACATAATATTAATTAGTTGAGTTGCTCCAGCAATAATTAAATCTGTCACAATGAATTTGAGTTGAGATTCAGAGATGACTTACAAGCTAAGTTTTCATTATCTTGGTAGAAGTACAGTGGATATACCGTAGCTCCTCTCATTATGTAGTGGCCTGTTGTGGTTGCCATTGTTTGCTGATAGAAAACAATTATGCAAACCGAATGATTGGTTTGAACAGGCTGGTTAGTGTGCAATCAGTCGTGGGGATGAGAGCCCATATGGCTGGAACAATTCTCTGTGTGCGCGCGAGCCTGTTTTAGCTACGTGTGGATGTGCGTGGGATGTTTTGAGTCTGTCGCAGGTTGTGCCGGTATATGCCTGCATCTTTGGGTTTTCTTCTTCCATGTGCGTATGATGTATGACATGAGGGAAATGCAGTCCTAACTGCTTCAAATGTCTGCACATCAATGCGCGGATTTACTGGCTTGTGCATCTGTTTTTTTTGTTGTTGTTTTTTTTGCAATGATACAGCATGGCCAAATGGTCAGATAGACTGCCCATAACACATCACAGACTGGAAGCTTTGAACCTGTTCCTGGCTTTTGTGTTCTACCAGTGGTCACTGAACCAATTTACTGTCAGTAAATAAATACACCCATTTCATCTGTTACTTCGGCTCCTGTAAATTTTATGTAGAAAATCAAATGTTTTCTATCCAGTCACTAGTCCTGGTAAACCCCGACTGCTATGATAGATAATGCTTGCTCAAAACATTCTTGTCTAAACAAAATAGATTGACCACTCTATTTAGATATGGAGATTAATTGAGTTACCCACATGTCACGTTGCAGACAATGTGCCCATGTGTATTCCTGTGTAATTTCTTCACACTTTATTTTTGGCTGCTGCACCAAAAGGTCTTAGTCACCAGTCGTTCTTGGAAAGACGAAAACTGCTCTTCAGTCACAATCAACTACTGAGAATGTAAAGTGGTTATTGAGAGGAACTGTGGTTATTTACAGAAGGTGAAGGGTTCCTCTTCAAGAAAGATTGTTCTGTGACTAAAAATTCAGATATTTCTCAACATTTCTGAGAACTCTTTACATCAATCGGATCAATACTCCGTCCTGTACAGAAGATTTTATCCACTGAGCTGCTGTGCAGTTAAATACTAAGTGGTTCTACAGTCTTTCCAATCCATCAAGCTGCGGTCTCTCATGCTGAGTTTAAGAACTAACTTTTTGTTTCTGTCAAACACTCTCCTTCAGATCCAGTCCATGGTCCCCAAAGCGTCAATGTGGTGGATGTCAGAGCCCGTCAGCTGACTATACAATGGGAGACGTTTGGATATGCTGTCACCCGCTGCCACAGCTACAATCTGACGGTATGCACATATGGTCACATTTTTATGTGGTACCTGCACATTCAGTAGTGCATGTTGTCGACGTTTCATTTCTACCTTGGAATCAATGTTGGCATAGTATACCTTCAGGTTGGCGAGTACATTGTTTTTAGGTTTTCACTGAAATATAACGCTGACAATAGTGAATATCAACCTCTTGGATTCATTAAATCAGTGTTCACATGCAAATCAGATTAGTCCCAGACCTTAAGGACAGACAATCATCACTAACATTTGCAAGTAGGCAGGTCATAATTGTCCATTAAGACCATATCAACCAATCTGCATGGATTGTTACTGATCTAAGCTTTTGTAACTCAGTCACTCTAGATTTGTAATTGCATCTTTGTGTTATGCATTCAAAAGACACTTTGGAATCCAATTTGAGTATTGTGAACAATGTGGCACATCAATAGAGACCAGCTTAGAGTTACATTTCAAAGCAAGACTATAACCTGGAAACAAGTACAAAGTATTCGGATGAATTAATCCAGAAGAAAACATCAATTCAACACGACTTACTGATTAGCACTGCAATGTGGTTTGGATCAAATGTGCTTTCGAAAATCAGTCTGGGCCTGTTTCGGCATTTGCTATTTCTTTTTTTTTCTGAACATGGCATAGCTAGGGACAGGATATTTTTCAATCATTATTGTTTTTTGGCAAATAATTGGTTGCAGTGACAGTGGCATAAATGTCAAGTGTCTCCCTTTGCTTCGTAGGTGCAGTACCAATATGTGTTCAACCAGCAAGAGTTTTCAGCAGAGGAGTTGATCCAGACATCATCACATTACACTCTTAGGGGGCTGAGGCCTTTTGTCAACGTCAAACTGCGGCTGGTCCTGGCCAACCCTGAAGGAAGCAAGGAGAGTGAGGAGATAGTCAAACAGACAGAGGAGGATGGTGAGTAATCATTTCTACAAACAAAGTCAAACCGCAACTAACAAGATAAGCTTTAGCAGCATTAGCTGTTCCACCAACTAGGTGTTGGAGTAGTAGTGCTTTCTTGGGCACTGATAATGCTCTTCCCACATCCTGGCCACAGGTGTAGGAAGAGGTTAAATAAATAGAGAAAAAAATAAATAAAAACAAGTTTTTTAATTGCTTGAAAAAAAAAAAACTTGAACACTTGAACAATTTTTTCTGTGCCTTGTGTTAAATAAAGTCTACATTTCCAGGATTTAGCCTGGTCCTTTACGTGCTTCCAGCACATGACCAGTTGAGCTGAGTGTGTGCTTGGTTGAGGTGCTGGTGGTTGCTGGAAACAGATTTTGTTTGGCACTGGGGATGTAGCTTAACAAAAAAAATAAATCATAGGTAAAATCTCACTGTGCGGGCCCACACACACACACGCACACACACACACACACTCAGATTGAGTGAGAGGGAGGGATTGAGGGAGCGAAAGGACAAGACAAAGACGAGTCGCTCATTGTTTATTTATAACGGCGCCTTCTTTGCCGTCTTTTGACCAACCCACCCAAACTTGTATTTTCATTCAAGTCCACTTGCACCCGACCCACACATGACCAACGAGTAGTCTCTCATTACGTTCTGCACCAGAGAACCATTTGCTGAGACACAGATACAGCTATATATTTCTGACAGCTGCAAGAGCAGTTTGTCAAAAACTAAAGTGGAGTAAACTGCTCACATAAGAAAATGTAAATAAAAAAATGGTCTGAAACAGTTTTGTAATGGCCCTGGACAGGTCACCAGTCACAGAAAGGAACAACGATTCACTCTCACATCCACACCTACGGTCAATTTAGAGTGTCCAGTTAACCTCTGCATGTTTTTAGACTGTGGTAGGAAACAGGAGTCCCGGGAGCAAAGCTATGTGAAACTGGGTCTATTTGCTGTAAGGCTAGCTACTACTACGCCATGTAGTGTATTCAACACATCTGATTTTTTAATTAAATTTTATCATCAACTAAAAAAACACCCTTCAGGAGTTTGCAGAGCCTCAAACCCTTATCACAGCTGTACAACATGTACTGACAAACACTGTATGAACATACCCAACAATGCAATCCAAAAATACTTCAAAACAACATTTTAGGCTCCTCTTTCCTCACCGGTGGGCTCTGTATTCCACTCAATCCAGAACAAAGTGTTTGCCTCAGCGAATACTACAACCTAATTCATGGCTGCCTCACCTTTCTCTCAACAACACAACAGCGATAAACGGGAATAACTTGAATCCATCAGAGCGATGCCAGATAAGCAGGATAAAAATGTTCTAATGATCCCAAATCTCTCATGTCTTTCCCACTCTCCCCAAGGCTTACCATTCTTCTCACATCACATTACTAATATTCTCTGAATTTAGCTTCTGGGGAACATCAGACCTCAACCTGAAATTCCCTCCCTTTCACCAGCTGAACACACATATACCCAGATTAGTCTGAAGCCAGAAGCTTGGGAAAAAAACAAAAAAAAAACAAGCAAACATTAAGGGGAGCAGCAATGGCTTTGGGGAGAGAGGGGGAACATTCTTAATTGTTTTGTTCTTAATTGTTTTTTATTTAACCATCATTAATCTCCTAGTTGTAATTCAGTAATTAGGGAACAGAGCAGCAATTGTTCACATGGAGACTAATTGCTGTTTGTATGGTAATGGCTTTATAGAGCTGGGGCTACTGCAAATTAAGCCAGTTCTCCCCTCTCTCTCTTTCTCTCTCTCACTCTCTCAAACACACAAATATACTTTATACATATCGTTCTTTCGGTCATTACTCATAGTTCCTGACCATAGGTGAGGGTTCTACACTCTACCCTCACTCGTAGACAAGACCCCAAGATACTCAAACTACTCCAATTGGGGAAGTGACTCCTGCCGACCTGAAGTGAGCAACACCCCCCTTTTTCTGGCTTTGTACCATGGCCTGAGATTTAGATATGCTGATCCTCATCCCAACCACTTCACACTCAGCTGCAAACCGTCCCACAGGAAGCTTCAGATCGCTGTTCGATGAAGCCGGTCCCAAACCACCCTCTTGAACCTGTCCCAAAGACTCCAATAAGAGTGGGTACTCTGAGTAACTGTTTGGTGCATAGGCACAAACAACTGTCAGGACCTGTCCCCCAATATGCTGGCAGAAAGCCGCGTAGCTATTAATAAGCCCCACACCTGCCCTCCACCTCTCACTAGGATCAACTAAATACGCAAAATAAGAGAGTCCAACCCCTCTCGAGAGGCTTGGTTCCAGAGCCAATGCTCTGCTCTGAGGTGAGCCTAACTATATCTAGTCTGTATCTCTCAGCCTCTTGCACAAGCACCGGCTGTGCCCACCAGAGAGGTGACATTCCATGCCCCAAAAGCCAATTTCAGCAACCAGGGATCAGACCGCCAAGTACCCTGTCCCTGTCCGCTGTCCAATGCACTGGACCCCTATGTTTCCTCCTGTGGGTGGTGAGTCCACTGAAGGATGACCCCAGGTCAGTGCTTCAGGCCTGGCCCGACCGTGACCCATGGGCAAAGGCCCGGTCACCAGGCACTCACAGATGGGCCCTTTCCCCTGCTCCAGGCTCAAACTGTTCTTTGTCTGACAATTCAGACAAAGTACGTAGGACCAATAAGACTAATTTGGCTTGGGAGACCCAACCAGGGGCTAATTGCCCCTGACAACATATTGTAGCTCCTATTGTAGCTCCTAGGACGATAAGGTGATGGTTCATGGGGGTTAATAAAGGCAAACTTGATTATAGGATGTTAATACATAAAAGTGTAATTTTTTTCACATGACTCACCTCATCTCTCTGACTCACACACAGACAGTTTACAATGTCAGACACCCTTTGACTGTCTCAGTGTGAGACATCCAGCAGCATTGTTACTCCGACACATCCACCACAAACAGAAAATAGCCTTGTGTCTTAGTTCCATGCTGCTTAGGTCCTCAACAAAGTGATTGTGTTTCATTCTGCTGCACATCACTGCAATGCTAATTGACTCCCCGAGTATATGAAAAGTTCAAAAGTCTAAAGAAGCCTTTGTCAGATAGTACAAATGTGCAAAACAAGGTTAAAGTTTTATTCTCAAGGATGCACAGCTCCTCACAGATGAAGAAGAGTTCAGGAAGGGCTTATTGAGACATTGTTTCTGTGGCTCTATGAACGGTATGAACCAACTTTACTAAAAGTAAAAAGTACACACTTGATATGATATGAGAGTAAAAACTGTTGCATTCATCAAAATTAACTGCGCACCTTGAGAGGTTTGGGTGCTCATATTTAAGTGTTGAGGAGGTTTTTCTGAAAGATATCTTGTGTGCATCATCTTGTTTTCTTTTTTCCTTCCTAGTTGCCCATGCATTCATAACAACAAAAGACAGTCCAAAACTATGCATGCACAAAGCACACAAACAGACTGAGAATTGCCCCAGAGACAAATGTCATGTCCACTTATTGTACACACCAGCCTATTAACCTAACCATGAAACACCTATTTGTCAGGTAGCTGTCAGGTTAACTCAATACAGCAGATTTACCGCCAGGCCTTTATTTATCAAACATGTGCCAAAGGAAGTCATGTAGCTGTCTCACCACTTCAGCGCCCGCATTGTACTGACCTTTTCGTGTTATGCAACAATTTTGCATTAGCAAGTGAGTTCAAAGGGCAACAAAATGCCACTTGGATCACTTGTGATCAATGTATTTATGAGGTGTTATCAAAAATGCCCTCTAGCAATGTGTTTGATCCACAACAGATATTAACTTGATACCCTGTGGTGGGTAACTTACACTGAACATCTGCTACTAAATGATGAGCTGGAAGAGTTTTTCTGTTAGTTCACTGGAGATGTAGCACATCTCAGCAGAGCCAGTTTAGTTTATTAGTTAAATGTGTGCCCTTTTAAATATGACTCAGTGAACTGAAGGCTGTGAGAAGGGGTTGGAGATGATCTGCCCCTGGTTTAAAAAATAACAATAATATGCTGTCACTATACCACAGATGATAATATCATGTTGTAAGTTGTGTTAATCAGGGCAGTCACACGGCACATATTCAATATACATACTGATTTTAAATCCCTCGATTTTTGTGACATGATTATGTCATGAAATAACCCCGTATCAACCCAAGAAGAAATCTTCTCACTCAGAGGACAGTCAGAGTTGTTAAAATGTAATAATCTCTTTCTCTTCAGAGAAGAAAAACAACTTAGATACATAGAAGATGTTTTTTTTTATATTATTATTCAGCTGTCATTTTCTTCATAGAGGCAATTTATCAAAGTCATTTAGTTCCACAGGTGCACTTGTTTCTGGGCTTTTAATAATATGAAATGTTTCTTTGTTGCATCGATGATCACACCGTGATCTCAACCCATGGCGTCTGAATGAATAAATACAAGATTCAAGTGAAAGACTATCTCTAATTACCTTGGCCTGTGTTGGTGTTTCCCTTTGTTTTAGAAAAACAAAAGCTTTAAGAAATAAGATATTTTATAATAATATTTTGAAGATTTAAAGCAAAATGTATTTGTGGAGATAGCACTGAGTTGAGTATAGGGCTGTAATAACAAACATTTAGAGAAATCTCTCAGAACTTGGACTACAAACGTCAAACAAAGAGTGTTAACGCATAGAAACAATGTGGGAAACTTCTCAAAAGAACTCTGACCTTGCAGAGTGCTGATTCTGTTATTAGGTATGCAATTAAAATAAAACTGCCTTGACCTTTGGCCCAAAAAGTGCAAAAATTACTCCTCTAATGAAGACTTTATCATAACATCATTTTCTGCTTTAAAATCCCTCCTCCCTACTCCCACTTGTTATTCATTGGAGAGCTGAGATTTTGTGAATACATTATATTTATCACTATCTAGGCTATACGTTTACAGGACTACAGTTTGAGGGGCCATTAGCATTGTCATTGTAATTAGAAGCTTCTTTTGGATGTTGATCATTTGAACAGTATTTAGACATACAAATAAGCTGCTCACGGGAGCAAACAGTCCCACTTAAACAAGGAGATACCAGTACTAATACACATCTATCCTGTAATCCTTACTTCACAGCATGTCATTTATTCTTAATCCAGTCCATCAGCTCTGCTGCCAACGCCTGCCTATACTTGCTTTTCATCAAGATGTGATTATTTATGCCCAGGGAGGATACATCTTTACAAGGATCAAATCTTGAACAACAAATCACTCGTTTCCACAAGTGTACATGGGACCAAATGAAGTGTTTCATCCCAAAGTGACATATCCATCGTTCTTATTTCTAAACACTAAATAAAAAATCTAAGTTAACAATTTCATAAAAACTACGCTGCCTGTTGCTTATCATAACAAACGTGTGGGTAAAGAAAGCCAGGGGAAATGAAAGCCGCAGAGAGAACACAGATTCATTTCATGCAGAATTTCAATTGAATGGAGGATGTTTTAGAAAAGAGGGAGGGGTTAAAAAGGCCGGGAGAAAGAGACATAGATGAATAAGGGAGAGACAGTGGTGGTGCGGTGTGGCTTAATAAAGAAGGCCAACCATTGTGCAGCAAGGTGGAACTTAATCAAGTTATGACTAATGTGTTAACAGCTGCTGTTGTCTTTTCAATGAAAAGACGTTTCCTCATGTCAGTCACACACATACACACACTTAACGAGAGAAGAATACCATAACCTTAAATCATTGTTTTCATTCCCTTCAAAAACAGCATTTTGAAGTTTCCAAAAAAAAAAAAATTCTCACTCCATCAGTTGTAACACTCGATCGGGAACACGTGATCCTCACAAAGAACACACGCACACACGGACACACAAAGCGATAAGGTGTTGAATAAAAATGGCAGCATCTAATTGCGTTTCTTTGTTAGGGTAATTTGATATGCTCCACCGGCTGGAGCCTTAATCAACACCTTGGAATTAGTAATCAAAATATTCCTCTGTCTGACTTTTCTGTCACTATGTTACTGTGTCTGTGTGTGTCACTGTTACTCTTCGTGTCGATGACTCACATGGGTTCATCTCGGGGACGTTGACTTCAAGTGTTATGCGGTATTTTGTCATACTTGCATACATACACACCAGTTGTTTTGAAAACTTTGGACAAGGCTTGTACTGAATTTTTGGCTTTATATTAATTCGCCAGTCTTGGAAATTTATTTAATTTATTTATTTAAAACTTTAAAAAGATGATGTTTAATATATGTTTTGGAAATACAAACCAGCCCCATCTGTTGAAACGTTGACATACCAAAGGTTAAGGTGAAGGACAGGTAAAGGTTAAATGAAGTAACACTGAGGATACCAACTTCTGTAAAACATAGATGAATTATTATTATTATTATTTCATTATTAGATGAATAACATGTAATCGTATGTGTAAAAACATAAAAAAAGCACAACTCTCATTTTTTTTTTTTAAAGGTAGCATGTCTGTGGTAGGGTTTTAAATGATTGTAATCTGGCATAGGGTTACATAGCCTCAATTTTACTGTAAATTAGACCATGAAATTTCATCACCTGAGAAACCAGCAGCGATGCTTTGAAACTTTCCGGATCGCAGGTTGCCTTAAAGCTCTTTGATGTTTTAAAGAAAGATGGATAATGGCACCCTGTCCTCAAGTGCAAAAGGAAATGCTGTGCTGCATCCATCTTTTATCATTTTTTCTTTCTTTTTGATGTTGGGTGTCACTGAGATCATAAGAGGTCATAAGAGACAAAGAGACGTGAAGGAGAAATGTGTTGTTTGTTTCAATTTGCGGCTGGAAATGGCTCAGCGTCTGCAATGCGTTTTCACGCGAAACTGGATCTTGTTGCGTTCCAAGCGTTTAGTGAACGTGACAGACATTCAAGTTGACAATCAGCGCCGCAGTAGACTCCGCTTAACTACCTCCATCGCTGACATCATGCACAGCTGACTGCAAACAGATTAAAGGCCACACAACGTGGCGTGGCAGATAATATTCTTGACAGTCCTGCAGGATCAGGACGATGAAAGTGAGGAGTTAAAATATGAAGTGATGTAGGACGCACACACATATTTCAACACACTGCTGGAACCCCGGCCTTGTCTGTCTCCGTCTTTTTAACATTTAGTACAACTCACACCCCTCGGTGATTGTGCGTCAATGTGCGGCATGCGCACGAGCACTCGTCTTTCATTGTCTTACATTTAGTGACAAGGTGTGGATGTCACTGTGTTTATTTTGCCTGTGTTAGACTGTCTGACAGTTTCACTCCCTGACACAGTGTCTGACACATCTCTGTCTGCATGTCTTCATAAAGCCATGTGTGAAAGCCTGCCTCTTCTTCTTGAAGACACACACAGCACAAGACCTGCATGCTTTTCATTTTCCTTTCCAAATTCTGAAATTGTACTCCGTATGCTTTGTGTTTTTTTTGACACCTTGCAGTCAGGTAGATTTTACTCTAAGGAGCAACATAGTAAATCTGTCTGCCCCTTGCTGTTTGTGTGAATGAGAGGAGATAAGTGCAGTGCAGTGAAGGCTCAGTGTTTTTATGACTCCACAGGCAGATTTCCACCCCACCTCGGGGTAATCGTGTCAGTTCTATTTTAACCAATGTCCCCAGGATTCTGTATTTTCATATTTCAACTGTGCCTCTTTTTCATTTGAAACACGACTGTTAGGCAAAGTGCTGGCATAACCACACGGTTTCTTTTAATATCACATATTCTATAGTCCTCCCCAGTTTTAGGTGATTACAATTACCCCCTGCCCAAATAGCCCCTCAGCAGGTTGTCTTTGTTAACAGCAGAGTTAGTGAACATTTGTCTTGATTGCAGTTAAATCAGAATAAACCATGTTCTTAGCATGTAATGTATTTAGTAATTTACCTGCTGCAATACATGCCATGGACAAAGACTGTATGTAAAAAATAGACCTAGCCCTCCAGTTGCCTTGGAAGAAACACAGAACTCCATTTGACTGGAAGATTAAAGCCCACATAGACCGGAAGCTCCAATTAACGCTGCGTTTGTGTGTGTATCTGCGTCATTACCTCGTTTATGAAACCCTAAAGTTTCAGAACAAACAGTTCAGCCACTGCTGAGAAAATAGTGTTGCATTGTTTTCCTGGGCTCTGCGAAGCGGATCGGCACTTCCTTAATTTGATGTCGTCATCAAAAATCCTCACCACTCCTCTCACCACCGTAGCGCCTCCTGGTGCGGGCACTAGTCCGGGCACATCCAGTTGCGTACATTCAACCGCAGAAGAAGAAGAACTACTCTCGTTGTAGCTGCTGAGATGCAGAGCATCCACCGTGCCAGAGGGGGAGCTGTGTATCTGAGAGCTGGCCTATCTATTACGTCACTTCCAGGTACCTGGCCAATCACAGGACAGTGGGAAAGCTCTCGTTGGCTGGCCAATCACAACACAGTCCACATTCTAGGGGTGTGGTTTTGGTCTGAAACAGCGCGGCTGACGAGAGTGTCAGTGAGGAGATATTTTGATTGGCTCGTTTGCAGCGATTAGGAGGTTTTTAATCATGAAAACAAGTTAATATATTTAAATAGACCTCCATAACTAACATATATGTGTGATACAAGCATTCTATGTCACCTTTAAAGGAACAATTATTGAGTAAATGACAGCTGATGTCAGTTTGGAAAACCATGTTCCCATTTAGAGGGAACTGGACAATAAGGCATTACACACACATGACAGGATTCTCTGTGACTGACAGTTGGTACAGTCCAATAGGTGCATGGTTGCAGGTAACGCCGGTGAACTTCTGGTTTAAAAAAAAAAAAAAACTGACATGGTGTCAGTCAAATTGTAAATCTCGAGGCTTTTTCATATACAGTCTATGGCTATGAAGAGGAGGGATGAGTACCCAGCCGTTAAACCTAATTTACTGCTGAATAGGTGCAATCTAAATAGGAAACTACGATCGGCCGTGTGATGGGCGTAATTCGTCAGCAATATGGGTTGATCACCAAACTGTCAAACAAAGGTCATTGCAGGGTCATAGAGCTTCTAGAGAGTCACTATGGGTTGAAATGAGCAGCAGCAAGAGCGGCTTCTGAAGCTGCATCCGGGCGACCGCTACTTATTTTGAACTTACAGTGAGATTTAGTGTGTGAGCGAGCACCCGTAGGCACAGAAAACAGGAAAACCACGTTTTATTTCCCCTAAAGGAGCTGCAATGCTTGTCCACTGTGACTTAGAATAACCTCACACAAAAAAATATATATATACCTCAAAGTTGACACTCAAGTGTTTAATATAAACGTTTGTCTGTTACATTCAAACCATTTCACACATTGAGTTCACACAGTGCTTATTAATCCCCGTGACATTCTCTGTGTGGTTGAAGGAATTAAGCCTGGATCGCTGCCGTAACTACACTTTCATTTAGCTGTTTCCATAAAAAAACAATTCAACTGATCATGTTCATTACACCAGAGGGTTCATTGCCGCTTTTAAATATGTGTCTGAACTGAATGTCTTTGTTACACTTTGACAACCTTCAATCAGCTGTTTGCATTTAATGCCTTCTTTTAATTTTCAGGGAACCTCCATTCAGCAATTCAAAATTCACAAAACAGCAACTATCACGGGGTCGCACACATCATATTTCATTATTTCAAATGCATTTCTTATTTTGTATTACAGCAAAAAGACCCAGAATTAGAGTTTGAATAAGTTAATAACTCTGGTCAAAGGGTTCCCAGATATGCGTGATCTTGCTCCTTTTCGTCATCCCTCTGTTCTGCCTTCTTCTCGTCCAGCTTCTCTGATACATGGCTTCACATTATTCACTTGAGTTGTATCAAAAGTAATAACTGAAGATGGCAAAATACCACTACTTTGTGTACAAACTCAAGTATCTACCGATACCAATATTAGTCAAAGACGTAATTCTCCAACTGTATTATAAATTTTCTATGATTTATATCTATGATATATCTTGCTGTGGTTCTAAATGTTGTTAGTGATGAAACAACAGTGACCAAGAGTGGATTATTGTTGCTTTCATTACAACACGTTTATCTTCTTACCTTATTGTCTTTCTTAACCTCACTGTTGTGGTTGGGTCCAACAATAACCTGTTGTCATGTTTCAGAAGAAACACGTTCATTTAATTATTTATTTATAATTGAAACAAGGCCTTAAAACCTACGTGTGGCGTGTGATGCGTTGACCCAGTAGTATTTCTGGCTTCATTTTTTCCAAGCCTTTAGAGAAAATAAATCACGACGACATATGAATAAATAGCATGACTAGAATAGTATAAAATATATATATGTTCAGTATCAACTTGAATATGATCTCTGGCATACATTACACCCCTGTACACAAATCAGTATTAAAAAACGACTAAAGTGAGTGTGCATGCACATTACAGTTACAGTGATGCGTGTACATTAAGTTGCGTAGCCATACTTGGTGAGTAATTCAGGCACAGGTCAAATATGATTCATGAACAGGGAGGTTGTAAACCTTTTTTCAAAAATAATAAAAGGGTTATGTTACCATAAATAAAAGCCAAATGATTAGCAGCTTCTTCAGGCCTCTACCTTATACACTTTTTGTCACAAACAACTGCTTCACTATACAAGTCAGTCATGAAACTATGATGTACTTTGTTGTTTTTCTTTCAAGACACTGATACACTGACATTTGAATACTAATTCTCTCTGCAGTGCCCGGCTCAGTGCCAATGGAGTCGCTCCAGAATACGCCCTATGAAGAGAAGATCTTCATGCAGTGGAAAGCTCCCAATGAAACCAACGGGGTCATCACACTGTACGAGGTTGGTCAAATCCTTTCAACATGTTCACACTAACTGACGTCGTTGTCATTCATGTTATTGGTTTAAAGCAGAGCCGGTTTACCGTATAAATACAGGCAAAGTATTGTCCCTCACATTACAATGCAGGTGCCCTGTCTTCTTGTACCGGTGACCCGGAGCTAGAGTTTGCACACTAGTGATGACCTCTGCTTTTTCCGAATCTCAGCCGCCAACGATCGCATGTGACCAAATTTTTATAGCATCACACAGCTATTAAAAAATACCATGATGGATTTAGTTTATGATCCATGTCTCGTCTGCTTCGAGCATGGGGATTTATGACCTGTGCCACAATGGTCAAGATGGCCTAACTTTTGGTGACTGTCATGTCGTAGATGTCGGTTGCATCCCAGATTCCTTTCATTGACTCAAAATGATTGAGTCATGGAAGAAAAACACAGTCTGAAGTTTGAAATAAATCACCAGTGGCAGCCATCAATACCCTAATGTAATTATTTTGTTGTACAAGGGGAGAGGACGGCGATACTACTACTACTATAATTACAAATCATATCACACTTATCACACTGCTTGATGTTCATCAGTATAACAGGGTGATCAAATGTGTAAATATATTTTTAGTGTGACAGACAATTTAATCATTGGCCACTTAAAATTATACAATGTGGAAGAAAAAAACATTTCCATTTTCCAGTGTAGGCGTCTGAGTGATCTATCATAATGAGATGGTATTACAGTGCCTACACTTTGCATGTTCATTCAGGAGTCAGCTTTTTTTCCCCAGGTGGATAAGATTTTGGATTGAAACCATTGGGTTATGACTGTGTGAAGCAGAGGTTTGCAGGTTTGATCCTTGGTCGAATGCTCTTGGTTGAGCTCTTATCCCAGATCTCTCATTTCACCTTAACTGACCTTTTTAGCAGATTTCTACATCATTACAACGGCAGCACAAAAAAAAAAGAATCAGAAGAAGAAGCTTCTGTCTCCATGACCTCAGCCACATATCACTGGGGAGATGGAGCTGCCAGAATTAAAGAAATAGAAATAAATAAATAAAAATAGAATGGAGAAAGACATGATTGGTGGATGCAAAAAAAACATTTTTAGTATCAAAATGATGTTACTTTACCGGGGATCATGTTGCTGCTATATCAGCATTGAGTCTTTAGTGAAGGCTCTTTCCTCTCGAGAGTCTCAGTGAGGTCAAACAAAGAGACCTAGCTCTCAGTGTGTCTCTGTTTGTCTTAAAGGTGTTGGATGAGGGTGAAGACTCTAGCTCTGTGCTGGATCAGCCAAGCGTAAGGTGGGAAAACATTTCCTGAGTTGAAATGGGTCTAAAAAACACAGTTCCTGACAAAGTAGGAGGAATATAAACAGACTGGCAAGTGAACAGCTGGCATTACTAATGTTAGTCATGTTATGACACTTACATGTAGCACCAAACCAAACTATCTAGACTCAAAGGAAGCGATTTTTATGTAAAACAATGTGAAATATGAAAAACAGATGTGTGGGTGATGTTATATTTACCATGTGACTCTCGGGTCAGATTGATATCAAACGTGGGTCATACCCAGGAATAAATAAGAGCACTCGCGTAAAATTAGAAACAAGCAGCAATTCAGCTGTGACGGGAGAAAAGTAGGAATGTGAAAATGCAGAGGAAGTGGAGGAAAGACTGATCCCCTGACAGTCCTTCAGACAGTGTTTGGGAGGGAGGGAGACAGAGAGACAGATTGAGAGATGTCGGTGTACACTTCAGGTGGTCCTGCCATTACTCAAGTTGCTGGGACCTACATCTATTTTTATAGTCACATCGTGCGTACTTGTCCTTATTTGAACACAAAAGTAAGTCACTCTCATGTAATTGAATGTAAGGACATATTTGAAGGTTAGGTTACTGTAGGTTAAAGTGAGTGTCCGTACAATTATTGTCAGTGAATGTGAAGTCACAGAACTTTGTGTGTGTGTGTGAGAGTGTGTGGAGTTACACACAGTTTATTTGGTTTGAAGTCGCGTTGAGCCCTCAGTCTAATGAATTATTGACCAGTTCTCCGTCTCCTGTTCTCTATCACTGCACCAAGGAGCCACCCCACACCATGACCCGCCAGTCTGTCTGTCTGTCTGTCTGTCTGTCTGTGTGTGTGTTAAACACACACAAAGTTTTGTTTTTCATTTGAATTTTATGACCAAAATCTACTTAAACATGTTTTTAGTTGCAAACATGAAATAATTTATGTTTAACCATGATGGTGTTTTGTTGTTATTAGTTGTAATAATTATTATTATTGGTAATATTTTGGTGATGAGAGGTGGGAGTGTTACAGTAATTCTCTCTTTGTTAATCTAGTGCAAATTGTAGTTCACATCCACGTATTGCTATAGTTGCCCCTTACAATTACAATCTGAGCATCATCATTTTAGGCAGCTCACAATAGCTCACAATAATCTCAGTGGTTTTACATTTTCTGACCGTCGAAGATCTTTCTTCTTCTCTACAGACATTTCATCTTGATTGGGATTTATAGATAAGATACAGTAAACTGTAATTCAGCTGCTGTTTTGAACTCATTTTACACTTGTACAAGGTGAACATATTATTTTGGCAGCATCTTCTTCTCATGTAATTGCCCGTATTTTATCCTAAGCCCTTTCTGCCTCCTAACATCAATCTCCAGCCTCTACGTGTTTTTTTTTTCACAGTACAAAGACCACTCACCGTCTCTGAAACCTCCATTAGACCTCGGCCTGGAGCTTAAAAAAAAAGAAAAAGAAAAAAAACACTCCGCAGTCTATAAACCTCTTGGGATCAACATCAATTTCACCTTGTTTTGTGTTGGTTTCATTAATATGAATCTAAGCTTTCTATCCTGCCTGCCCCGGCGGAGGCGGCACAACTCTGCATCATCTGTTAAACATATCAGAGCCTCAACACAATGTGCGGCTATTAGAGATAATTACTATAATTGCAGCTATTGACAGGATTAAAGGCATCATCTGCAACATCTAAGGGGTTCTTGTCGTGTCCTATCCTGCTCTGTTGTCTCTTGTGTTTTCTTTTTTTTCATCCGTCCCTCGCTTTTCAGGCTGGAAACCGAATGAATTACATTTAGGACATTGGAAGAGAGGGGAAGGTGAAGAATTGTTAGGAGAGATAAGAACACTGAAAAGAAGGGAGTGAGGACTGTGAGAGGAGATAAAACTCACACAGTAAGCATGGCCAAACGTGTCGGAAAACATCCATCCTATGGTGTGATTAAATGAATGAAATCAGTGGCCAAATATGCTCACTTCATCTTATGCATCTATTACTATAATTGCAGCTAATTATAGGAATAAAGGAAACATCTGTGAGGGATCTAATGGGACACCAGGTCTCTCTGTCACTCCCACTTGTCCTCTATTCATCAGAGAAAGGATAAATGATGTTTAGGGAAAATGTGCTGAAGTAGGCAGTTTGAGTGAAGGATAGAAGTGAGGTGAGGATACAAAAGTGTGTTTTATTTGAAGATAACAGTATGGCATAGTTGTTAATATTAATATTTGTGTTATAAAGAAAAAAATACAAGCACTACATTGAAAGCAAGTTAACAAGTTACTCGTTTTATGTTAGTAAACTGTGGATCATTTGATAGAGTTCTTTTTTATTATTAATAATAATAATAATAATAATAATAATAATAACAATAATAATAATATTAACAAAAAAGACCATGTGAGACTCCCTGTAACTTTGCCTCATCTTTGACAGGTATTGGCAGTTGCTGAACTGAGAGAAGACAAGCACTCAAACACAAACTAGCACTCACACAGATCACGACCTTGTCAAACCCTTCTTTGATTGCCTCATCAGACCATTCAGCCATTGCGTGTTCTCTTGGTGAGCTCGCTGGTCTCCCTGCTGGTCTATATGAAGTTATTCCAGAACCCCTGCTGCCTCAACAGATGCTGGTGCTAACATTGATTAGAATAAAGCAGTGAAGCAAGTCATGAGATCACTGCTTTGCTGATTTGGTTTAACCCAGGGGTGTCCAAACTGTTTTTTTAATGAGGGCCAGATTTGATAATGTGGAGATGGGGCCAATGGTAACTTAAGACCTTTTTTTCCACATTTACATACAAATGCACTCTTTTCTAACAAAAAAAAAAAAAAAAAAGGGATTTTCATTGTCACAATTATCATTTTTAAATGGAAATGTAACCAAATCTGAGCCACACAGGAGTGAAAAATTTAACATCCGGAGTCAAATAACATGTCTGTCACAGGTGGGTTTCAAACCTAGAACTCTGTTTTCTAAGCCCAACTCCTTACCAGTATGACCACTCCCTCCCTGGCCATAAATAATACATTATAAAAGCGAAGCTGTGGGCTGTACAAAATATCACTAAGGGCTGTGATTGGCCCACGGGCCAGACTTTGGACATGCCTTGGTTTAATCCAATGCATCAGAGCTTTTCATATTTCAGCCTGACATCTGACATCGGAGTTTGTTCTCCAGTCTTCTCTGTTCATGGATAACATTCTCTCCTAATTTATGTCAATAACTTAAGTAGTATTTACCCACTCTGAATGTTATAGTATAGATGGTTAAAGCAGGTAAAGCGACAACCAGAATGAAACACTCTGTTACTTTGTGTGGATTTAACCAGTGATAGAAATGTTTGGAGTCTGTAAATAACATTATTAATATTTTAATGTAGAAATGTGACAAGATGTGATTGTTAATCAAATATGTTGAGGTTTTATATTTCTATTGTTTAACAAACAGCAAAAAAATTGAAATTAAATGGATCTAACAGGACAAAACAACAGACAAGGTCATCACAGGTTAGTTGATAAGCATTAATAGGATATGTTATACAGCTTACGCGTATGTTTATAAATGAAAATACAGTCAAAAAATAATGTGTTGGGTTCCATTACAATCTCATGTCTTTGGGATTTGTTTATGGAGCAACAGGTGTCCCCCGGCCTCACTGTGGGCCTTCATGACCCATGACTTTATAACCAATATCCACAGTCCACCCAGTACTTCTCAGATCACATTATAATTCACATTGCAAATATATAATAGAGGTCATAATAGGCCACCACCGATCCAGAAGTGTTTCATTTCTTCCAGTACCTTTCACATTTTTCAACAGCACATGTACCTCAGAGAAAAGGTCAACCGTTTCAAAGTGTACATTTCCTCAGCTATTTCTACCCATTCTGTTATTGTTGTATCTTTTTTGTTGTACTGCTCACTAATAATATTTTACTGATCAAAAATTTGGAATCCCCTGTCACTGTGCATCTCCCAGCAATGATATGCTATTATATCAAGGCAGTTAAACCTAGTGTCCACCAGCTACAGGAAAGTCTCTCTGACAAACTGTAGCTATTAAATCTAACACACCAAGGAGTAGCCATGAGTACTAGTTATTCTGGTCTGGTCCTCCATGTGAATAACCTTAGTCTCCAGTCCCTCTCTCCTCCAGTCGGACCTTTAATCAGTCACAGCGATCAACATTGGCACCCACACTGACATTTATCTAACCGAGTTACTTTGATTTCCACAGAAAACAGGTCCTTACCTTTTATCTGGTCTCTGCGCAGATGGGATGATTGAATCTCATTAGGAGAGCAGCAGCAGCAGCCACCAAAGGTGATCCCACCTTCAATTCAGTTCACTGTTGCCTCAGTGATAGCTGCAGGTCAGCAACAATGGCTTGATAGATTTCCCTATAACTGCAGATTTTGCCTTATCCAAACTGCATCACATTGTGCGATTTCTTTATTTTTTTTTTTTAATCAAAAGAATATAATACACAATTTAAAAAGTGAGAAAATAAACGTATCTCGGTTAGATTTAGATCTCAAACTTAGCTAAAAATACGATGGATCACTAATAAAACATTAACAAATATCCCAATATCAATATCGGAATCAGTTTACTGTCTATTATAGTATTACATCATCTTAAGAAATCTAGTATTGAAAAGTTTGACTATTTGTTAAAATTTGTGAGATTTACTGTCCCATACTGCCCCCTACTTCCATCCAGCTTCTCTTTCTCTCCTTCTCTGTATTGTTTCTCTCTTCTGTCAATAATAGTCTATATTTAGAGTGGCTTTCAAGCCCTCGAGCTGCTGACACCATTTACTCTTTTTCAGCTGGCCTGCAGGGGGATGGCCTTCTTTATACACATACGGGTTTGTGCGTGTGTGTGTGTGTACTGGTGCGCAGCAACCACCCCTGCTTTATAATATATTTTATTTATTTTTACTACAGCCTTGTGTGGCACAGCTTCATCTGTGAAATGGCACAAGCCACGAGGCAGGCGATTCAGCTGACCTCTCCTCCTCTAAGGCGACAATCAGGAAAGAGAGTCATTAACAACCGCAATGCTACAGAATATGATTTTGCGACAAAGGACCCAAACGTTTCGCTTTTAAAATAAATCAGTGTTGATTTTTGCCGAGAGTAAACATACAAAGTATAATCCAATCCACAGTCTAATACATCGCTGCCCTTGTAGGTGGTGTGCTTTTAGTAAATCAAATATGTTATTCTGGTGTTTTGTCGTGCAGGTTTATTGCATTTCATTCTAACAGTCCATTACTGTTGTTCTTAACCATAAGAGAATAAACACAATCACTCTTCTTGACAGTGTGATCAAGGCAGTATTGATTGGCAGCTGTTATAGTTGTTATAATTGACTAAAGAGAGTTTGTTATCTGTCTGCCAGTAGTCAAAGACAAGTACCACACACACACACTCAATGACTATACCAGACATCAAAAAAAACAAACCCATTTTTTTTAGCAACAGTTAATTCTGCTGCAGTATTTTACTCTCCTCAGTGCTTAAGTCACATTAGAGAAGCACCGTCATGGATGTATGTTAATCATTCCCAATTCCCTTGGTTGGTTTGGGACAAAAAAGAAAATTCTTCTTTTAGAGTCCATCTGCATGTTTCACTTTCAACTGTGAGGTTAACTAATACCCAGCGACCCTCTATCAATAGTAAATTACTAATCTTTACAAATGGCCTTGCAATGTATGTATTTATTTATTGGCCAAACTCAAAGAAACATTTAATACCAACATGTATTACCCATGTTTTATGATGGGTTTTGTCAAAATCATTCCACTGGCATTACGGAGCTAATCCCACACAACACATTAAAGAATCAGTGTTACTGCCTGACAACAAAGTGTAGTATTGTATAGAAAAAAAACTAAAATGTTAGATACATTTACTTAAAACATGTAAAGATAACACATTTTGCAAAGTCGGCATCAAATATTGCATACATATAAAATGTCGTACGTTTTTGGTCACACATGCCTCCCTGGGGAAGAGGCAGTTTTTCTGTCTACGTAACAGTGACATGCACACAGTGGGTGCTGCCATCTCTAAGTGAGATTTAGAACAAGGGCGTAACGTAGTGTCCTCGAGGTGTGATGACATACATCACCTATAAGATCACAGACACGACACACAATACACTGGCAAATCACTGCTAATCCACAGTGATCAGTGTATCTGTGTGTGATTTAATGTTGAATTGAGAGCAGGAGAAGTGGGTGTGACCTACATTGTAGAGGGAGGATGCTTATTTTTTGTCACTCTTGTCAACTCGACTGACAGGTGGAGTGTCTTGTGGCTGTGAGACAAGCATCTGATGCAGATTCAGGTTGTTTCCTGTCAAACTGTCACCACTTGCTGGTTTTTTGGGGGTGATTTTAGTGCGCTTTCTCTGTTCGCTTCCTCCAGGGTGAACAAAGATGCTCTTTGTGTTAGGGTGGTAATGATTTTGATTTTTGAACTTTGGTCACAGTGGGCTGCCATAACAGGCAAATGACAGCATACAAGAGCTTTCCAAAGGAATATAGAAGAGCTTTCAAAAGCCCTTGTATCCTATCATATGTTGAATTTTATATTCCCAAAGCCTCCTCACTGCTCCTCCCCCCTGCCTCTTGATGACTGATTGAACAGCCTGATTGGGCAATTAGAGAATAACATCTTGGATATTTATAGAACAAAAATATTGTTGCTCCGGCTCATCTCTCTTCCTCACATTTTTTATTTTTCCATCTCTCTTGTGTACATTTATCTCAATAAGGATACAGCGAGCACTTTTTTATCAAACCAAATGAAGTGCTCATTGAGCTTCATCCCTCTCTGTCTCATTTTTCTTTTATCAATTTGCTCAACTTGAAAAAAAAAACAGTAGACTTTATTTCCATTTTTTAATTTTATGTAACTTGACATTCACACACATGCTGGGATTTAAATACATAGTTGAATTGGCATGCCTTTGTGTGTGTGAGAGAGTTTCAGTATTTCTGAGTGTTTGTTTGTGTGCATTTCTATTCGTAGTGACCCAGAATGCCTTGACATTTTAAAGGCGGGAACACTCTGCCCCAAATGGAAACTTCTAAAAACAGAAATGCCGGAACCTAAAACAATAGGTGCCTCCTAAATTACAAGGCAAGGCAGAAGGTGTCAGGGTACATTCTGAGGGGAGACAACGGGAAAAGTTGTATGTGGGTTTCATACATTTCTCCACTGTGACAAAGTTTTATGCATTAGAGGACAGGCACTGTAAAGTAGACCCCTTTTTTTATAATTCAGACAATGTCTAATGAGCAGGATATGAAGTGTTTAAATATAGCGTGATGCATGGAGCAAGTGGGGTTTTTTTGTTGGCAGGGTTTCCCTTAGTTAGCTGTCTTTTCATTCAAAGGCAGGATGGGACCATTACAGCTTTTTTTTTGTGTATTGGACCATTGTATTAGCATATGGTATTCTCTGGGTTCTCCTGTTTCCTCCCACTGTCCAAAAAACAGGCAGATTTGGGGATTAGGCAAATTGGACTCTCTAAATTGACCGTATTGTGAGAGTGGATGGTTGTTTGTCTCTATGTGGCCCTGTGATGGACTGGCGACCTGTCCAGGATGCACCGCACCTTTTGCCCTATGTCAGCTGGGATTGACACCAGCGCCCAGTGGTAGAAGATGGATGAATGGCATTAGCATATATCTATAAACAAACTAACACACTTTAGTCAAAATGAAAGCCGGTCACACTTTAACACCATCTTCGAGGGGTAAAATACAAGCTGTTGAACTTGATCACAGCCTAAAATCCTCAACTCAGACACTTAATGTTGAACATGCAGCTCAGCTTCATAAACACAGAATACATTTATTTTTGTTTTTCATTAACCAAAGGAGTACAGAGCTGATTCTATTACTGCTTATTAATAGCATCTACAGTATAGTGGTGTTTTATAGGAGATGTCTAGTTGTTTCTTTCTTTGCTTGGATAATCTTGTGGTTGGTTTATGCATTTAAAATGAAGACACATTTAAATGTATCAACTATTATCTAAAGCACGTATTTAGCTCCTATTTATTAAATTCCATTTCAAACTGAATATTTGACACACAGTAGAGCAAAGGGACAGAGCAAAGTCTGTAACACCCCACTTAAGCACCATTAATAAAAAAAGAAAATAGTGCAGATTTGGGTGGCAGTTCCAGCACTAAGGAGTGGAGAAAGGCCGAAACCAATCAGTTTAGGAAACAAATAATGAGTGCAGTTACTATACAGAAAAAGAGACAGCAAAAAGTTATAGACAGTGACTGCCTGGAACCTACTTCATCAGTTTATGCTGCTGTAATCTGCTTTGGGTGAGCATATCTATTGAATGCAAAACACATAGTGAGGTAGTAAACAACCTTAAACCTCACCCAGGTTAATAGTAGTGAAGTAAAAGACAACTCACAACAGTCCCTTTGTTATTCAAAATGAACAGACAACTGCAACAGCGAGGCAGTGAGGGATGACGCCACAGCATCACTCCTAATAAAACAAACAGAGGCACAGTGAATGGAAAAAATGGAAAATGACAAAACTGAATTGAAATAGCATTTCAACGGCACCGATCGCACAACGACACCTCGTAAACATTGTTTATTTCCATAAAACTTGGCTGGAGCTCAGGAGGGCAAGCACACACACACACACACACACACACGCTGCAGCAGTGTTTGATGAAGAGGGCTGCTGGGTAAAAGCAATGGCTTTTGATATTATCCAGCATCAATCTCCCGCATGAACAAACATACACAGTGGTATAAGCAAACAAAGTTCACACGCTGCCATCCTTTTTCTGATAATGCAGTAAAATTACACGTTTTGTGTTTGCAGTGTTAAAAAACCCCAACTCTTTATCATATTTTACCATGACACCCATTCTGTCTTTTTGGAAAGATTAAGTACAAAGCTGGGTATTTACAAATGCTACGGACTGATTGATGAAGGTGTCCCACGATAGTTCCATCAAGTCTATGGTTGTGCATATTGATAAGAGGATGATAGATTGAATTTAGATGCTCTTCATGTAACAGTGACACAACTAGACAGGGAGGAATGTTACCCATTTGGAATGGATTTAAGTGTTCTATAAAACTTTTGTCCATTCATCAGTCCAAAACAAGTTCTCAGCTCCATCAACTGTAATCAACAATGGTGTAGTAATGCACAGCCCGTAGCCTGAAATGAACTAGTCATTCACTCCTGCATGCACAGTATATGCTTAGTCGTGCTCAAGACGGAATTGGCGTTCTCTCGCTCCGGCGAGATCAAAAGCTACAGAGAAGACACACTTTTGTACTTTTTACAGTTAACATGTACAGCAAGTACGAAACGTACAGAACCACAGCACGATCCGTCTCACCGAGCATTCGCTGTTAGTTTTTCTGTGACATAAAGGTCAACAGGAAACTGATTCAATACACTCTAGCTTATAGAGAGATACAGCGCCACCTACAGTGGCGGAGTCAGACTTTCACGGCCAATAAATTAATTTACTCACTTATTACTTATTGCCTGTCTTAGTCTGACTACGGCCTTAGCTCAATTAAACGGGACATGTATACATACTCAGTGTCTGCAGTAACTGCAGGGAACCAGCCTGTCAGGACCTAACGCTTGTTTTGGCCATGGGTTTTTTTCTTTTGTTAGTCAGTCATCATCTACCGCTTTATCCTCCACCAGAGGGTCGCAGGGTACACCCTGGACAGTTCGCCAGTCCATCGCAGGGCCACACACAGCTAGAGACAAACAACCATTCACTCTCACACTCACTCCTACGGTCAATTTAGAGTGTCCAATTCACCTAATCCCCACATTGCATGTTTTTGGACTGTGGGAGGAAGCCGGAGAACCCAGAGAGAACCCACACACACACGGGGAGAACATGCAAACTCCATGCAGAAAGGCCCTTGTTCCAACCGGGCCTCGAACCCGGGTCTTCTCGCTGCAAGGCAAGAGTGCTAACCACTACACCACCGTGTGAACCCCTTTTCACCAAAGTATTCCACACAAATATGAAGCATCTAAGAATCTGTAAAGCACCTTTTAAATGACTCATTTTAAAATAAAGTTAAGTTAAAATCAATCTTTTGTAATAGGCTTGGTAGTAGTACATTCAATCATCTTTTGGATATTTGCCCTGCTGTACTTTTGTATGAGCTCACTTTTTATGCATTGTACAGAAATTTGATAGCATTTGCAGACATTTCCATTCTTACATTCAGCTCCTTTCATTATTCCACGACTGTCCAGAAATGTTCAGACTTTTTTTGTACGTCTAAAAGCAGCTTTATTCTTCTTCTTTTTTTTAAATCTGTCTTTCTGTCCCTCCCCTATTCACTAATTATATCACTCATACACCTTCCCTCCCATTAGTTCTCCCCTCAGACATACACTCTATTACCCAAGATGCACTGCCATGCAACATGCCTGCCTTTTCATTGGCCAATAAAACAACCTGCGTTTTATGGCTCTACGTATTCCAAGTACATCACCTATAGAGGGAGATGAAGAGAAAGCAGGGTGACCTAAAGGTTAAGGAGTGAGTTTGGTTTATGGCCTAAAATCTGTCTTTTGAGAGAAAAAAGAGAGGGGATGACTTCGTAGATCAAGTGTGGAGTTAGAGAACGAAATGGTGAGAAACAGGGGAGAAATACAGAATGGACAGAAAATACTGTGGTAAGAGTGATAAAACAGAGCAACTGAGTCTAGCTCTCAACAAGGGAAGAGAGCGGCGAGGGGAATGAGTTAGTGGATAAGACAAGAGTGCAGGCAGAGAGTGTAAAGCCCGTAAAAATATAGAGAGCCATTCATGACTCGTAAAATAACAGCCATCGATATGCAAACCAAAACTGCAGCGTAGATGAAATAGATAATATTTTATTGTTCCATCCCCCAAGTCCCAGTCTGTATAAATAGCTATTGATTTAACATGTTTTGTTCAGCCAGCCAAGCAAACCTTCAGGGCTATAGGAGACATGTGCTGCACTGTCAGGAGGTCCCTGCTTCATTTTAAACTGCCAGCCTCATCCTGGCTAAAGATTATGCCTTCAGATGTGCGTGATGAAGGAAAGAGAAGAATAAAGGCTCCTTTAAGTTTGTTCCATGGAGTTCTAATTATCATTTTGTTATATAAACATATAAAGACACATCATCGCTTCATATATTTTTGCAATGGCAATGAGAACGAACAAACCAAACAAAAATAGAGACAAATAAGCAGATAAATTAGTAAAAATTACCATTTTTATGGTCATGAAATTTCTAAAACCTGGAACACTCACTGCCGGGGTCTTTTGTCTTTTTTTTTCCCCGGGGGGAGAACAGTTACATTCAACCAAGATGACAGCAGACAGTGTGAGTCTCACCTGCAAGAGTAAGCTTTTCATCCCTTCATTCAATTCGCCCAAGTGTCACCTTTTTACCTCTATTATGGCCATCAAACACAGCTGCTCTGTCTGTCTGTGACAAACAGTGTCTGTGGTGTTTTTAACTTTGACTGCTGAGTCATCACACTCACCTCATTCATTTAGACTTGTTTTAGTCTAAAATAGCAAGGTGTTGCCAAGATGGTTTTACAAGACAAGAGTTTCTTAGCAGAACTCTGCATTGCATTTGTTTGCAATTGTGTTTGATGTAAAAAAAAAAAACACAACTCCATAATACATGGCTACTTGTATGGTTGTTTTTGATTTGTTTTTGAAGTGAAATGATGCAGTCACTTATGCTTCATGCTATGTGTTGACACTAAAGTGCAGTTCATAGAAATGCATCAGTATCATATGATGCAGTTTCAGAATAGACACATTCTAATCCAGGCAGATATTGTTATTCTTTTAAAAATGAGATGGATGGAGAGGAGTCAATCACTTTTTAATGTTGGTGACAAAGTTGTATCAGTAATTAGATTATATCTCTCTCACACTCCCTTTCACAGTCTCACACTCTCACATCATCAATCCTGCGGGGAGGCAGAGTTGAAGTGAGGCATTGTGGTGCTACGGCGTTTGAATTTAGTCTGTTATTGGCGCGACAAGGGCTGCATGACATCTATGAGTGTGAAATGCTGAGATGCTCCTTCAACCAAGCCCACAGACACATAAACAAACACCTTCACAAACATTCATCTGCATCACTTGTTATCATGTAGTTTTGCTCCAAGCCTCAGTTTGACTCTGGCTCTTCATTCCTCTTTTTCTCCTTCATTCATCCCTAGTTCTATTCTTTCTTTCTTTCTTTCTTGATATTTAGAATAACACTAATTTTATGAACTTTTTATTGTGGCAAAAATGTTATTTTAATTTTTTAAAGTTTCTTTATTGGCGTGAGACCTTGCAATCATTCCCCATCTTTCTTGGTGCCATAATGTCTGAATTCATTACTTAGCAGCATCTCTAAAAAGTGCCTGAAGTTGTAACACTTCATCACTTACAGTACTTTGGTGTCACTAGGTGTCACATATACGCCCTTGTTGAACCTTTGCTGAACTGACTACGTCCAAGGGCAGATGGCAAATGGTGATTGTATGCAACAAAGCTCCCCCGCTACATCCAAACAGCTCTACTCCATGGTTTGTTTTTCTCTCACATTGTCAGGAATTAATTCCTGCTCAGTGTAATGTGTCTGACTGTTAGTCAATTATGTCAATTGGACAACTTTATCATTAGATTTATATTACGCATTAAGCAAAGATGCTTCTCTCGTCTGTCCGTGGGGAAGTTCTGCTCTGGAGATTCGGTGTTGGCAGTAAACTATAAGCAGTGCTGCCCTCACATGTTGTTTTGTCCAGAAACACAACCCAGAAGACAAGTGATGGGCAACACTGTAACCCTGAAAAACAGATGCACTGGTGGAGGTTTACAATTCATTGAATGCTTTTTTGGTTCTATGTTGCACTGTATGTCTTACTTGTTTCTTGTTGTGTCTTCTCCACATCCACATTTTGCTTCTATTTTTTCATCATTAATATCGTGTGTTTTTTTTTTTTTTTTTATCTCTGAAATGCACTTAGAGAGGTTGACACAGAGACATTCAGAGTCGAAATGCGTTTGAGGTTGAATTGCTGTTAATGTGTTTTTTCCCACCAGTCAATACTCTTTTGTGCTGACTGTCATTCACAATGACAGCTGTCCTCGAGGGTTCTGCTGCGTGTACGTGTGTTTGTGCCTGTCTGTGTGTGCAATCATTGGTGGGTTGTGCAGTGTGGAAACTTGCCAGTAGCAACATTACAACACACATTGACATTTCTTTTAACAGAATAACCATTGAAGTGACTCTGCCAGTTTAGTGGCCATGGGTCAATTTGCTCAATTTGTTCCCGTCCTAAAAATGCAGAGAAGCATGGACGTGTGGTAGAAAGTCAACATGAATTCTACTTCATATTTTATTTGTGTGTTTGTTTTCAAGACAATTTCTTAATTAACAGATGACTGATTTAGTGCATTTGCTCTATCTGAGATGGTGTTGTTTTTTTGCTATCATCAACAAAATACCTTTTGGGCATTTATTAGGGCTATATTTTAATATGTTTGGGGCTTCATACAGCAGACATCTTCCCCAAGCATCTTACTGTCTAACGAGCAACACAAGACGTGAGAATGGGATTGCATTTACATCCACACTTCTCAAGTGTCCAAAGTTTAAATCTGTTTAAATGCAGAGTCTTAAATGAAATGTAATTTAAATCAGCAGCACACCATGTCCTGAAGCATTCCCAAGGTTTTCTTGCCTGGCATTAAATAAACATTAGAGTAAATAAATAAAAGACTGAGACCAAAAAAAAAAAGAAAGTAAAATGAATATCATCAAACTAAATAAACCTGCTCCTTTCCAACTCCAGATCACCTACAAGGCCCTGAGCTCGTTGGATCCCAGTGCAGATCTGACCACCCAGAGGGGACGAGTGTTCAAGTTGAGGAATGAGACCCATCATCTGTTCGTCAGTCTCTACCCAGGGACAACCTACTTCTTTACCCTGAAGGCCTCCACAAACAAGGGCTTTGGACCCCCCATTACCACCCGCATCACCACCAAGATTGCAGGTAACACTCAGTTTTATTTATTTTTTTTTTAATTCTTGTTTGTTTTGTTTGTATATTTTTCACTGACTAACTCAGACTGAAATAATTCTACATTTAAAAAGAAAAAAAAAGATATATTTGATGATCAGACTTTTTACATTTTTCTTTTTCCCACACAAAGATGCAGGTACAAAATTGTTATTATGTATTGCCACTTCACCAAAGGTCTGAGACATTAAAGAGTGTCAGCTAAGAGTCAGTCCTTCTGTGCTTTTTGTGTGGCTTTTTGTCTCTCTGAGTGACCATTTTTGAACTCTCTGTATGTCACCAACCTTGGTCTGGAGAAAATATTCGGGGCACCACAGAAAAAGGAAAACGGTCTCTTATCAAAAGGACCTTTTTGTAAGAAAAGTAGACACACCTTCATATGTTAATGTTTTTCTTGAGTCTGGAACAGGCAGACATCTCTATTCGTATTCCAAGTGTTTTGTGAAGGACACTCTTTATTGTTTAAATGACAGATGCAAAATAAAAACCTTTTTGTAGTTTTTTTCTTTCTTTATTTATTTCCATGTCTCTCATTGCCCTTTATCACTCCTTCTCAACCACTCTGTCTCTCTCCAGGTTTACCTAACCCTTTCCGTATTTCAGCCACTTTCCTTCCCCCGTCCTTATCTTCTTTCAATATCACAGTCACTTCTCTTTTTCTTCCTCTCTGTCTACATTTAGACATTTCCTCTCTGGTTTTTTCACATGTCTCTAATAATCCCTTGCTAAATGATATACCTTTTGTTTTGCGTTGTTATTTCTGCTCTCTTGTTATTGATGAGGTTGCAACCCTTACCAGTGAAACATTACCCTCGAGCAACAGTTGGTGTCACCACAGATACATTCTACTGATAAACTGCTCCATCACGGAGAAAAGAAAAAAAAAAAAATATTGATATGTACCCATAGTACAACTTTCAATGAATTAAATTGGGATTAGCTGCGTGATGAATTGTTGTCAATGGAAACAACATTTTATGGACCAAATGGCTCGTCAATTAATCAAGAAAATAAATTATAGATTTTATGAACATACACATTAGTTGCAGCCCCAATTTTAATATTTACACAAAAAAAAACTTCATGACTTTTGTATAAATTAGTCAAATATGGTATAGGCACAGCAGTAATCACCTCTTATCAGAATATTAGTTGATGCGAATCACTTATTTCTCGTGTGGTCTGAAACATCGTAATACTTTCTGTACATTGAGATCTCTTTTTATATTGATCCAGATATGAATGGTCAGTACTGGAAACTGTTCTGTCCACACCACTGGAAAACCATGGACTGGGTTTTGGGGAAATGTGAAATGAGGTTACTGTATCTGAAATAAGGATGTATATACACATTCATTTTTAATGCATCCTTAATGAGCACAACCAGTGTCACACACAGAGTTCTGCTTCCGGACAGTGTTGCTGATAAGAACTGCTCAGTACCCTTGTGCAGCATGTTGTTAGCACTGCCCCATCCTTTTAACACCTACAGTGACTTTGGTTTGACAGTTCCTCCAGCTTTTAACAACGTGTCACCAAGAGGTCAAAAAAACAAACTAATGTGGCCCCTTAACACATAACTGAGGTGTCTCCCTCTAAATGTCATGCCAGCCTGTGTCTTTGTTATCCCGTTCAGGGACCGACGGGTGAAGGGATTTAAATGAAACAATGCAAACAGTTTGAGATGGATGCTCAGAGGAGGAAGAGTAGAGGACTCATTTTAATAACCCAAATGCCACCTCAATCAGCGAATTAAGTGTTGATGTTTTACTCAGATAGGCGCTGATGCTGCACCTCAAATATGAGACCATGACAGATGTTAAATTAAAAACCTGAATGTAATTGAATTGAATGTCTGTGAAGCCTTCCAGATTGAAGCACACATCCTTCTTTCTGCCTCTGATAAAAAACGATGCCAAAACAGAACCACAGGTATGAGCAAGCATTAATGTGTGTAGGCAAGTTTTTTTTTTTTTGGGGGGGTTGCTATTTTGCGCAGTAGCATGTGACATCCAGAATGTGTCGTCATTCAGTGAAAGAATCCCTGGTCTAAAATGTTGATTTTCTTTCCATCAGCCCCAATGATGCCAGAGTACGAGTCTGAGGCGCCACTGAATGAGACAGAGACCACTATTACCATCCTGCTAAAGCCTGCTCAGTCACGTGGAGCACCTATAAGGTATTTTCTCACCTCTGTCACATTTTTGTTTGTTATCTCCATTACACGTATTCCTCTCTACATCTGCTCTTCATCCTTGTATTTTCTACTCCACTTACCCTCCCTTCTCTTCCTCTCCCAACCACTCTCTTCCCTCTCGCTTCTTCCTCAAGTGCTTTTTTTAAGGCCATTATAGTCACTCACACATATTAGTCCATTTTGTATGCAACAGAAATCAGACAATAGGACTTTTTTATGTGTGTGTATATATATGTATATATATATATATATATATATATATATATATATATATATATATATATATATATATATATATATACATATATATATATATATATATACATATATATATATATACATATATATATATATATATATATATATATATATATATATATATATACATATATATATATATATATATATATACACACACACACACACACACACACACAGGTTTGGCAGCATGACACTCCATCACTTCCATCTTGAAGCTTTTTAGTTGCTGCATTATGGTGATGCAACTCCACAGTGGACTGACAGTAATTTGGCAATCAGTGTCTAGTCCCTGGACAGTTGACTGCTTTAGTCGAAGCTTCCTGCCAACAGCTCATTGAAAAAAAGGGGATAAAATAGGCATTTAGGCTTTGTTTCATGCACTGACAAGCAGGCTGCAGCATTTTTGAGCCCCTAAAACGGAGAACTTTGGAAACACTGCCATTCATTTTACTCAAGACCTGATGTTTGTCTGCAAAAACTAAGACCTTTAGAATTGAGGACACACATGTTTGCATCCATGCCTCAGCCTCAGCTGCAAATGACTTACACCTGGGCAACAATGAATGACCCATATGATTAGAGCAGCCTGCTTTTCCTAAGAAGAGAGGTCTCACCTTTTCTTCTCGGCAGTAATAGAAACAAGAACAAAATGATTGAAAATGATCATGTTCACCACAGTTTCTATATCTTTATCTGAAATATGTTGTAATTTCCGGAATTATTTTTCATGTGCCATGGATGAATATTGTAGAGTCCTGAGATATCATGTCCCATGGTGCAATTTTCAAACGCAAAAGCTCGAAAACGTAGCAGCAGCTCCACAGCAGACGAGCTCCCATGTGCGCGAGACGCAGCAGATCAGTGATGTAGACGTTACGCACTGCACACAGATGTGGAGTGACCCACTTGTAACACTTAGAAATTCATAAACCACCTTGTCTGCTTTCTGATTAAATTGGCAAACGCATGATGAGGATTACTTCGGACACGGTGCTAAAATGCTCAGCTGAACTGTTGGGCAAAACAATTATCTGTTTGCATATCGGAATTGCAGTTTAAAACAAAGCAATCAGCAAATCTCAAAGGCTGCAATTAAATTATTCCTATAATTTAGTTTGATCTGCTACATGCAAAATGAAAAAAAAAAAAAAAACTTACATGCTGTCAGTTTCTTTATTACTAAATAGTAATGGAAGGAATTAGCAAGAACACATTGAACACTCCAGTATCATTCATCCCATCCTCTGTCCTGTATGGTTTTGGTTTATAATGGAAACACCACTAATTTATTCATTTTCATTTTTTTTTTTTTTCCTCCAGACACTTTTTCTTTTCAATTAAAAGTTCCATTTAATTGGTGAACAGGAGAAGAGATTATTCTTGGTTGCCTTTGGGGAAATATTGTTTCGACAAGGGTGTGTGAAGAATATATATCACTTGAATTTCAACTTGGGGAAATGTATTTCTAATATGTGAGCGTGGGTAAGTGGTTTAATATCTGTAAATCCCATACCATATCATGCCATTTATAACACACACATGGCAAATACTGAGGCTGAATGAGGCTACTCTCATTAACATCTTTATGGGTTTATCATGCACACATATTATGGTTATTCTGTGCAAATAGTTCACGTTTTGACTGCCCACAGATGTGTGTTAGGTAAACGACATGTGGTATAGAACAAAGATAGAACAAAGTTCAGGAGCTCATAATGAGGGATGTTTAGCAAAATGACGGCACTAAGAGCAGCTATCGGTGTCAATGAGACCTACACACCAATACAGAAATGTTAAATGCATGCTCAGACGCTAACATGTGCATTTACATAAAGGTCTACATGCCTGATTATCACGTGCACATCCAAAAACACAGAATTTTGGGAACTATTGGATGTTTTTGTGGGTTTTCACAATATCCCTGAGTGCCAACCTTCAACTCAACAATCATTCAACTGAATTCAATTTCTAACATTTTACCAAAACTCACTCAATAAAAGTCCTTGGTACCATGATGAGAAGAAAACATCAAAAACACACATACAGTAAATGTGTGCATCTAGGAACACACAAACTATTCCCCGTTTGCCTGTTTTAGGCCTTGTTTTCCTCCCCTGCGCAGCCTCATAAAGTCATTAGTCTGAAAGGGATGTTTCACCAGAAAGGCAGGTGAGTGAGCAAGAGGGGGGTGAGGGGTTGGGGGGGGGTTCTCATCTTTGGTCATCAGCAATTATTTTTTATGAAAGCTGCCAAACGGGAGCTGAGGATAATTGGCCGCCGCCCCCTTCACAGAAACATACTTTTCCCTAATTGCGTGTAATTGTGAAGTGAGTTCTTGGCATGGAGAATGGAGGTAATTGCGGAGGGCCGTTGCGTTTGTCCTGACTGCTAAAGGAGCCCTCAGCCATTCAATGAAGCCTTCAAGAGTGGAATGGACGCACACACACACACATATGTATATACATGTATATGTGTGTGTGTGTGTAGAGAGAGAGAGAGAGAGAGAGAGAGAAAATAGAGAGATAAAGACAATGCAAACCCACTGCATAATATGACTTTACATAGATTTATTCATGAGCAAACAGCACGTTTCACCTGTGGCTTCCTTAGGATCACTAACCTCAATGAGACCAGTGATCGCAGCTGAACCAAATAACAGATCACATGACCAATCACAGCATCAACATCATCTTTGACATCACCCAGGCAGAAAACATTATATATACATTATCTAACAAAGGTGAACATATATAAATGGTCATAGAAACATCAAGTCATCATCAGTACAAGATGATGTGACAATAAATGGTCCGATTTATCAAAAAAATGACATTGGGGGTCCCAAGGGGACCTCTCTCTTTTTTAACCATATAACACCTGTTGGAACACACAAACTAATGCACACCTGCTGGATCGCACACAGGTGTATGTGTACCTGTTGCACACACACACACACAACCCCCCAACAAATAGACACAGCTAAGGCAGGTGGAGACATCTGGACTCATAAACAGACCCATTCATGTTCTTTCCTCACACAGTAACAGATGTGCACTCACAGTCAGCACAAGAAATCATGTGTCAGCAGTTTACTTTCAAACATAGCAAAAAAAAAAATTGCACCCCCGGTGCAATTTACACTCATCCCATAAAGATGCACACATTTTACAGAATCTGTTTATTAGTAAACATCATACCAACATGTAAATACCACACTTGAGAATCCATAGTTTGCTAATGGCTGGCATTCCACTGAGACTTTAATGTTGGAAAAGTACTGCTCTCAGATCAAAAACATATTACTTTAACATATTACCATATTACGAGCAAAGACCACATCACAATAAAACATGTTCTAAAGGTTTAATGAAAATAGGTGTGTGGGATGTAAGGGAAAGATAAATGGATGTTGAGGGAACAAAGACTTAGTGTGGGGTTCTATCTCAGGAACTGCTGCTCCTGAACTGAACATAAGGCCCCCAGACTATACTGAGAATAAAGAATGGGAGAGGTATGCACTGAAGCAAATAGGGAGGGTTGTGGAAACGAGGTAAAAAGGATAAGAATGTGCAGAAGGAGGGAGGCTGTAGAAGGAGTATGGAGTAAAAGAAGAAAATAATGGTTTATATAAATCTGAAACAAATACATTGACTATGTCTATAAGCTTCCAAAGCTGCAGGGCTTGTAAAAAGCACACACCAGTATTTTTTTAAAGAACAAAAATCTGATTAAAATAATCACATTTGTGTTTCCAGCTCTTATCAACTTGTCGTGAAAGAGGAGCGCAAGTCCAAGACCCGACGCTCTGCATCCGAAGTCTCCGAATGTTTTTCCGCCCCTGTCAGCTTTCGCAATGCCTCCATCTTGGACTCTTCCTACTACATTGCTGCTGACCTACCGCCATCCAGCCTCACGGTGGTACAGCCGTTCACGGTCGGAGACAACAAGAGCTACGGCGGTTTCTGGAATCCTCCGCTGTCTCCTGCCAAAAGTTACAGCATCTACTATCAGGCAATGAGCAGAGCCAACGGGGTGAGTGTCATCATGTCAAACCCTCATTTTTGTCAGAATAAATAATCAAATAAGCAAAAAAAAAAAAAAACTTACACCACCTTGACTCATTTAAGACACTTTATGGCTGAGTCTTGAACCTAAATGGCATTTCCACAAAGAAATAATACAGTTGCCTGCTTTCAAGCTGAACTTGTGCGCTCATGGTTGTGATATAGGAAGTCTCGTACATGGTGTGCTTGGCATTCAAAGGCTTATGTCCCTACTGCCAGGCAATGGCAACGTGAATGCTAATATGAATTATTAAATTAAATATCTGGGTCTAGACGCCAGCGTGGCCAACAATTTAGCAGGCAATCAATCATGTAAAGTAATGCAAAGGCATAATGTTTGTTGAGAGATAAGACGTCCTCTTTAAATGTCTTAAAGTGACTCAACTGCGCGCCGCGCGCATCTCACAGCAAGACATTTACAGTGAATAATGTCTTTCTTCACAATTTCAGCATCTTTATTTGTCTCATATGTCACAAACGTAATACATCCTGTACCTGTGCTGTGATTCCCCGATTCCATTCACTTTTGCGCCAACAACGGTTTATGGTGAACTGAGTATTATGGCATACTGAAAAGTCCTAGCATTTAGTTGAGTTCAGATGGGCATTTAAAACGATTTGGTGAAGATGTTCAAAGCAAACCCGATGTAGCTGAACCTCCACAGCAGCTCTGCAGCAGGTGAGATTTAGACACACATGTGAGACACAGCAGAGCACAGCATTTGGACTTGTGAACCTGGTAACTGTGACCCCATTTAAAGGCAATCATTGTCTCAAAGGTGTTCTATAAGCTTTAAAAGCTTCTGATAACAGTTGTGTTGGTGAGCAAATTGTCAGTGTGGGGCAGGCCAAAAAAATACAACCTAACTGCTGCTGCTGTGATATCATTGGAAACTTATAATAGAGGAGCAGTTTGAATTACCCTCTTAGGTTCCCAGTCAAATAAAATGTGATGCTACTTAACATAAATAAAAGAAGAGAGAAACTCCCTCTGGGAATCTTCACTCCCAGAATTCATCTGTCTGTTTATCCCCCCCTTTTGTCTGCCAATTATCTTGTCTGCAAATACACAAACACCTCGCCCACCTCTGCCACCTTCCTCTCATAACTCATTCACAAGTTGAACTTGCTTTTTCAAATTTCCATAATACTTTGAACCCCTACGAGGGTTGTTTTAATTTTCCACTGCTGTAACCACGGTAACTCTGTTTGGCGAGCTGGGCTGAGCAAGCTGGCTGATGCTGTGATGTAATAGCCTCCTCCAGAAGGCAGATTTCCCACAATGGTCTCACATGGAGAGAGAGCGTGTGCAAGTGTGTGTGGGTTAGGGGTGTGTGTGCACGAGCAGTTGAGTGTATGTGTGGGTGCCTTTACTTTAGTGCGTGTCAGCATGTGCGTATGCGTGCACTTAGTGAACGTGCAGACCCTGAATCCGGTCACATCAGAATTCTTCATTCGATTGGATCTCAGTCAATCCAATCAGTGTGCGGTTTGTTCAGGTCACGGATTGGAGCGTTGCAGGGCTGCCGGTGGAGAAAAAGTAAATAGAAAAGCAAGTGGGCCTGTGCAGGACTGCAACCCAGATGATTTAATAAATAAGTGAAGCATAAACAGCTCACACTTTCATAAAGCTCATGAATTTCATCCAATAAAGGCAGCTTTGTTTTTGTCTGCTACTGTAACCCAAACAGTTCTATAAAAATATCAGCCTGAGTTACTGCAACTAACATAATGGTCGACTGTTTTTATTGTGTTACATTCAGAGAATGATATCTTAATGGACAATAAAGTATGTGTTAGAGGATTGATAAGCCATATTACTATTTGGTATTCATATTTGAAGGACATTAGTTGCACACACATTTGTGCATATGTAGGCCTCTTAGGTGCAGGTCTATACATGCAAATTGGATGTAACAGTATTATGGACACCCCACTTAAATGTTGATACACTTTAAGGACAGTATCTTTTATTTTTCTAATTTGTTATAGTGGGGCAAACAAAGACAGTGATATATAGATGCACACAAGACAATCACATAAACGAGGAATAGTGTTGTGACTGGATGGTTCATTCATTCATCATCTAGTGCAGGGGTGTCAAACGTACGGCCCGGGGGCCAGAACCGGCCCGCCAGAGGGTCCTATCCGGCCCACAGGATGAATTTGTTAAAATTTCACACTACGATTACAATCTAAATCTCTTCCAGATACCTGTGACTAAATGTTTGTGCCTTTTTAGATTCAGTGTGATGTGTAAATAGTACATTTAGGCACGATATTGTTGAAATTGCACTTATATTTCTCAAGAAATGTCATGTTTTGTAAAAATATCCTTCATTAAATGTAAAACAAAGGAGAAAAAAAGCAAGGAGTTCTTGTTGTTCATAGGTTATTATGCTATTATTTTACTATTTTACTATTTACACTTGAGATCAAATTGTGCTGTATGTGGCCCCTGAACAAAAATGAGTTTGACACCCCTGATCTAGTGCTTTATCCTCCACATGAGGGTTGCAGGGCTGCTGGTGCCAATCCCAGCTGACATGGGGCGAAGTAATTAGAATTAGCAATAATAATTAATAGTAATAATACGTTAAGATTGTATGATATGAATATACAATAGCAGGATATCATGTATTTGAATGCGCGCACCCATGCGTGTGCACACATATCCACTGCTAATGAGCATATCGCGCGTCTGGCTTTTTGACGTAATTAGTATTCAGATTATTATGCTGTGTGTGTGTGTGTGTGTGTGTGTGGGTAAGGCAGAGCGAGAGACGACACGCCAGGATAATGGAGGGGGAGGCAGAGTTCCCCTCCAGCCCAACCTCGTAGAGACACGGTCTCATGCAGGGAAAGGTGTCCACCCCCTCACCCCTCCTTTTACTTGGGTGACATTTTGAGGATTTTTGCCTTTCTTTCCCATGTGTTTAAGGGATAATGCATAGTTTTATTTCTTTGTTTGTTTTGTGTGTGTGTGTGTCCTCCCCAGTTTGGGACAACTCCCAGACCTTTCTTGAGGGGAGTCTGTCTGCAAAGAGAGGATACCATTTTTGTTTTTTCTTTTTCTTTTTTTGAGGGTGGGTGAGGCGTGCCCTGCACACATAGGTATGCATATTCAGGTGTTAAAATGTCTGCAACAGCTTCTTTATGTAATGCAAAGACATTGTAATAATGGATATGCACAAAAACGTTCAATACATAGTTATCATTATTATTACAAAACTAGTAATAATAATAATGGGGAATTTCAAGGTGAACTACAAGGTTTTACGGACAAGGCAACCTTATGTTTTTTTTAGTTTGACTAATGAAGTTTGAGCAGGCTTTGTCCATGTTGAGACCAGAAGACCACAGCTGTCAGATAATAGTTGATGGCCACTGAAATCCTCATGGAGGAAACGTCAAGGTTTAATGAAGTCAATGCGAAATGATTGGTTGATTTGTGGTAATTGTGGGTATTGGCAACAGACCAGTATTCTCTGACAGCCCTTCTCACCCCTTTATTACTCACTTTATGGGAAAATCAGTGGTCAGGGTCAGACACGCAGCAGCTGTCCTGAAGCTGGTGGACTGTAAGTGCCTTCCTCAAGGACTCAGCAGCGTGAATGCCCACTCACAACAGCTTGAACTCCACCCATGTGGTTGAAGGACAAGGAGGTCTTGCTTAACTCAGTTCTGGCTTTCAGAAAGTGAACGTGGATGATGAAAGTAAGGACAAAGAAGAGTAAATAACTAATTCAATCCAGGATCAGAGTTTGCATCAAGTACAGGGCCGGCCCTATGCATTTTGATGCTGTAGGTGTTCAACCAACACATGCACCACAGTGGTTTCTATTTTCCATGAAAAGGCAACCACCTATATGGCCTTTTCTCTGTCTTTTTTGGTTGTTTGTGGTGAATCTGCCATATCGAAGAGAAAAGAACAAATTTTTTACAACTGTTTTGACATAGTTTGATCTGACATAGTTGGTTTGTCATTCAGTGTCTTTCTTAGATAGACACTGTTTTTGGTTTGTTTTCTGGGCCTGTCAAGGAGGTTTCCCTTTCCTCCCACGCACTTTTTATTTTCTGTCCTTTGATTTCTCTCTTGAGAACATTTAGAAGAAATCAGTCTATCAAACCACCCACTCTTCATCTCCTCACTGCTGTTTTATCTGCCTCTGCTCTTCTAATAGACGAAAAAACAGCTACACATTTTATTTCTCCTCTTCTTCCTCCTCTACTTTCATAGAGGAAAACTAAAGGTTGCCCCCTAACCCCTTCTATCTGTTTTGTTTATCTTTCTCCCCCAACCTCCTTGTTTGTACTTTCCGACATGTCATGCTTCTTTCACCCCTTTATTTTTTCTTTCACTTTCATCTCTTTTTTTCTTTTTACCTTTCCATTACCATTTTGCCAACCACCCACCATTTTTTTATCATTTTTATCTGTTTTGCTCTTTACTTTCGCCTTACACATTTTCCTTCCACCAACCCCCCATGTGTCCTTTAACCTCCTTTGTTCCTTACATTTTTACTTATCTTGTTTGGGCTTATATGTTTTTTTGGTTGTTTTTCAATCTCCATTCCTCTCTTTTTCCATGTCATTCCCCTACCTTCTTCTCCTTTTTTAATTTTCGCCATCCTAACCTCTTCTTTTCTGTTTTTTGTTTTTAAACATATTTCTTAATTTCCTTCTCTTTCTCTCTCCATCTATTTCTTTGCTCTTACCTCTCCCTCTTCCATTGCCCTGTGGGGTGACAGCAGTCTGGTGCCAGTCTCTCATCTCCCATCACTGTGCCAATTAGTCAGTGCACTGCACGTTACCGCTGCTCACCAGTAGAAAACTTGATGTCTCCCCTGATGTCAGGTGATGTCACACAAAGGTCACACAAAACTACATGCACACACACACACAGACAAAAATAACTGAGGATAGATGAACAATAGCGGGAGGGAAATAAAAGTCTAAAAAGTGTGATAGAGACACTAAAGAAGAGATAATGCTTAAGGCAAAGATGGAGAGGGAGAGTCAAGGAGGACATGGCTGTGGGAAAACAATTGAAAGAGGGTGGATAAAAATAGGTAAAGAGAAAAGGGAACATCTTACCAAACTGCTATGGCATGCCCCCAAACAACAAGATCAAATCCCATATTACAGATCCCAGTTTCAAGTTTCTAATGCTGAGGAAGCACAAGTCACAGAATTAGAGTCACATTAGAGGATGAGTTACAAAAGAGGAGACATAAAAAGGAGATAGAGTGGAACCATGGACACATGGAAAAACATCACACTGTGAAAAATGCAGCAAGATACAAATGTTGACAAGTTAAAACCCTAAGGGGTTGAACAAGGTTTCCTGACAATGAACACCATTCACACACAAATGTGCACGCACGCACACACACACAGGTGTCTCGCTGGGACATAACCTACATGTAACCCCTTATCCCACTATTTAGTCTATCTCCACACTAAAAAGTGTAATGCACCCACCTGCCGTCCACATTACCCAGGTGTTTTAAAGCACTAGAGCAGGTTGTATTTTAGTGTGATGACATATTTTCATTCAGTTCTCTTGCATATATATATATACAAATATATGTGTGTGTGTATATATATATGAATATATATATGTGTGTGTGTATATATATATATATATATATATATATATATATATATATGTATACATATAAAAATATATATATATGTATACATATAAAAATATATATATATGTGTATTATGTAATATATGTATTCCCTTAACCCTTTAACACCTAATCCTCAAAATGTCCATCTGGATTTTTAAAGAATTATTTAAGAATAACTTTCAATATCTGGCAGTTATTTAAATAGTGTTTAAATAGTTTAAAATGAAGAAAAGCCTGTCGAAAAAACACTGTAGTTGTATACAAACACCGGATTTTGCGTGTTAAATTTGAAATTCGAACAGCATAAAACATATTTAAAATAACATTTGAGTTTTTTGTCTCAATGTCCAAAAACAAACAGGCCAAAAAATTGAAACTATGTACAGGTGTTTTTCCAACTCTCTCCTCTCTGGTGACAAAGATTGGTGATTTGCCGGCTTCTTGCAACTGCGCGAGTATCGTACAAAAATAATCACATATTGGTTTTGACTTTGTTCCGTTAGATTAGTTCCGATTGCACAAACCGTTGCGAGTGCGCTTTGCGCAAACGTGTTGTCTGCGTGTTGTACAATCGGTGTTAAATTAACACTTACTTGTCAGTCTCAGAACAGAAAATAAGCAACGTGTTATACCAGCACATGTTTACGCAGCATATCTCAATAGCGCATGATATACATGTGTCAAGTATGTTAGTATGGACACAGATTACTTCTAATAAGCAGCTGAAAAACATCCAGCTGAAAACACAGCAGTACGCGTGTCGAGTGGACTAAGTCCAAGCCTTCAGCTATTTGAAGCACAGTGCATTGAGGAAACCACAGACATTTTACTCACTGTCAGTGGACGTCAATCAAGATGCACTCAGTCGACTCACAAATCCCTAAATGTACTTCTATTCCGTATGTGTCCGCGCATTTTGAAAGCACACAGTTGTTTGCCTTCTAGCTTGTGGGCAGGTATGCGTTATTTATGCACAAGCTTGTATGTATGTGTGGGGGAGATTTGTACCAAGCAGAGCTAAACTGTTGAGTCAAGCTGGGGAAGGATCAGAGACATAAAAGGGAAAGCGTTAAGAGACGTAAAGATAAAGTGAATAACTGAAAAGTAAAGTGGTTTCCTGGAAACCCCAACAGCCAATCATAATAACTAAAAGTCAGAAGGAAAAAAACAACAACACGTGGCTTAAAATATCTACTGCCACTCACAGCACTGGCAAAAGATGGACAGATGCATAGGGAGAGAAAGAGAGAGAGAGAGAGAGAGAGAGCGTTCAACCACACAGCAGCTGCATCCCCATACACGCTTATTATTCTTCTCAGGTTCGACAAAGTTAACTATGACACACACAGAAGGACACACACTGTCTCCCCAGTGTCTCCACTGTAAACAACTCGCGTCCTCTTGCCGTCTCCCAGCCACTCTGGACGGAGGCAGGGCAATAAATTGGCCTTACATTTATTAACTTTGCTTCCTGCAACCTCTTGAGGTTTGGTCCATTAGCATGAGCCAAGACGAGGCAGCCCTTCTATTCACAGTGACTGTGAAGAACAGCCAGTACCCCTAAATGGACTGTTAACAAGCGGGACAGGGCCAATGTCTCGGAAACACAAGTCGCTGATGCTCGGGGAGCTGATCTCATTCCCTCTGTGCCCATTTGTTGAATAAACAGGCACGTCTGCCAGTGTGATAGGCACATGCAAAACAGATTGGTGTCACCACACTATATCTAAAAACGTAGTTACTCATTATGTACATCAAGCAATTACATTTTTTTTATTTTTTTTGCATTTTACTTGCAAAACATGGGCTTGTGTGTGTGACATTCAGTCTCTGTTTTACGACTTACCCGACGCAGTCACATTGTCCACTTAGACACCTCAGCCAAAGACGGAATCCATTAAAGAAGACAATCATGGAGATCGACAGTCAGACATTTAGTCAGTCATTCAGACGGACAGGCGGATGAATGCAAAGCAGGCAGAGATGTAGACGTGTTTGTGCTAAGTCTTGTGGAGAGATCCAGCCCAGAGGCTCAGACCATCCATCATCCACTAACATTCATCTTCCCTGCTTTTAACTTCATAAGCCCCCCGACACACACACACACACACACACACACTTGTGTGCAGACACACATTCGGCACCCGATCAAAAAAGAAAGAACTCACATCGGTGTGTGACAAACAAATACCCCCCCAGACAAAATAGTTTAGAACAACTGAATATCACACTGAATTCAGTCAGTTTGTATCTGTGACGGTTACATTGCTTTCTTTTTAGCGGGTCCAAAGTGTCAGGGGAAGGATTCTTAGCCCTGCCAATCAACAGCTCCGTACATCTACATACTGAGAACACATTACAATATTTTTATGGCAGTGGTATATTAAAGTATAATCAGTGATCACATCTTAGACCTAACCATTTCACATTGCGGCTGGATTCTGCTGATTATGAAGAATCAAAGACGTGAAAGAAGTGAAGCTTTTTCAGCTCCACATTTTCACCGATTCACATCTATACTCTGTATTTACTTTACTTGGTTTTTGAGATCCAGTCTTCTTTCCCTGGTCTTGGTGACTGTAGAGGGGAAAGTTGATCAAGTAGCTGTTTGGGATTCTTCTCTCATCTGCCTCCAGAGATGGAGTTTGCGTGAAATAAATGATCATAGAAATGAGTTATTAGTTATTTTATAAGTTGAGTTGCTTCTCGAACAGATGTTAGAATAACCTTTTTTCTTGCAAACAATTTTTCATATGAGTTTTTTTTAAAAGGTGTGTTTAGGACTGATAACTTTTCCGACACAAAAATCTCGCTCTCGCTCCATTTATTTCAAAAATACACCTAGACATTTGTGTATTTTAAAACTTTTTTGTTTGTTTCGATGTTTTAATAATTAAAATACAGGGGACTAATCTGTACGTGCAGAGATTGAAGAGTGACTTTGTTCAGGCCCTGAAGTGACAGGTGACACCGTCACTGCTCTTGTAGTCGTCATCTTTGATGAAGACAAATGGGTCCCACACTCGAGAGAGGCCACTCTCTGTATGACAAGTGGGTTAGATGTACAACTGACGGTAACAGCATATCATAGGGCCAATAAAAGAGGAAAAGATGGGAGCAGTGAAGGAATGTAAAAAAAAAAATAAAAAATAGAATACAGGAAAACAGACAGCCCATTCAGGTGGTGACAGCTGATCAGAAAGACAGTGACAGGAACAGTGGGCGCACAGGACATGGGAAGAAATAAAACATGTTACATGCAACAGCAAGAACAACAGCAATGTCGTCTCTGGCGTGAATTGATTAGTATTTTTTTGGTATTGTATTGATTGGAGATTCTGTAAAAGTCATATTTAAGTTGCTTCAGTTCTCATACATAGTGTTTGTTACAGCATGTGCATTTTTCACGTTACAGGGTTTACTATTAACATTAATATTCACTCTGTTTCTATTCATGTCAGTCAGGGTATGCACAGTGAAACTGAAGAAGCTAAATGGAACTAGAGTTGTTCCGATTCCAATACCATGCCTCAGATACTGCCGAAAATGTGGGCATGTGGGCGCCGCTCTTGAAACAGTTGCGCTGTGCTGTTTAAGAGGTGTGAAGAAGAACTGATCACCCGGCACCTGTAGACAAGGAGCTAACGTTAGCTCATCATGTCGGTGGTTTGGCAGTATTTACCAGTTAGCTCCGTTAGCGTTGTCAGCTGCGCTAGCTCCGTTAGCATGCCTACAGTCAAACTGGAGCGGTCCAATTATTAAACGAAAAGAGCAGCGCGACAACTAACCAGCGTACCTGTGTCCTGCGTATGTATGCCTCTGTTTTTAAAGTTTAGCGTTACTAAAATTAGACTAATTTTACCAATCTGGAGTCATGTAAAAATGATGTCACGCGCGTCCTCTCCCGGTCAGTCGTCATGGAAACATGAAGCTCTGCCAGTGCTGCGGTGTTTGGACCAGAGTCAAAACAAACGTACAAGCTGAAAAACGAAATAACATATCACTGGTAAAAATAAATGGTGTCCATTTGCTGTATTCGTCCATGTTTTACAGAGGGTTTAATGAGAATGAGCCAAACTTTACCACCAATGATAATCATATCACAGACATGCAGGCGTAGTATGATATTTTTTTTTTATAACACACTGGTATCGGTATCGGTACTCTGTATCAGCTGATACCCACAGCACAAGTATTGGAATCGGTATCGGGAGGGAAAAAATGGTATCATTTGAACAGTTACACCTTTGTTTTTGTTTTTTTACTCTGGTCTGTGTTAAAACAAAGGTGTGAGTGAAGGAAGTGAAGCAAGAGTATATATGAGAAAATTAGGACTTATTGTCATGGTCTCGTGATCTCACTGATCATCTTATTGTGCACTTTATTCATTGTCATAGCTTCATTTATTGTATGTATGTGGCACTGGACTGTTGTTACCATTTAACAGCACTAGCATTTTATCGTTTGTCACATGATTACTGTTTTTCATGCCCTGAGTTGTCGATGGTCGGAGCCTTTTGACAACCCCGCAAGCAAAAACACTTTTTTTTTTTCAAATGCTCTGTTCAGGATAACAAAAGACTCCAGGTGTCAGCATTCTTGTCTTTTAAATGCACGTTGTATTGCCCAATCACACTTTTTTTTTCCTCTCATGAGTTTAATTGAACTGAAATCGGTGAATTGACTCGTGCCTGCGAAGCGCAGAGTGACAAGCAGCTTTTGAGGAATGACCTGTTGTCTTTTTCAGCAGAGATGCTGAAACTTTGCACATTTAAAAACACCCCACTCAGAGTCCGCCAACCGAGACAAAGGAGCAACTTCAGTTAATCGTTGTTGTTGTGTGACTTGCTATGTTTACAAATCACTGAACAAGGATACCTGTCTCTGTCTTTTCTCCACAGGAAACCAAAATCAACTGTGTCCGCCTGGCTAACAAAGGTATGATCACCCTTCCACTGATAACTCAGTATGTCGTTAAATGATGTTGTCTGACTTGTCCGACGGGAGATGTTTTAAAATGAGTGTTGACACAACCCCTAGATTAGCGTCTCCGTGGTGTAAGTGTATTTAGATGAGATGCACATACGCGGACCCCATTCACACCTGGTACTAACATCCGTCCTGAGTGGAGATCTGAACCCTCCTGGTACATTCTGAATGTGTCCCAATCACAACACAGGACCCATCCCCAATCACAATGGACACATGGAGGGGGGTTTGAGGATACACATGGCCACATGACTGTGTATGGAAAGACTTCCAACCTCTGACCCTCTGCAGTTAAACCTTTTACACTGTACACTGCCTCAATGTTAATGACTGTCACATGATTTTGTTTTTCCACAAACACACACACACAAACTCCCTGACAACAGACACATCTGTACAGTCAGACTTACTGTACTTGCAAACAGTCATACGACGAAAACCACGTCTGATCTCATGTGGTCACAGGAGATGATGTATTTAAATGCCAGGTGTGAAGAGTCTTACTCAACTCTGTCTGCATGTGATTGGATCACTAAGGATGTTAATACCACATCTGAATGGGGCCAAACACACACACACATACTCCATTAAAAGAGGTGAACCCTTAAAACTTAAGCCCAGGCAATCCTACATCCTAATCATGTTATCCTGCATGATTGTGCTGCATAGCATCCTCTCTCCTACTCTTCTCCTAATCTCCCGTTTATTGCCCATTTCTGTCTCACATTTTCCCCTTTTCTTCTTGATCCTCCTCCCTCTATTTCCCATCTCACACTGCATCCATGTTGCTCACCAGTGTATAAAGTAGAACACCAGGGCCATTACGCATCGATGCACTGCATTCATTAAACCCGATGGATGGATTTCATCCTACTCTGGTTTGCTTCCCCCATGTCGCCCATCTTTATTTGCTGCTCATCGCAGGCAAATACGCCCATTTGTGTGGCAAGCAATATGCATTGAAAGCTTTTCAGCTTGCTATTGATTTTCCTCACCTCGTGTCTTTGTTTTAATATTTTATGTTTTCATCGGCATTATACATTGATTTGATTTCTTCATGTCTCCTCCCTCTGTCTCCCGCGCTCACTTATTATTTTTCTTCTGCATCAAGCATTTATTGCTCACTTGTGCACATGTTTCACTTTAATATGTTTTATTTTTCTCCCCCTCATCCATTTCCAGGCTTTTTTTTTTTTTGAGTAGGTAGTGCTGTGGGTGGAAGTCCACAGTGTGTAGATACTGCTCTCTGTCTGTGTGCATGTGTGTGGGCTTGAGAGAAGACATGCACTTAGTTTTGTGGCTGTCTTTCTTTTTCTCTGTATTTAGAGTTGTGTACCCAGAAACATTTTTATTTTTTTATATTTTTTTAATTGAGTCAATGTAGATGGCTATTTTTGCTAATGACTAATTTTGTTTCAGTGCCTGCTTGTCTACATACTGCAGCAGCTGAACACTGTAATAAATGCTACTTGTCTGTGTCAGTGTGTTCTAATCAGTGTATTCAGCTGCTCAGGTAATAGAGGCCTTTTGCTATTACCTGAAATAGCCCTCTTTGTCCCTAATGGAAAAGCCACACTGGCCATCCTGAGGACCTACCAGTCTAAAGCTGACTATATGTAGTAGATTGCTGTTTTTCAGGCCTGCTTAGCCCATTTTCCAAATTATAACCCATTAAAGTAGAAATATAACATTCAAAATGTGGATTCGGATTCTACTTTATGTTGGAAATAGTTCCAACTATAAATTACTCTGGGTACAAGAAAAAGTTTAAAGACTATTACTTGAACAGAAATCAGACATTGGCATTGCCATTTATTGTTGCAGTTGAAGTTTTCTTTATTAGCTCATGGTTGACTTCTATCCCATAACCACACATCTGAGTATGTGGGACTCAAGCTTTGATGAACTTTTTTTCTTCTTTCTGGGTGAATTAATCTTACTTTATAGCAGATTTTTTTCTTTGCGCATACTTTGCCACGCCATAGTTTGATTTTCTTTCAAACATCATTTCATTCTTTTTGTCTTCCATTTCCTCCTCCCTTTATTTTGATTTTTTGATTTATTAACAATACAACTGACTCACTCCTTGGTAATAAACATACCCACCAGCAACACATCTGTCCCGCTTTTTCCCTCTAATGGACTACTCAAGATGTTCATTGGCGCTTATTCCCTGCCAATAAGACCAGTCCCATCCCAGCTCACACACAGTGCTAGTTGATCTCATTGTTCTAGTGCTATCTCTCTCACCTATGTAATTTCTCTCCTCTAAGACAGACTGTGCAATTGAGAACCAGGGAAACGTTGATGAAATGGACAAAGAAAACTATACGTCTCTTTTTCTTAGACCTTTTTCTTCTTCTTTTTTTCTCCTTTTTTTGTTGTTGTTTGTTTTCTCTCTTCCCTCTCTCTTTCTCATGCTTTCCGGCGGGACGTGCGGCCCTTGGCCTTAGTGGTAATAGGTAGGGGACAAATAACAACGCCGTACATTCTAGTCATCCCAAGCGAAGGTGATTACTGCTTTATAGGCAGAATATTTTCCTCCCTATGTTAAACTTTTTTCATCGCAGTACAACCATGAAAACAACACAAACCCATTTTTATTTTATTTTTTGTTGTCCCCTGCCCTCCACCCTCTCCTTGTTTATCTATTCTTTTTTTCTTTTTTCTCTATGTCTTCCCTTCTTATTGCCATCTTACCAGTTGTTTGCATGTTTGCTGTGCTTTGAATGTCGCTGGCTGTGTTTGAGCCTCCACTTTCTGTCTTGCATGCACACACACACACACACACATGCACTTTAACAAGTGTGTTGACAAAGAGCAGAAATGTACTAAGTAATGATTTCCCTCCATCTATTTATAGCTTATCATCACTTCTCGTGCAAAATTATATAAAACACAACACAAAATGCACATATAAAATTGCTTTCATCAAAATTTGGTCAGATGACGTGACATTTCATTTTAGTTTTCATAGTTCTGAAAAAGTGTGATGGTTGGGCTCCCTATATCACTATATAACTGAAACACCTTTTTTTAAGCAGAAACCGATTCAAAAAATGTTAGATTTTGCTGGAACCCAAAGCCAAACTCAATCAACTTAACACCCGCCTCAACAAATCAATGACGCGGCTATGATCTCTTGAATAATAATGTACACCCTGTGACATATAACATACAATTTGTCATAACTTGTCAAATACTGTACTTAATTATGCTTCTGACATTTTAAACTTGTGCCCGGCTCACAGACTTAGCGGATCACTTCAAGCGTCGCCTGATATGTTTTCCATTCTTCCACTTTTATTTTTGAAGAAGCTGCCTTGAACTGAGAAAACATGTTTTACCTTTTTCAGCAAAGCTGCAATGAAGGCATTTAAATACATGTGTGACTTTTAGTAATGAGACATCTAACCTTTAAAGGATGTCTTACCAATTAATGTGCTTCAATAATACTGGGGTAAAACTCTGTGATGTTAAAAAAAAAATAAAAAAAATCAATATGCTTATCATGACACCCAATGACAATGAAGCCTATGTGGTAAAATCATATATCATTTAAAATGATACTATAAGAATAACATGTATGTTTGGTGGCCGATGACAATAACAGTGTTTAGCAGTAACTCCTGAGATGTGTTTTTAAAACCCCAGGAATATGTTCAAGTCTCATACACAAAATAAAAACAAATATATACACGCACAACTTGATTAAAGCAAGTGAACACTTTTTGAAAACCATTTTCGAAGCATACTTTGACATCTTTCTGCACTGTAATTGTCTGTGTCAAGACGGTTTTGATTATTGTAATCATGTAAAAAGACTTTTTCTGTCTTGTTTATATCTTTAAATAGGTTTTCATATCGACAGACACAAATACCGATAGCAGCCTGTCCATGAAAGCCTCATATCAGCTAATTTGTTTTTGACTAACCAATAAATTGGCCACACTCTTCTATTTCTTATTGATTATTCATATCACAGCCTTTTAAAATTCAGCCGTCCACTTGCAACGGAAACGCAAAAGCCAAATATTGTTTACTGAACTTTTCTGAAAACCATACTCATGCAAATGCATTTCGGTATTATTATTATTATTATTTATTTTCTTTTTTTATCAGTGGAGACGTGACAGCACAATGTGAACGACATTCAACAATACAACAATCAAAGCGTTGACTTGGGACAATGGGGGCACAACGGGGAATCAGTGAGCGGCAAGCACAATGGTAAACTGCTGCCACAGTTATTTGTCAAGGATATGAGATGACTTCACATGAATACAATAACGTTTTCTGTCCTGGGGGAAATTGGGATTGCGAAGCTCAGCACAAAGAATTATGCATATCATGCACAACTGTGGACACAAGCGAAATCTTAAATTGAGTGAATATACATGTGAAGTGGGGTCACTATATCGGTGAAGAAAAACCTTATCTTGTCACAATTATTATTTCATAAAAACAGGTCAGACTTGATCAGTTAACACTTTTCACTGTTTCGTAGACAGTATGCGGCCACTGCCTGATTACTGCGCCATTAGAATAAACCTTCATCCACTCCGAGTTACCTGTCTTCACTACTTCTCAGTCAGCACTTTGCAGTAACAGCAGCTAAATCCACTTGTGTCACTCTGCTCGTGTTGTCTGAGCCCAGAGCACTGAAGCATGATTCCACTTTGACGCTGTCTGTTCTATGATCGCATCACTTTCACTTCGATCAATTTGGACAATGACGTCAAAAAGTCTTCCTCTCCTTTCCTTTCACCGGATCCAACATCCAAATTCGGTCATGATACCCGTGTCCACATGTAAAAATATACTCTACGTGCTGTAGTTGTTAACTACATTATCTGTGTTGTCGCTCCACTTTTTTTTGTTGAAGAGATTGGGTTGAAAGTGAAGCGAACACAGCCCTGGTGTTATGTCACACTCCCTCGGTATGACACAAGCCAGGTGGCAGAAGTCCCACTTTGCTCATCTCGCCTACTTAAGTCCTTCAGAAATACTGTTTGTATTCTAAATAGCATTGCATTAAAAGCAAAGTTTGGTCAAATTTTATTTACCACAGTTATGTAAAGCTGAGTTTACACTGCAGAATAAATTAGATGAGACACCTGCGTGAATTGTTTGCCCTGTTCTGGATCACTTCAGAATAACTATATGAATCACCACGGTGAATCAGTGCCGCCTTGGTAGCTATTAAAGGAATAGTTTGTTACGTTTTGAAGATGGGGATGTATGGGTCAGTGTCATACAGACCGTCAACCCCAATGTTATGTGAAGTAAGAATCACAGTTTTTGTTCATTTGGTGTAAGAAAGTAAGTCAGAACAGACAAACATATTATTTCTTTTTCAATATTCATGCACATTATTTTAATTGTTAGAGCTTAGAGCTGTTCTGTTTGTTTCGTATGCATAAATATCTCACACAACCCCACTTAAAAAAAAACTCCAAACTATCACTTGATTGACACATCCTGGAAGATGTGGAAGAAGTTTAAACACAAGCATCAACCTAATTAGATTGTTTCATCGCTACATAAAATGAACATGAGATCACGTGTAACCAAACTGCAGTTGAGACAACTCCGAATGCAAGGAGATGTTAGACTGACTGACTGCGTGCGTCTTTCAGCAACGCTGTGCATATTAAAGGTACATTTCACTATTTTAAGACAGCTGCCATCATTTGGCAACACTGCTGTGTAAAGAAAACTGTGGTACCCACATGACTGAAAATGCCTTTGCTCTACTCGTTGGCACGCTTGTCTTTTTAATATTCAACCATATCAGTTCTAAGTTACATCATCCAAACCAAGACAGATATGATTGAACAAGAGGGCCTGCAGTGTGAATACAGCTCCAGTATCTTGTATTCAGCTTCAGTTAACAGATCATTTTATTGTTTTGACAGGTTGAAGCAAAGTGATGCTTTTTTTTTGTCTTCTTCTTCTTATTGAGCCACAGTGCAGCATGTGCTGATGAGTGAGACTCCTCCATCTGTAGTGTCTGTATGCCCTGCACATGTTTAGCTTCTGGAGTTCACAAGAGCATTCACACCCACCCCTTGCCGTGCATACTCTCATTTATATGTCATCTCCAATTCCCACTGCCATTAGTCCTTAGGTTGATTATAATTGCTGGTGTACAGAGTCGTGTTGTAACTGACTCCGGTGCTGTGTAATACTGATGCAACATGTGGCTTGCCGTCTGTGTACGCATGTGTGCGCGTGATGTGAATGCGAGTGGCTGAGCTACAAAAGTCAAACGCCGTAGGAATCATATCTGAATTGTCTTTGTCCTCACACACACACACACACACAAACCTACACATGAACTGCTCTTTAAAACCTATCCTCCTCCTATGTTTCCATTATAACCAAGTGCCGCCTGCTCGCTGCTTAGTGACTCACTCTGCGCCTTTTTTTTTTTTTTACCTACTTTTTTGTGGGTGAAATTCTGGTGATGATGTGGCATTTTAAGGTCACAATACCAGTCAGCAGTGGATGAAGTGCTGTTCATGCTGTACAGGGAGACAGCTCTCTACAGCCGACAGAGAAATACAGATGAACAGAATCTCGAGATACAGAGTGAAAAAGCAACTCTAAATAAATAAAACCCTAGAGAGAAGGAGAGGACCAAAAACACTGACAGAAGGTGACAAAGACAGACTTGAAGAAAGTCACAGAGGCAGAAAGGTACAGATCCAGCAGCAGAGACTCAGACTCAAGGTTCTCTTCCCTCCTACTGAAGCATTTTGTATGCAAAGGTACCTGCCTCGCTTTCTGCTAGACAGACCTTGTGGCAAATTGTTGCCGTATGCTAAGTGCACCCTTCCAACAGAATTTTCAATCTGCTCCACTGCCAAGCAAGAAAATGTGTACTGTAAATCTGACCAGGTCATAAAGGACTCAACTAGCATCTGGGGATAGAGAGGAGGAAAGAGGGATGAATGAGGCGAGTGGGATGGGTCAATTCTCAGCTAAAACACCAGAAAGCAAATGGGTGCAAAGCATGAAGCCTTAGACGGTTTACACTCTTACTCTGATGTCCGTGTGACACACTGAGACAAACATAGAAACACTTACTACGTATACATCGTCTACCTCCAGAAATTTTATTTCAAGCATATTTTTGTACAATCATCAATAATCAATGACACCCGCCAGATTGGTATTATTTGGTAAAAGCAGCTAATTTTAAATTAGATCACAATTCAATTTTGAAAGTTTCCACTTTAGGGTATGATGTATAAGATCGATATAATACTCAGAACAAAACACTTCATATATCTATTGTTAATTATACACAGAAAGAACGGGTACAATATAGCAAATACAAATCTTGTTCACTGTCTGTCTTCCATATTCCAATTTATTTTTGATGTTTCAGTGTCAGTGCTGGACCTATATCAGGCAAATGGTTTGTGACAGTGAGCAGCCATAGAGAAAAAACATGTAGTTTTTAAAAGCCCTTAACTCCAAAAGGCTCAAAAGAGAAGAGAGGATGGAACATTTAAATGAAATACTTAAAGTGACTTAAAGTGAATGTATTATGGTATTGGTGTGCTTTATTGTTTACAAAGTCATGAAGACTCAAGGTACGTTAATCCATCATGGTTTGACCGCATGTGCACATTCAAACGGACACACACACACACACACACAATCCCAAAGCTGAACAAAACCACATTTACCAAGTTTCATGGGTGCAAAGACATAACCATACATACATGCACACACAAAAAGCTCTGTGGCCCCATAGTTCAGATTAATAATCCCGTTAAACACACTCAGCCATGCTCACGCTAATCCACAGAGGATGAACCTCACAGCTGCTGATAAAAAAATACCTTAAAGCTAAATCTTAACATTAATACACACACAGTAGTGGAAAATACACATTTTGTATAAAGATGTGGAAACATGAGTTATTTATGTGTCATTTCCCTGCACATATGCACACAAATATACCACATACAATACATTATGCCTTGTTCTAAGCAGTGGTCATTGTATTCACACTCATACATTACTCACAAAATCGTATTCAAGAAACAACAACACTGAATGGGGGATTATTTGTTTGTGAGCTGAAACACAAACTGCAAACAATTGCACACACACACATTTAATATGCCATTCAGGGCTGCTGCAGTGCGTTGGTGGCTAGGAAAATCAATTTTCTCTCCATTTGATGAGATTATACTTTTAATATCTCTGGTTTTACCCATAATTCCTCCCCGATAATTTCACCCTGCTCTACAACTAAAAGGAAAAACAGTCCGCGTGAGAAATGCATAATGAAAAGGATAGTTGCACATACTCACATTGCTGCTGCACAGTCAGGAATACATGATTTATTGGGATTAATGAAGTCAATATTACCAGCAAACCACTGTTGTAAAGGAAATAGAAAATGTGACAAATACACCTTTGTTCCTCCTCTCTTCTGCATCAAGACGAGATAGGGCTGGACCAAATTCCCATTTATTCCAACACAGTATTTTAGCACGTACTTATGATCCTGCTCTATCTAACTTTGTAGAGTATAATTAAATTAGTTGGAGCCTGCGTTCTTCACCGCAGGTTAATTTGGAGGTAAAATATTTGTAAACAGTGTAAACATTTCCTCTATCAGTGGTGCTAAAAAAAAAAAGAAAATAAACAAAACAGAAGAAGGGCATCAGTGAGGGTGAAACCCTTATATGGCCATCATTACATAAGCTCTCCCTCCTCCACTACATGTATACACAAGGTGTGTTCAGCAAGAATGACGATTCATTGCCAACTGTGATATGAGAAATTATAAATGTGTTTTAAAGAGGGAGAACATTGATTTTGAGAAAACATAACAAATCAAGCCTTTACTGAAGATTTTGACATTTAAAGGAATGTTGGCGACATGGGGCCAGATAAGTTAACTCAATTCAGTAATTCAGTACCATGTAAGTAGGTTTCTACTTCACAGCCCTGAAGTTTTAAACCTGTGGTAACAAGGCAAGGTAACCAAAAACAATTGGTTTGCACTGTTTTCAGTATATATTAGAGAGATGATAGAGATGTGAACAAAATTAACTTAAACTTTGCATGGTCTTGGTGCCCATAGTGTAGTAATTCTCTATGGAGTCTCTATGTTTGTTAATTAGATTACGGAAAAAAAAACGGAAGTCACCTGGGAAACTTTTTAGTCGCCCGGTCAGATAAATAGTATAAAGGGAGGCCCTCTACTAATACAATTGTCTTCTTTAGAATTCTAATGTGTGCCAACAAAATAATTCACCACCTGCCACTACGGGAGGCAACAACAGCAAGATGGATTCATAAATTGTGCGTATTTACGGGCCACCTGTTACTTGATGATGACAATACAATAATAAATGAGGCCACAGTGTCACCATATTTTGTTTACACCGGTTGTCAGTCAATCCTGTTTTGCAGGGCCAACTCGCTTCACCTCAGATTTAACCCCCTTCTAATGGACAATTCTCGGGCCGCCCCGGTCAGAACCTTGTCAGAGTTGGCCTGGTTGGCTGAGTGGCTCCCAAGCTGACCAATCACCATGTTAAATTGAGTTGAACCTGTTGCCAGATGGGGTTCCTTACTGTTACATTATGAACTGTTGAACCCAATCAGAACATGGGCCAGTGAAGTGTGAACAAATGGCGTCACATCATAACGTGTCCTGTGATACAGATCGCTCAGGAGGGGAAGTGTAATACTCCTGTGGGCTGTTTACTAGGACATAGCGCACGCGGTAGTGTGTGAACTTGTCGTGAGCGTGAGCGTGACCGCTCGAAGCTGTTGTGTAACTGTAAGGTCAAAGACGCTCCTCTCTGCTGATTATGAGGGCAGTGGCCATGTGAAGTGTTGATGGTGTTAAAACAGCCAGCCACAAATGGATATTCCTACCACACGTGGTTATCCAACAGTAAGAAAACCTGAATCTTTTTCATCCGCTGTGTGAAATATTCTAGAAATATAACTAGAAATACCAGCAGCTGGTTTGAGAAAAAGGCTTTTGTATCGCACCTGTAATTATATAGAATACATAAAAGACTGGTAGGGATTTAGTGACAGCAAGATATAAAGCTGCAAATTCATATGATTTTAAAGTAGCATAAAAACATAAAAGGCCACCTTAGAGCCAGTTTAGAGCCAGATTGGGCCACTTTATAAAAGTGGTGGCACTACATGGTATTGCCAACGTTTCAGAAGTCTTTAAATAAATCAGGTCTTTAGTATTGCTTGATGAGCGCAATGAAGGACATTGCATATAAATAACGTCACATTGGTTCTGAAGCCTTTCTGGACCTTTCACACCAGAGGACCATATACGTAACCGACCGTATACCTAACATCCATTTTGATGACACTGTCTCTGTTCTTGTCTGGGTTGAAGTAGCAGTTTGCTTCCAAAAAATGCCAAAGAGTGCAGGGAACAGATCTGTGCTCACAGAAAGACATCGCGATTGCTCCTCCCAAATTCATATCACAATTCATTCACCGTTGAGTGTTTAGTGCAAATTCTGACCTTTATCCTTTTGTTCAGTCAGCCATTAGCTTTGAAATATCATATAGTTACTGAAATTGACAGTTTTGGATCTGCTTTCAAAAAGTGCAGCATTTGTTATTGAGCTCAAAGATTATCACTTGTTCTCATCGCTACTAAGACCTTTAGATCAATTTAGAATGTATCATCTAACAATATTAATGGATGTTTAATCCATTAATGTTTCAGAGCAATGAGCGTATTCTTTAGATTCAACTCTGCTCGTGTAAAAATTGGCGATCACACAACAACATGTCCTGTTTGACAAGAAAACATAACAACCTCAGGGCTTTAAGGACTGTAAATGTGTTGTCATTGAAGGCATTCAGGGTTTTTAAGGGAATATCTCATCACCGCACGTCTTTGAGGACTGTGGCAGCTTTTACAAAGCGTGCCAGGTTTAGGTGCTTAAGGCTTTATCTCTGTGGATTTCCACTCCCAGCCTTGTGTTATTGCAGAGGGGGCGAAGATGAGTGAGACAGAGGATTAAACTGAACTCCCACACAGCAATATCACTCTATTAATCAGCTGCCTTTGACTATGAAGGTTAAAATGAGACCCTGCATGGTGCACTACTGTTAGAGAACAGGTGCATTCATGTATGGGTTTCCAAGGGCCAAGGTTCCTTGAACGTCCGTCCGTCCGTCTGTTTTGTTAGCCCCTCACTTTCATTCATCCTTGAACAAAAGGTGGTGTTTTTGATGAAATAGTTGATAAACATGTCTTTACCACCTCATCGTAACAGGGGGGTATTAATGAAGATGTAAAGAAAAAGGATTATGTGTTTCATATACAGCTCACACCAGCTGCATTTTAATGCAATGTCTAAAATTATTATTTCTGAAGTCACATGAGTTCATATAATTTACATTATTAATTGTTAGTTGAGTTATAAATGTATTTTTTTATTAACGATGATCTCAGACTTTGACTTTAATATAGTTCAAATTGTGCTTTACATTCAAACAAATTTCTTGCTGCAATATGTTATATTTGTGGGTGTAGAACTTGGCAGCGTTTAAAAAAAAGTGCGTATTAAAATAATTAAAATTTTTCACATCCAGAAAAGTGACTCCTGATAAGGTGTTGGGCAAAGCTATGAAGCTGTGAGCATTCTCTTTGTCTTCCCTGATATTCATAAACAGCCATTTGACTTAAACATAAACATAAACAAAAACGTGGCTTTGCCTGGTTAGCGTTGTTCAGCGCAAATTCACAAAGGGTAATAAAACAATGTCATTCTTATTTGCTATTTATTGACTCTTGTCCATCAACTAACTCTCATGCAAGCAAGAGTCTGTCTTATTTAAAATTCCACAAAATGCAAGCTCGACAAAACGGCCGTGCAAATGATTTCTCTTTTCTAAGTTCTAAAGTAAATAAAGGCTTGAAATATAATTGAGAAATTGGCCACTTTAACTAGTTTATGCATGAAAGCAAAGTGCACCAAAAACGATGCTGAAGTGAGAGTCTAAGCAGCAGGCAGGATATAAACACATCACAGCCTCTCTCTGCAGTCAAAGGTGACACAGAGTATGCAGAGTTAGCATTGACCTCCCCCAAATTCCATTTGAATCCACTAAGTTCATTCTGTTGTTTGTCAGCTTATTTGATTCTTATATAAAGACGTTATTTTGGGCCAGAACTGCATGTGCTTCATTTTTTAAACGTTGATGCTCCGGTGTGTTTGTGTCCAGGCAGTTTTGAATGTTTGTAACCTCGAATGAAGTCAAGAGTTGAAACAGAAACACGTCTTTTAAAATGATGGAATTCTTCTTCATCTCCTTCCCTCTTTCTCTTTATTATTTTTTATTCATTTATTCTCTCTAGTGCTAGTTGTTTTTGGCTTCAAGATGATTCTAAACCTGAAAAAAAATAAATAAAAAAAATAGCACCATATTTTCATCACACACTGTACATCACTGCATGACAGTTAGAGGTTTAGCTGCTCATGACTGAAGTGTCTGGGAATCAGTTGGCTTGTTTGTCGCCAACAGGTGTGTGTTTGTGTTTGTGTTTGTGTCGGAGAGTATGTTTTTCAAGGACGGCTATCAAGCATAAACCATCACCATTATGTGCATATAAACTGTATGTGCAGGCGTTCTGTGTCTTTGATTGTATGTGTCCATCCGTTTGTTGTGTTTCAACTGTACATGCGTGTATGATATGTCTTGCAATTTGCCAACCAATATGACTCTGTGCATACCTGTGTGTGTGTGTGTGTGTGTGGGCACATGTAGGTGCGTCCACCCAGGACTCAGATGCCATGGAGCCAGAGAAGCAGGTAGACAGCACAGTGAAAATGGCTGGTGTGATCGCAGGGATCCTCATGTTCATCATCATCCTCCTCGGCGTTGTTCTCACCTTCAAACGCAGGTAGGCGATAAACCTGAGGTCAGTGCTCAGTAGCGCTGAAAAGTACTATGTTATTTTATTATGACGAACAATAATTTACAGAAATGTTGTTTTGCATAAAGCTGGGGTAGGCAGGCTTGTTAGAAGAAAAAAAAATAGATTGGAAAATTTGATTCCCACAAGATGAGCAGGAATAGACATATGCATTCCATACGCCAGAGAGGAATTCAGGCAATCCCTGCATCTCTGAAACAATCCACACATAGTGGAATTGGGTTTATTGCATAATTGTGTGGCTCCTTTTCTTGTTTAGGTTGCTTTGCTGTGTAGGCATTTGCTGCCAATGCAGGAATAAAGACCTGCTTAGTGAAAACCCATCACAGACCATATCCCCAAAGTAAATAATACCTCTTGGAGGAGGGGCAGAGGTCTACTTCTCTCTCATTTCACTGAATTTGCATACAACCTATCGGCTGTTGTTGAATTATTGATCACATCAACATATATCTTGCCTGCCCCAGCTTTAACTCATATACAGTACAAGACAGTTGAGAGTTCAAATTTTAACTGAAACACACATAGTTTATGGTGAGAGCAGATGATAACTATAGCTAACTTCTGATTTAAAGAAATGACTTCAAATGTAATGCTTTAAGTGCACGAGAGGCCACTAATCATTCTCATGAACTACAGCTGTGCTTGTGAGGGTCAATAAAATATTGCTTGTAGCATCTTTAAGCCATGTGACTGAACAGGATACATCTTAAAGTCCGTTTAAAGCGTCCTCACAGCTGATGTGAAGATAGGTTTAGATAAGTCCATAAATTAATTGAGGTGACAAGGATTTTCATAAAATGAGGAAGAAGGCAGATTCAATCCAAATATATTTATGTCCATTAGGTTATTGTGTCAGTCAGCAAATCCTTACACGGAGATAAGCATTTATCAAATATTGCAGGTTAGATTTTGATTCATTATATTATTATTATAAGAACACAAACTCCGTTTAATTCCACGAGCCAGTTTAAAAGGGCATAATTATGCATTAAATCTTGTGATGTACTTAATCCTCTCTAACCCTCAAAGGCAAAATAAATAGTATCGATAGATGAACCCAGTGTTTGGTTTTCTAAAACACAGATGGATTGTGTTAGTTTTTTTCATTTAGTAGACTCACACTGCTTCCTGTTTCCTCGATGGTAACATGCACAGTGGCTTGCCACCATCACCTACCTTTCTTCCCTTTCTTCCCTTTACTCTCTCTGATTGTCTTAATTACTCCATCCACCATGTCATCTCTCTCCACTCCACTCACATGACTGCTACTTTTTTTGTTTTGCTCGGACTCATATTTGTTTGATTTTCACTGTGTCATGAGTTCACTGTTTTAGTCTCGATCCTCAATTCCCTGTCAAAACACACACAACACTTGGCTTATACTAGAACAAAGTGACATAAAATATGCAGCTCATTCTGTGACCATTTGCATTTGGATTGAAATGATATGACTGAATGTTGTGGGCCTTGTATGTAATGCTTAAGCATGTCTTGTAATTAACCTGGCTCAATAGACTGCATGTATTTTAAAGATAAAATAGGAGGACAAACACAGATTTCATCAATAACATTAGTTAGTCCGACTAAAATTGAGCTAGTCTTAGTCAGACTAACAAACCTGGATAATGCAATTCATGGTCCGATCACTCCTGCATCAGAGTTGGCGTTCTGCACATGCATCAAAATTTCCGTAAGTATAAGGAGACGACATGTAAACTGCAGTACTGTTGCCAGAAATCATATGGCAGCAGCGTATTTCTTCTGCCAACACAGCAACCACAAGAGCCATGCATGAACAGCAGGTACTAAACATACAGAACTACAGTGCGATCCATCAGGAAACTGATATATCAATATGCACTGGCTTATAGAGGTGGAGTCAGACGTACACGGCCAATACATCGATTTTCTCCTCCGTATGTACTGTATACTCACACTTGGCAAGTTGTCCGGTTTCCTATCTTAGTCGGACTACAGACTTAGTTTGATAAAACTGTGCATGTAAAAGGTTCTGACTGAATGAGGCCTTCGAGCCCCCTGCTGAGGAGATTTTACCCTGCTAACAAAGGCTCTCATAAAACTTACACCCACTTATGTCTACAATATCTATGTTTGTTTCTTAATCTTATCCTTAGACTGCCTTTTCAGACCGGCTCACTGTTAGTTAACAGGTTATTTGGTGATTTCTGTGTTTGAAATCTTTCTTTTGGATTTACCCAAGTGACACACACTTGACAAATGAGGCAGCACTGACTTTGTTGAACAATAGCACAGATGCTTTTCTCTGGCTTAAAATAGAAATGTGCCTGCAGTATGCCTAATTTTATAGCAAACAGGCCCATGTGGCCTCAAATGGGTGCCAGTGCACTTACTATTTAAACAATGTGGACATTGAAAACTGCATTGCCTTGAAACAGTAGTTTTTTGCCTCTGAACCGAGCATAAATATGCATTTGTACACAGTATAAATATGCGTACAAATGCAGTGAAAAAAACCAAATCAAATGAAAACAGTGGCTAACAGGGGGTAACCCAAACACCATGAGGATAAATTATATCAAAAATGGGGAAGGAAAATACTTAACAAGGAAATAGTATAGACTTCAGAGGAGGTTTTCCAGGAGGGAATAAGACAAGTGGAAAACCAAAAACATAAGAGAGAATATGAATAGAAAAAAAACCTATGAAGTGTAAAACATATGAGGAAAAAAAGGAAAACAAGCCAGGCCTGATTAACCTTGGGATCAAGTCAATATGCTAATCAAATGCTAACTAGGCTAACAGGGCATTATCTTTGAAAAAGGCCAAGTAGAGGGCAAACACTAGTCGAGTATAAAAAGCAATGTGGTGCAACATGAGAGATAGAAAAACGGCAAATAGTTTGAAGCTGCTCAGACTTAGCCATGAACAAAGGCTACAAAAACCATCGGTCAGGGTTAAAGGTTTCACACAGGTCAAACACAGTCATGAAGCATGCATGCAAGTATAATGGAGAGATAAAAGAAAAAAGACAAGCAGATATGGTGATGAATCCTGCTTGAGGTGGAGGAAATATCAAACATAGACACTGAAGTCATGGAATATACAAGGGCAAAGAAAATACAATCTTAAAACAAGACTAAGAGTAAAATTAGGGCAAAGAAAAAAGACTCAAAACAAAGATAAAATAGTATTTTGGTGGAATATAACTTTAAAACCCAGCAGCTTAGAGGCTCATCACCGCTAGCTAGAAAGCAACATGTTTGAAAGTTGAATTTTTCAATGAACGGTTGATATGAAAGATTCAATTCTTGGTTTGTGAGCACCAGGAGGCTTTCAGTTGCTTCACAGTTTTGAAAAAGAAGTGAAAACCGACTCACTTCAGTTTAAAAATCACCCTGTTTTGTCATATGAGAATAAAAACAACACACCAGGGTAGACGGCAACCATAGCAACATTTTAAACAAAGATTTGTGTAGATTGGAAGTTGTTGACAGGACACATAACTTTATTTAGAGAGTTATCAATACATGGACTTAACTTGTCACGTGTCTTGTGACGCGTTTAAAGTGTCAACTACATCTCTGCGTTAAAGTATGATGACACTGTGAGGCTCCACATTGGGCTGGTCTGTGATCGTTTTAATTCTTTAAAGTTTTTCAATTTTTGCCTAGAAAAGACACAGCACACACCATTATTTTCCCCTGCCAACTTCCGGTGGAAGAGGAAACGTAGGAAGAAGAATAAACCCGGACAATAACACAATCGATGCTCGCTTTACAGTGCATTGCTAGCAGGCACGCTAATAAATTGAATGCAAACGAATACATTTGGACAGTGAGAGGTTTACCGCTGCACACACCATTTTCAAAGGTCATCTATATTTCATTTCAAACACTTTATGCAACTGTCTGAGTGGAGGAAAAGGTGTTCCTTTTAAAACCGAAGTGTTTTACATGCCTTTCAGAGCCCATGAATAATTCTGTGACGAAACCTTGTTGAGAAGTGAACACGCACGAACTGTCCATTTAATCATTTAGGACGCTGGTGCACATTGTCCAAGTTGGCTGTATTTTCCTATGAAAGCCCAGACATGTTGCTGATGGTGTCATGTAAAAGTGAATAACACAAAACATGACTGAAGTCTTAATGGAGATTTGATGTTTTTTACAGCCAGGTGGCCCTGAGGGCTCGAACAGCCAGTGCTGGAAGAAATGCTTTTCATTAAGTTTGATAGCAGATTGAATGAATAATGAAGGTTTCTGAAACTCCAAGAATTTGCTGTTTTCTTTTTCTTCTCATGTGATGGAGTGACTGAGAAAAGGAAATTTTTTTGTGGTTTAAATTGTTTATACAGTGTTCATGTTTAAGACACTTGGAGAAACTTGGTGGCTTTTTAAAAGGTTAAATAAATCACCCATGGCTATACAAGGAACACATATAATCCACTTCCTCATTTGCTGGCTTGGAGTCCTGACAAATCTGCCCTTTTGTATCACTAGGTCTTATCTTTAAATATGCTGTTATATAGTAAAAAAATCAGAATTATTAATGACTTTCCAGGAGGGACACTGTGCTTTTAAAAGTCCTGACCAAGGCTGGATCAGTCAAAGCTGTCACTATGTTTTAATGTTCAGTTGTAGTCATTGCGTGCACCACAGCTACACACTTTATATCACACTTCTTAGACTGTTCACTATTTATTTCCATATGTTTTTCTTCATTAATACAAACGTCAGATTGCTGTCCCCTCTTAAACTCTATGCATCCAAAGAAAAATATTAAGAAGAACAGCATTATTGGCTCAGATACCTATGACTAACGACACGCTGTCCAAAGGCTGCATCAATCTGCATCAGTGTCTCCTAAAGTTTTTATATGGAGACTCAATGTTTCAACAGTCAAACCAGTGGAAGCAGGGGGAAAAATGCATGTATTACATTTAAGACCACTTAGCTTGTGATATTGAAAATATATACGCATGCTAAAGACTTTATAAATCAATTTAGGCTATCTGATGGTTTAAAATAGGCATTGCACACAAGAATTTTACTCACGTGACATGTGGACTTGCTTGCTTGCTTTTTGAATTTTGCATGCCAGTCCAGTGAGAGAGGAGAGCACCGCACGGTCTCTGATCTTCACTATCTGTGTTTTGTCATTTTTATGTCGCCTCATAGGCAGTAGTTTCGCTTAGTCGACTTTAGACTTTGACTTCATTGTCCCCAAGGTGAAATTCTTGCTCACGTTCTTTCTTATGCATGCAACAACACAACAGTAATAGACTTAACAATACTTTCTGATTAAAAAACAGTTCTGATCACACTCAGGGGGGGGGTCTGTTGTTCAGGGATGTGATGGCTCAGGGAGTCATGCTTCTTCCAAAGTGGGTCCTCCTGCACCTCCTGGCCTAGCTGTTCATTGAGTGAGTGTGTGAAGTGTTGTTTAATTGAAATTGCAGTGTGGCCTTGTTATTAATTTCAATGAGGTTGGGTGTGGGACGACCAATTATTTTGTTGGTCACCTTTGTGAGTCTGGTCCAATTTTTGACAGAGGATGTTGAAAAAAACAGGTGGAACAGTATAAACAATATATATAACAGTATATATATATATAACAATAACAGTATATAACAATTACATTGGCTGAATGATGCTTTGATTAGTTGAGCTATTGTGTCATGAGGGCTAGTACTCCAAAGGGGGTCATTCAGATTTTTTTGATTTTTTTTTTGAAGGGCAATAACTGCACGACTATAGGACCCTGATGTTTATAATCTTCATTAGAACAATGTTATTTTATTCAAATTACGAAACACAAAATTGCTCTGGATATTTCTACCTACAATGGACATAACACTGATTCTGACCACCGTTACCATCATTGCTAATAGTTGAATTTATGCTAAAAGGGAACAAATAAAAATTACATCAAGAAGGACAATTAATGTCACAGGCGCAGCTTCAGAGCCTGGACGATGGAGAGTCTGACAGGGGAGCAGGTTACAACAGGTTATGAATTAACCTGGTTCTGACTCATTTTAGCATTGCAGATTATATCTTTTTTTATTGTTATTGAAATCATATGCAAATGTAGTCTGAACGTTCAGAATTACTGCTGTGACCATTTTAGGAGTGACAGAATTCCAGCAGTTTGAGTGTTTTTTTGTTTGCTGTGTTTTTTTAATTAGCCAAGGACCCATTTCTTCATGGGTTATTATGGCAGAAATTGTGACTGTGGTGGAAAATGAAGAGACGTCCTCATGTGGTAGAGGTTTACTGCAGTGTATTGTGTAAAAAAAAAAAAAAAATGTAGAAATGTAATTGGTGATGCAAAGAAATCTCATTTGTGCGTCCTGACTAAGTCTGTGGCGACGATTGGTTTAGATGATTAATGGGGAACACCACATATTAATCTCTCTGTCATTGTTAATTATTTGCTTGTGTGAATGTGTTTCATGTTATTGTATGTCATATCGCCATCTGCATGCGTTTGCATGTACATACATATAAATTCTGCAAATGAACCTAATCCTAAATGTTACACACTTGACCTTTAACATTTTGGTTGTTTACTGTTAGTTTCTCTCCCTGATGTTTCTAAAATGAGAACTTTATGATCAAGTTTTCAAATTCCACACTGATTCACAACGTACATCAGTCCATTATCTATGCTGCTTAACCTTTAAGAGTTGTGAGGGGAGCTGGAGCTAATCCCAGATGATGTTGGATGGATGTAGTGTACATCCTGGACAAGTAAAACTACAATAGAGAACCCACGGTTTTTAAGGAAGTGTTAGAAAAGTTCCTCAGTGTGGATGGTTCATTTTCAGACACAGGAGACAAACAATTCATGTTGAAGGCACCTGCATTAAATAGAGAGTTGTCTCGGGATGTACAATGTACAAATAATTGTATTTGAGTTTATTTATATCACTCAGGTAAGACAACACATGCAACATCTGGTAGCTCATAATTGCTTCATCAACAACAAGTTAAGTTACTCCATAACTTACAACAAGAATGGAAGTTATGGAGACAAGGCCATAATGACATAATATCGCTCATATCCCACTGAGTATACCATGTCATTTTCAAGACTTAATCAGCAACATAAAAACACATGTGGTAGCATTAAAAATGTGTGTATACTTCAGTTGATAAAAATGAACTTAACGCATATTCAAATGCATGCATAAACCCAGTTTTCATGCTTTTTCGTAAGTACTTGATGTCAAATTGCATATCCATTGTTTCCTGCACTCAGGCTGTCCAACCAGCATTTCAATCACCCTCCTCCTAACTCTTGACATCTTAACAACAGCCACCTCAACAAATATAAGAAACGCTCCTCTTTACATCTGTTATTTTGTTTTGGTTTCCGTTCTCCTGCCTTCAAACTATTAGTTATCCATAAACAAATGTGTCATTTCCATTGTTGTGAAGGAAGAATGAAAAAGAACCTGCCAACTGGAGACTATTAAGTTTGGCACGATAAATGCACTAGGTTTATTTCTAAAATCTAAACTGCCGGCTGCAAAATAAATAAATGGTTGATAACTAAAAGCGATGATGTGTTTTTATAGTTCGATAGAGTAGTATTTCATCATCAACAGGTTTGACAGAATGTCTCCAAAGTCAAAGACATGGGGGTAACATTTATTTTCGCTTTTTTTATTTGTCCAAACCCCACTGGCGTTGACTAAAACAAGTGAATGTCTCCTCTGTCTCCTGGCTCTAGGTTTCTATGTAAACGGTTCTCTTTGAAAAATTGTCCATGCCAGTCATGCCAGTTTTTTGTAGTCTCCATTTTAGAAACTTGTCACTTTGATAGATCATTCTGTCCTGATACATCACTGAAGAAGTGCTGTTGCTTAAGACCCGCTGAAGTTGTGCACACTGGCATATTGTGGTGATTTATGCTGCAACGAGGCTGATCTGGTCTTTTCATTGCTGCCTAAACAGAGACAAATTAAATCCGCTTTCTCGCTCCTCAGCCCATCACAGCTTGTTCACAGTCACTGTTCTCCTGACACAGCAGTCCACGATTCATGTTAAAGGATTAGCAGAAAAGGGACTGTGGAAGTCACAGCCATGAAACAGAGAGAGAATGGGAATACAAATGTTTCCCTGTTCAGTCCATTGTCAAATCCAGACAGCCATGACACTGGCAGAATGGAATAATAAATGTGAGGAGGCCACCACAAATTCAGTCTGAGAAATAAATATAGAAATAAGTGAATGAATGACTACTGCAGCGATTGAACCGTATCACCAGAAAATGACAGGATTGCTGGGGATGAGTCAGGTTTTACTCTTCACGTTGGTTTGCTCAGTGTCAACGCAAACATATCCACACACACATGAAACAGATGTTTTTCACCACAGCCTCTCTAACTCAAGTTTCACCCCCTTTTATGTCTCTCTCTATCTTCCTGTTTCCTGTCTTTGGCTCCACCCCTTCCTGTCCCGTCCTGTACCTGCCTTGCACTTGCTCCGATAGAGAGATTCACACATGGAGAACTCTGAGCGTGGGGTATTGTATGTTTATTTCTAGACACCAACACATCCACTTTGTTCTTCACTGTGACTCTCATCACATCAACATTTTTGAACTTTGCATGTTTTTCCAAATGCATCTGATGACCTCCAGCATACCTCGATAATGATGTCTTAGATAAAGAAATACATTATTGTCAAATGAAACCTGATAGCTTTAGCTTGAGACGGTACACAGCAGTCTGTGCGGATGGTGTGCACGTTGTCATCGCTGTGGTAACGACTCTCGTCGTTGTTGAAAAGTGCCACAGAACGTTTCAGATGCTGCATGTTCTGTGTACTTTAAGACAGTGAAACAGGAAAGGCATGCTGTTTTATATTTTGTCTTAAGTTATCACGTTGGCGTATGACTTAATGACTTAATTTAGGTCATCCTTAACAGACAAGTTAACTCATACAAGATGCTTTTGGTAAAACCTCCAAAGGTGTGTTTGGTCATCTGTGAATCGTGCACATCATTAGTGCTCAGTGATTATTTTGTGTAAAAAAAAAATATATATATTATTATTATTATTATGGCTGCATGTTTTAAACAGTATCATGAATCTGAGTGGATGTATCTGTACCTCTCATGTTACCTTTTGTATGGTGAGACATGTTTGGCTTGCCTGTCCATTACTTTCTAAACACCTTGACTGCATTTGCATTGCAAGTAATTACAGTATGACTTTATATCTGCCTCTGTTATCAGCCTCAGACAGGAATTCAGAAGTGAAAATAAAGACATCTGCTGCTGGCAGGTCGCCAAGTTGCTTGCATCTCGGCACTAAAGCAAGAAATAACGTAGGAATTTTCAGAAGCGAAGATCCGGCGAGCCCGACGCCTACGCTGTTAGGGAAAGGTTAAATAATTAGTGAAACTTTGTAGGTTAGAAATGACATGTTTGGCTTCGACAAACAAAACTGAGATGGGTGATTTAAAAGGAGATATGAGGTAATGTCTCACTTAGTGAAATGTGGAGTTTCATAAATATCTCCACTCACATTATTCCGGGCTTAAAGACAATCCTTCTTGTCATGGTAGCTATCGTTTCCATGTCAGGGTTCTCTTATAAAAGCCCAAATCTCAGTTTTAAAGCTACACCTCCGTACTTGTTGCAGTTCCCCAACATTTTAATGACAACAACCACAATGTACTTTTGTGGAATTATATTATTTAAATTCCTTATTAATGAGAAATAAGTTGATTTACTACTTCCAGATATTTTAAGAGTACGTTGATTACCCAAAAGTTTTTTTTTTACAAGCCTGTCCCCCTGACAGACCCGGAAATGCATTTTACTGCAATTTCCCAAAATACTGCACGGGCTATAACCAAATTGGCGTGATTAGTACAATCAGCTCAGGGGATGGGCTCAGGCTAGATCCATGGACAGTGTTCTTACAAGGCTAAGTGGTCTTAATGGAGTGTGCATGTGTGTGTGTGTGTGTATGTGTGACTACTGACTACAAATGTGCACATGCATAATCAGTGGAGACTTTCAGTCTCCAAATTAAGGTATATGCTGCTCATAGACACATTAGAGAGTGCTTCCATGCAGACAGATGCTAAACCTACACAATGTACTTATTCACAGATAACTTGGCACACACACACACACACACACACACACACACACAGTGAGAGAACTAGATTTGACCCCCTTCTGCAGATGTGACACATTGTTGAGTAATGGACTGTGCTGCTTGCTGAGATAAATGCTTGATGGTCCACTCACTGCACAGTTAAAGAGGGTGACATCTTGCCCATTTATACGCACACACACACACACACACACACACAGAGAGACTGTCATGTCACATGTTAACTTGTGCTTGGTGCAAGAGAAACGCCGCAAAGAACAATGTCTTGTTCAAAGTCTATATCTTATTTTCCTCTTCGCGCCTTACTCCTGTTGCTATTCGTAAACATTTTACTCTCCACTTTAATAGCTGAGAGCCAGGTAATGCTCTACTACACACAGTTGTAAAACACAGACTTAGAACAAGCAACACGAGTCGTGTGCATATCAAACGGCTTGTAAACAAAGCCACAGCTCAGCTGAATTTATTTGAGCTACCACTGAACGTAAAATCACCATCAAATGTAAATGAATCATTTTACTGTTTTATAAAACGTCTCCCGTATGTCCCATATATCTATGGGACATATGGAAGTTGTGCTGTTCCTTCCCATAAAGCGGTTGGAATATATACTAGAAAATGTTTGCTACAGTATGTATCTGATCGTTTGAACAGTGGTGTTACACAGAATTCAGTATTGTCATAAGCAACAGAAAGTTACTTTTAAATTATTCAGTATTACCACACACTGAGTTTCAAATTATATTGCAATGTCAACTGTCCCTTTTCTTCTTCGTTTTTAAAATTAAGTTAGAACAATGTCATGAAAATTTAACCATGTAATGGAATTCATTCATTATTTTACAGTAAAAGCAATTTTGAATGCAGTTACAATGAAGCACCATATGTCACTGTTAACAATGAAAATGTGACATTAAGTGAGATGCATTTTGTGTGCAAAAGTGAAATTATTCGTAATGTTGCTGCTGTGCACACTTGAATATCAACGCACACACAGCCAAACACGAAAATGCAGAAGACAAGGAAACCTGTCCTCCAGTTGTCTTTTGGTCGTCAAAAGTTTAAATCTACAGCTCGGTTTGAGGTGATCTCTGCCGACCTGGTCAGTCCCTGTGCGGGAAACAATTTCCACTACGGATCAGATTCTGAGAGAGATTTATTCAAAAGAAATAATTGAGTAATATCCTCACCACAGCGAGAGAGAGATAGGCTGTATAATTAATTTTCTCTCTCATTCATTGGTGGGTGTGCGTGTATGCATTCTGCTTTCAGTGTGACTGTATGCATATCGCATGTTGATATTCATTCTCTTACCACAGCACCAATTAACTGGATTATGAATAGAGATGAAAACCTGTCACTTTATTGGGCCTCTCTTTTACCCTACAATTTTCACATGTATTGGTTAACGTCTTTCCTTGCCAACAGCCAGTTTTTCACACATAAATTAACGTTTGACCACTCACACTTCTGCCTTGTGAAAGGGCACGGTGACAATATTTGTAGATGGATTCCCTCTCATTTTCCCTGGTGTACCCTCCGTTTGTGTTAGCATACATTGGCAGTAATGAGGTGCTAATAGGTCACATGTCAGAGAAAGTCTACATGCAGAATATGCCAGCCTCTGAGTGTGTGACAGATTGTGGGCAAGCATGCACGCGTGTGAAAAAGTGTGCATGTGCATGCACTAGGTGAGATTTTTTTCATCCAACTTAGCCTTGAGCAAACGTATTCCATCCCGACACACTATTTATACTGTGTATGTGTGATAAACTGTAGCCATCGTGTCACTCATGAACCACACCGTGTGTGTTCTTGTATTTGGTACCTCTTTAGAACCTATTCCTCGCATAAACACTGACCTTGTCGGGATTAGATGTCCTCACGGGGACACGAGCTTGGTCGTAGTGAGAGAAATGAAAAATGTTTTTGTTTTGTTTTTTTTGTCTTTTTAGATTTAGTGTTAGTTTGAGTACAATACATCCGGCAGATAAGCTATTCATCCCCCCCGTGCTGGAATGTTTGTATTTTCTCAGCTGATAGTATTCATATAATCTTGTGATAAACAGCCATCACACTGTGTGAAAAAGGATTGTGTGTGTGCAGCAGAAACTATTCATATTCAAGACAATCTCCAGTCATATCGTCAAAGTGGGAATGTACGTGTAAGCAGATGAGTACAGTCACATCCAGCTGTTATAGAAATCTTTTGGTTTCTATTATACGTCCATATGAACCCCAGCTGTGTGTGTGTCATGAACCCATGACAAAAACCTTCTTATTCAGGTACCTATAATAGTCACTATGACTACATGAATCACTTGTGACATTCAGACATGTTTGACGGCATTCACTGACAGGCAGGGAGTCTTGGGTCTGCACATTGTGGACAGAGGGGTTTCATTTGTCCTCACCGTTGACTCACTGCGTCTTGTATAAATGTAATCTTTTCAATTTTATAATCTTTGAACCCTAAGATCATAGTGAATACGTGCTATTCAGCAACATGTTTCCACTGGACAACCAGATTTGTTATGAGAGCATGTATTCACATGTCTGTAAAGGTTCTCCGTCATCCAGGTCAGGAGTTGGCTGTCGCCAACTGGACTTGCTTGAGTTGAAGATGTTTCACCTCTCATCCCAGAGTCTTCTTTAGAACTGAATAAACCTCTGAAAACTCATTTTAACTCAAGCAAGTCCATATCTTTGCACTCCACGTGTTCCACACACATTACTGGCGTCTTCCACTTGGGGCAAATCGTAGAACTCAGACCGTACAGAACTAACAAATTAGCACGTTCTAAATAAAATGCCATGTCAACGCTGGATGAAGTTACTTCTGAGATGACAGCAGAAAAAAAAAGTTATTGCGCTTCAGTCATTTTGATCATACTGTATTCCAGGTCCTCAAATCAACACTGTTGTGGTGACAATAGCAGTAGTGCCTCTGTGCTGCCCGTTACTCCTTTATTTGACCGTTGCTTACTGTGGATGTAGATGTGCCTATTTTTCAAGGACACACAAATGATGCAAGGATATGCAAAGGCAGCCTGAAAACACACACAAATGCATAGACTTTAATTAACAGCAGATCCGTCGCCAGCTGTAAAGGGTGATCTTTTAAGTAGTTTTTAATTAAATACGTGTTAAATATCTCTATATTCATATAGCTGTCATTCTCGGTTCTCACATTTTGAGATCTCCGCTCTCAGCGTCTGACAGTGAAAGAAAACAACAACAGTGATCTGAACGTGGAAGTGCAGAGAATCAGTTTAGCTCATGTTCCTGCAGGACAAAGGAATCGCCGACACTCTCCTTCACAAACGTCTAATTGTTAGTATACAGTGACTCACACTCACACACACACACACAGATGCCCTGTGCACTGTATTGGTGGACTGTTTTTTTATATGCTATATTAATATTTATGGCCAGTTTTAACAGCTGTGGCTTTTACAGCCGGGCTCTGAGCGTGCTGCACTTTATTAATATCATAAGGACAATGTCAGCAGAGCCCTAAAAAATGGTTATGGGTATGATAGAGGGTGTGTGTGTGTGTGTGTGTGCATGTGTATTTATATCTTTGTGAGGTCCACAAAACGCACAAACCTATCTTTGTGGGGACATTTTTGTCTGGGCCCCACAACTTTAAAGAGCTTTTCAGCATTAAGACCTGGTTTTAGGGTTAGGGTCAGAATTGGATGTAGGTTAGTGCAAGGATTAGGGACGTAGTTGTGATGTTAAGGTTAGAGTAAAGGGCGAGGGAATACATTATGTCTATGATGTCATCACTAAGATATAAAATCAAGTGTGTGTGTATGTTTGAGGGTTGTTTTTTTTTTAAAGGGGGAGTAAGGCTTGTGAAGAGAATGTGGACACAAACAGACAGACAAATGTGTTTGTTTGCTTTTGTGTGACCTTAAGAAACTATGAGATCCCAATCGCTGGCCTTGCTCTCTTGGTTTGTTGACAACTCTGCCAACAAACCTTTACAAATAAGCCACAGGAGCCCAGTATCACATGTACACACGGAGTTATTAGTCAAGATATATATGCACAGATATGGATTTGTTTCTTGAGTTAAATGTTTGTGCATTATTTTGGTTTATACCTGTATTATATGTATTTTCATTTTTATTTGCTTGTAATACTAATAATCATGATCATAATAATGAACATGTGCTACATTTTCTGTGACAAAACAAAACAAAACACCCTTTAAATCAAATCTATTATCAAAGTATAATGGCCTGTTCATCACACACACAACAACACCACACTCTTCATGAGAAAATCCTTCCTTCTTCCATTTGTCCAAGTTCCATCTTCCTCTCTTTGCTGGATTATGTCATTCCTCATCTCCTGTCTGTCTCTCCGCCAGCCTGTTGGTGATGGTCGCATCAGATGTGCAAGATTTTCTTTCATGAATTTATTGATTTTTATTTAGTTTTCCTTTGATAATCCCTTTCACTGGACTGAAGTTTTTTTTCTTTAGAAAACCTAAAGGTTGAACAAAGACATATTCAGTGAAATTCTCATTTAAACGTATGGCTCTACTGTGTCTTGGTAATAACTTATAGCCTATACTATGTTGAGTACTAATAGGAGGTTACTAACATGGTGTGCCTGTATGAATCTAATGAAAGGTTGAGGGTGTATTATTCATAATAAAATGATGGTTTTTAGAGTCTTGACCAAATTTTCTTGTAACGACACAGGGACCATTAACCTTTTACCAACACATTTTAATAATTACATTATTTTCTTCAAGCATCTCTGAATTACCAGGTTTACAAGACCAAAAATATATTTTGAGGTAATTGTTTACCTTTCACTAAGACTTCTGCCAAATGTTAAATGGTTCCATCAGGATGTTCCTCTATTTCTAGGCAAAATATGTGTTTCGCAAAGGCCTCAAGTGTCCTTGACCTTTGACCACCCCAAATCTAATCAATTCAACCTTCAAGAGAGATTTTCTTGAAGGATTTTCCCCACAGCTTTCTTGAGAGTGCTGAAATGATGACGACGTCATGCCAACAAAGTAACTTATAGATCATAGTTTATGCAACCTTTCGCACAAAAACAGTAGAGTAGAAAAGGAATAAATAATGGATAATAAACCATGATGATTATTAATAAATATGAGGTCTATATTATTAATCACTCCTGCAGCTAAGTGTAGTTCATTTTTGGTTCTAATTTATCAGATTATTTACACAAAGGTAAATTTGGTCAGAGTCTATGTCAGAGATCATTTGTGGCCAAACACAAATATACCGTCACAGTGATTAAACAAACACAGAGGGAGGCACAGTTGAAGTGTTACTGAAAGACATTTAAAAAAGACAGACAGACAAGCAATATTGTAATGTTTGTACAGGGGGGATAAAATGACAAATTTCAACTCTGGAAAGAAATAGAAAATACTATAAGGTTTGAGATCCAGCAAGTACTTTTTTTCCCAGTGATGAACTAATCCAATGTGTTTGTCCCTCTTCTCGGTTTTGCTCTGTTGTCATCATCGGCCTCACCTCACCATGCTTCAGAAGACATGCTTATTCCTACTCTTATTACCTGTAAGTAGAGATTTCACATCAGGAGTAACTCCTTTCACAGTTCCTCATGACTACCCTTTTCCTGTTCAAATGTTGTCTTTGTTCTTGTTTTCTATCATATTATAGGCCCACAATGAATCAGAGTGGGTCATACAGTGGCTAGCATTGTTGCCTCACAGCAAGACGGTCACCGGGGTTTGGATCCCGGTTCGACTGAGCGCCCTTTTCTGTGTGGAGTTTGCATGTTCCCCTCATTTGCACATCCCCACAGTTAATTGGACACTCTAAACTGACCGTTGGTGTGAGAGTGAGACCAGCTAATGGCAGCCTTAGACTTGATGCATGGAAGACAATCAATGACCTGTAGGCACAGTTTAGCCTTGTTTCCACCAAGCAGAGGTAATATTATGCCATAACAGCACGACACAACTTAGCTTGCCAATAAATACCAGTATGAACGCAACACTCTAAACAAAGGGTGACAATCGAGGAGAAAAAGGCTGCAGGCTGTTTGAAAAACGCACAGCTGTCTTCCCCCCACTGTCACACACAAGTCACCATTCTCCGTCAACCAGTCAATGGCTCCACCCTTCAGGAGGCGTACCATCGTGCTTTGTATCCCAATGGAAAGGTGCCAAACACTGGGATGGAACAGATTGGTTATTTTGGTACCCTTCTCAACGTTGGGACAATGGAAATGCAAATAAATGCATAATGTACTGGACTCAACCCAACTGCACCGCTTGGCGAAATGGGACTCGTACTATTTGACATCTTCAAAGGAAGATTAAATGCAGATGTATCTTCTTAATAAAAACACAGGAGCAAAGCACAATGAGAAAGGATCATGACATCACACAGACAAAATGTGCATTCCTCGTATTATTGTGGATTATTCACAATAATCTCACTGCTGCTTTGTTTAAAGAAGCTTGAGGTTTGTCGTAAGAACACAAACCGTTGCAATGCCTTGCATTCAGAAAATTACACGCACATACACGAACATGATTGTAATGTGTTGCCCGTGAACTTGAACCCTGTAGAAAAGCGCCACGCGTTGAGATGCGTGAACTTCTCAGGACAGCTACAGCATCAGATTTGGTGGTAAAGAGGAAATTCCTGTCAGAATGAATTTTTTGCAGGTTCCCACTCTTGAAATGTCTCAGACATAAAGGTCAGTATAAATCACAGTTATTCCTCCCGCTCATAAACCAGGAGGAGCTATTTTACAGTAGCTGTCTCCTCATACGTGCACTAGAGCAGGTGCAACCACACACGCACTCTCCAGATCACACGCGTAACACCAAACGTGTGTGTGTGCAATCAGGAGAGCGTGCATGTGTGTTTGTGTGTGTGCTTGTACAAACACATGCTCTGTTGCCTCAAGCTCACCTACAAATCTCTGCAGTGACACTTTTTTGAAAATCCACTCTTCCCCTGCTGTCTTCAAAGCATCTAAAAATTCCCCCCAAATCTGCAGCAGAGTCCTAACTGAGCGGAACAGTCATCACATGCCATCGTTTCTCAAAACAGCCACCTTGAGGCTGTTTGACCCACCAAAATGACTTCTTTACACTGAGAGTGACACAATTAAACAAAGGCATTACCATGGCATTTAAACTCTTTTTTTTTGACACCCTCTGCAGTTTTTTTAATTTGCACAGCCAGGAAAAAAAACACTACGCTCTGCCAAACTTTTCCTAGCACTGTGTTGGAGAAAAAGCTGCAGCCATAATCGCACCCAACACGACACAGATCAAACTTGTATAACTGCATAAAAGGTCAGCGTTACATTTAACCCTGCACTGGCCCAACATCATCTGGGCTCTGGTTCCTGAGATACAAAAAAAATACAAACTGTTAACATTTATAGCAGCTGCATGTGCAGAAACACACACATGTAGCTATAGACTAAGGATGTTTACTGTTAGATCAGAGAGGGTTTTTCTCCCCTTGTCTTTCTTCCAAACTCCATCTCTCTCCTCTCTTCTTTCTGTATACCTCAATCTCTCTCTGCCTTGCTGCGTCTGCCTCTAAATCCTGTGATACACAGACAAGAGTTTGTTTTGGCTTTGCCTGTAGCCTCCTCTGGAGCTACCGCTGTCATCCTGAAGTGACTGACTGCCTGTCTGACTACAGCAGCGGCCGAGGATGACTCTGGGATATTTGAGCTATCTGTCTGCCGGGCTGGCTGAGACTTTTCTTACCATAGCGCAGGAGTTCTGTCAATCCCTCGACAAGTGTAACAGATGCCATTTCCCTTGTTTGATTGGATGCCTTAAGGTTGCTCCTGTTGACTTGCCAGGCTTCTGTAAAAATAAATGCTATTCCGCCTGCATGCATCAATTCAAAGGAAAAGAACAATAACACACCTCATTGATTTTGTCGAGGGCACGTACACTATCCGTTGCTACAGTATGTGCAGCTATATTTACCAATTACATAATCAAAAGTAGAAGCAGGTCACCAAAGAACAGTCTTCTGTAGAAACACTGAATAATTACTGTATGTCAATTAAGTAAGTTTTCTCTTCTTTTTCAAAATGCAAACGCCGACTTTGTGTATCACAGTGTAATGCATGGTTCATCTCTTTGTATAAGAAGCAGACTTCAAATCCTGGTAACAGCAATTAATCCATTAATCCGTCCAACAACTTAAATTACAGTAAATGTAAAAAACAAAAAAAAAGCAAAACCACTTAAATTTTCCATTCCACACAAGAGACTTGTTTACATCGCGACACAGTTGTTACCGTTAGGGTCATAAACACATACACTTACCTTATTATATGTCCAACAGCTGGTCGACCTTGTTTTACTGATTTGTATATGTATTTGATTCCATATGCATACAGCTGGAATCAGCTTTGTCTGCAGTTATTGTGATAAAGTATTACTTAAGTGTCAAATGATGACATTTCTGATTTAACCCTTTAACACCGAGCGTATCGCAGACGACACGTTTGTGCGAGCACATTTTGCATTACTGCATTTACACGACGGTTTATGCTATTGGAAACATTCCAACAGTTTCTGAAAGCTGAGAAGTTGCACATCAAACCCAATACGTGGTTATTACGGTCATTTTACTTGCGCTGTTGCAAGAAGCCAGCAAATCGGTGTCTTCGTCACCAGAGTGGAGAGTTGGAAATCATCCATGGTTTACATTTTTTTTAAGACATTGAGACTAAGACTCAAACAACTCAAACAATTGTTATTTTAAATAGGTTTTATACTGTTCAAATTTCAAATTTAGCATGCAAAATCATGGTTCTCATTCAGCAACAGTGTTTATTTGTTAAAAATTGTTAACATACTATTTTAACATGCAGTAAATTATTATGTATATATATATATATATCTATAGATATATAGCTATATAGATAATAAACAACTGCCAGATATATGAAAAATGGGCAAAAGCACTCGCTGGACATTTTCTGGCCCTTTTATGGTTAAAAAAATGTCAATGAACCCAGTCAGTACAACTGTGTCTTGTTCCCGCTCACTCCTGCATTGCTGGAGTTTACACACAAACACATGCTCAGTCAGGTCTGATAGTTTTGCTTCCCAGAGCCCGTTATCAGGTCATGTATAAAACATTAAAATAACATTTTACATTTTTGTTCACAAAGACTGAATAGTGACAGAATCAAAACATCAAATAAATCCCTAAAAGATATGCACTACAGTGGTAAGTATTAAAAAGACTTTTTAAAAAAAAACAAAACAATGGTGGCACATTGTTCTAATCACAAGCAAACATACAAGAAAAATGATGATAGGATTCCCATGATGTTAGACCAGGATAACAGTGCATAAATTCACAAAACCACATTATTCATAATTGGAGATGCTTACTGATGAAATCCAGTCATAAACGGCATCAAAGTCATATGCAGCATTTGGGAAATGAAGCCTTTGAGTACTTATGACCGCTAATATATCAAATGAGGAACAATTAAAAGGCAGTTATTTTGCTTGGCTTCACCAAAAGTGCACCCACTTTGTTTCACTCCATTTCTTCTCGTCTTTTGTCTCTCAGCCCCGGTGCCTCCTCTCATATTCGTTAGTGGATGTACTCGCGCAAACACACACACTAAGGGAAAAAAACACGACGTATCCACCCCACATCGCTCATTATCGACACATCAAACAGCCTGCAATTAATGTTGCCGGAGGAACAAAGCAGTCCATGATTTTCTCGGCGGTCGGCATCCGACAGCGTAACCTTATTGCTAAATGAACTGCCGCCGTGACATTCATTAGAGATGGATTATGTCTTACTCATTGCCACTCACAATGTGCAAGAAATTTGTCATTTCAATGAGTCCATTTAGAGGGTGAATGTGCGATAGGTAGAGGTGTAGAGAAGAAGGGGGAGAAGAATGAAAGGTCTTTCACTTCTTGTAAGCCACAAGTGTCTTCCTTTAGATTTTCCTACTTTTCTCACTTTTGTTACTTTAGCATCTTTATTGTCCCTACTTTTGCTTCCTCCTCTACCCTCTGTCTCCTTCCCTATTCCCTCTCCCGTCTCTCTTCTTCTCCCTCCCTTCACCCTTGTTTCTTCAATCGTGTTGTTCTTTATTCTCTCTCAATCTCTTCATCTCTTCCATTTGGCTTTCCTTTCTTCTCTTTTCACCACCCCCTCCTCCTCCTCCTCATCCTTGCCGCCTGCCCACTTTCTGTCAATGTGCAGTCAGGTCGCCAGGAATAGGCCACTCTAAGCTCCAATCACACAGGAGGTGTTGAAACTCCATCACCTATAAATTGCGGTGGAGCAGTGTGAGGTTGAATCTCAGGTTGATGGGAAGAAATGATTATAGGAGAAACTTTGCTCAGCCTTTCCTCCTTTCCCCTTACCTGTCTTCTTCTTTTTTTCTTCCTTATTTACTGCTTTAATTTTAAAATTCCCTATCTGCTTTCCTGCTATTCACTTTTCACGCTTTTTGATAATGTGCTTTTATATCCCATTCTCTGTCTGTTGGATGAATTGGTTAAATACTCAAAGGCATGTTCAGGTCATCACTAAATCGTAGACTCAGTTTCTTACTTCATGTCCTATCTCTGCATATCTTCACACACACCTACTATATTATTGTTAGTTTTGAGTGAGTTAGCGGATTAACTTGATGGGATTTGAAGGCATGTTGCAGTGTCTTTGCATGTGGAAAACGTACAGGCGTCGTTTTAGCATCGATGCAGAAAGCCTAGTTTATTTATACTGAAGAGGGTGTGGAATTCACTGGTGTCGGCCTTGAGCTCACCGCGGAGATGATATGCAATATAGAGGCAAACAAACAAGCTGGAATATGTCAGTTTTCTAAACTTAGTCTCATTCAGTTGCACGAAAAGCAGCGGCGCATAGATTTCCATGGCAATGTATTCTGTGTGGTTAGCCTGATCCAGACCAGGCACAACAGCAAGAATGTGTTGTTTGTGCTGCTCAGTCATTTCAGTCAGATGTCACTCTGATCCAAAATTAACGTGATTTACAGTTAGTCATGATCATATGCTTGTAGTTTTATGAGCCTAAACTATTACAGTGTAATAATGAAGCTCTGATACTTGATACATACTACATGCTTTCTGATGGGAGAGAGTGTTTCAGGACAGCTTGAATCCCCTGGTGGGGAGTTATATTCAAATGTGGAAAATTCAAACAAAGACACTATCTACACTAACTGTATGTGATAAAGTCAGTGGCACATGCATTTGTGATATCTTTGGATGTCGATTAACCGCTGCAAAAACGTTATCTTCCGTTCAGTTGCATTCAGCTGCGTGTGTGTATCTGCGTCATTACCTCGTTTATGAAACCCTAAAGTTTCAGAACAAACAGTTCAGCCACTGCTGAGAAAAGAGTGTTGTATTGTTTTCCTGGGCTCTGCGAAGCGGATCGGCACTTCCTTAATTTGATGTCGTCATCAAAAATCCTCACCACTCCTCTCACCACCGTAGCGCCTCCTGGTGCTGGCACTAGTCCGGGCACATCCGGTTGCATACATTCAACCGCAGAAGAAGAAGAACTACTCTCGTTGTAGCTGCTGAGATGCAGAGCATCCACTGTGCCAGAGGGGGAGCTGTGTATTTGAGAGCTGGCCTATCTATTACGTCACTTCCAGGTACCTGGCCAATCACAGGACAGTGACGAGAGCGTCAGTGAGGAGATATTTTGATCGGCTCGTTTGCAGCGATTAGGAGGTTTTTAACCATGAAAACAAGTTAATATATGTAAGTAGACCTCCATAACTAACATATATGTTTGATACAAGCATTCTATGTCACCTTTAAGTAATGTCCTGCAGCTTCCTAGCTTGAGAACATACTCATTTCCCTCGTCTACTGTTACAAACACTGTATTATTATGGCGCCTCTAAGTAAATCTTAAAAGCTTTTGAAAAGAAACTTGATTGGTCTCTGCAGGGGAGATATGATGAATGTCGTGTAGGAGTATCACTTTGTACTCCTTTAATTTTGCCTTTCGGAGTGACTGGACAGAAACACGCAGTTTGTCAGAAATGTGTTTAAAGCAGGCATATAAGGCGGCTTCGTGATAGGTCCCTGGGAATCACACCCACTTGCTGGGCAGTTTGTGCCAACAGCCAGATACCACGGACACGTGTTTGCTCACACGCAGGCAAACACGCACTGAACACCCAGCACATTCTGTGCAGAAACAACCCTCAAGGAGCTCAAGCGCTTGCTCAATGCACATGCCTGCATTACCGCCACATGTCCCACTGTAGGCCTTTTTGGTGACTAGATATCAGACGCTTCAAGGATGATGAAGAATGTGTTGGTGGAGTCTGGAGGAGGTTATTTTCAGTTAATACAAATGACATGTTTAGGATTACAAATGAGATAGACGTGCTGTTAAATTCATTTTCTTTTTTACTCTTACGCTTACTGATGTGAAGTATTGTTCATCTGTAAGGCACAGCAGGTGCTGATGTGAACAAAAACTGAGAAATGTGGTGAATGGGTCACTCTATTGTTGTGGGCAGAGCATGGAATCTCACTTCAGTGTGAAGTGGTTTGCCGCTACTATACAAAGTTGATGAAAGACAGATCACGTTTTAGGGAGGAGTGGTAATATCTTAGCTGGTGTGTTCATGGAGATAAACCAAACTTTAGAACAGAATATAAAGTTCATTTAAGTTGGATTACAACATTTGGCATCATTTCATTCTGTCAAAAGCAGCAGTATAATGAGCCTCACTAATGATCCCTGCAGTTTGTTCAGGTTCAAAGGATATTTTCCACTCCTGGAGATAAAAGCAGGAGTAGATAATAAAACTATTCTCAATGGTGGACCTTCTGCAAGGTTTGGTAAATCCTGCGGATGATGTCAGATTGTAATAGCTTGCTGTCATCTCTGCCATCTGTTGTCTCAGTTGACCTAAAACTGAGGTCAAAACTGCAAATAGCCGTCAGCAGACAGGAGTTGTGACGTGTGAACAGTAAATGGGAGAAAGCAAATCAGAAGGCTGCAACACTCCAGGGACATCTCATTAGCAGTCACATTAATACAACTACACCTATCATAACACTCTATAGAGCTACCGCTGAAGCCCCACATGTCTCTGAAGTTGGGATTAATATTTTCCTTGAAAAGGTGAGTCTTAAATCCTCACGCAAAAAATAATTTTGAGTTAGACACAACATCAGCTAAGCCCAGGTCCTTCCAGACAACACTGAATGGGACATGGTGCATTAATCGGTTCCCAATCTTATCTTTTTATGAAGTAGTTTTATTATTTCTTGGGCAAAAGAACACAAAGTGCCCTTTAACACAACAGCTATGGATAAAAATGGCACAGCTCTGGTAGCAACCCCCTCCCCGGTTAACCATCTGGCTCTGCCGTCTACCAACTCTTTTCCATCACCAAGTCTGTTAGACTGTGCAAAGAATTACTCCGACATTCAAACTGCATAATAACTGATGTGGAAGGGGAAGCGGAGGATCACTGCCACACTTATACTCCATTGACTACTAGCACAGTGGCTCTCTGCTGCCTCAAAATCGCAATGCACCAACAATGCACCCCGACCACACCTCATTTTAAGATCAACGCACCCAGGGGCACACTGACGAGCGCAGGTGCATTTGCTATACCTGCATGGCAGGGGCGCTGTAAAATAGAGCCCTCGAATCGCAGTTTGCATCAAGCATCCTGCACTGGGTCCGCTAATTATTGTCTGTGATTTGTCTTCTGAGAAGCATGCCCTTATTAAAGTGATATTTTACAGATCTCCATTATGTAAGCTAACAAAATAAGTCTTTTCTATTGTTGGCTGTTCAGATTCTGCAAGAGTGCAAGTCAGCAAGAGCATTTATATATATATATATATATATGTATATATATCTATATATATATATATACACATATATATATATAGATATATATATACATGTATGTATATTTTTTCAGAGTACATGTTGGAGTACATAGGTGGCAGAAGACTTTTGCTTTCACTTGCAACCCCTTTTGATAATCTTCAAGAGATTCAGTGCATCCTCAAACAGTTCCTGTGTCTTTTTACTGAATAATTGATAGTGTTATTTATTGAGATGAAATGTCAACATTACATTCCATGAACAGTGACATGTTAAAAAAAAAAAAAACACTATTGCAAACATGAACTGAACCCAATTCGCTGCCATTAACAATACCATTGTTGAGAGCAGTGATAAAGGGATGTGCATATGTCAGTCAGTGCTTAAGATGAAATGTATGGACTTTTTTTATAAATAGCATGTGCTCGAGTCACTTCACGTGTAACGACACATTCTCGTCTCATCTCTTATCGTATTGTGCATCTGTGATTTTGCACACACATGCATGTCGCCATGTTCAAATATGTTAATGTCTCTGTGTATGTGTGTGTGTCTCTGTGTGTGTGTGTTGTGTGTGTGTATGTGTGGATGTTCATGTGTTGATACCACTGTAGGAAGCTGGCAAAGAAGCAGAAGGAGACTGCCAGCAGCTCCACTCAGCAGAGGGAGATGGGTCCAGTCACAACAGCTGATAAGAGCACCACTAAAGTCAGCACCCTGCACAAAGACGACCCCTTCTCCACCTCAAGCCAGGACCTCAACGGATTCAGTAAGTTGAAATGGTCTGAGGCTCTGGCGTCAGTCTTCATCCTCAATCTACCCACTGCACCTGCCACCACCTTGAATGTTCATCAGAGAATTTACTTCCAGTAACTAAGTATACAGTATAACAGCCGGGGTAAAGTAAACAGCAAGTGTTGTGCTGTGCGTGAAAAAAGTCATTCAAACAGTGTTGTCTCAGGTTAACTTTCTTTTGCCCTTGTCTCTACTTGGAAATATGCATACGCTATTTGTCTGTGCCATTTATCATTTTTGTCAGATTCATTTATTCAAAGAGTGGACATCTTATTTCATAGTAAAAACTCTCCATATGTCCCCCCCACATCCTCCAGTATCAGCAGAGCTCTGCTGTTTCACTAACCCCCATCTCACTTAGTGCTGTTGTAATCATTTTCAACTCTGTTCCTTCATTCCTTCTTCCTCTGTGACGCCTCATGCACATGCAAGTGCATGAATGCAAATTTTTGCATCTGTGTCTTTAACTGTAATCTCATGAAAGTCACCCTGCCCACATGTACATGACTTTGTGGGTTCAAATTCCCATCTCTTTGTAAAAGTGTGTGTGTGTGTGTGTGTGTGAGTGTGTCCAGGGTAATTAAACAGGGTATCTCAGAAGGGCATTTTTCTCTTGAAAATGTCAGCTTGGCCTTTTGGGAGTGCTTCGCTGTTGAAAGCCAGGGGTGCTGGAGAGGGACTAAGTAGCAAGCTAATGTCGGCCATAATTGCTACACTCTTCCCTTAACTGTCCACTCTGCGATTCTGACGCACAATAATGTTTTTGCATTGGAGGCACTTAGGACAGATCCTTTTTATCTGAACCCTGAGTGTTCAATAAAGCTGTGATATTTAAAACTTTGAAAATGTCTTTGCTTTCAGATAGACTTGGCCACTTAGTTGGGAATTTGTAACCCACAGATACATAAAATTCGATGCGTTTCTTCTTGACCTTGGAGTTCAGACTAAACTTTGCTTTTTGATTTTTAGACTTACTAGTGGAGGGAATCGCCAGAGACGCCACGATACAATATCACCCCGATATAGTACAATACGATCATGATATTGCAAAATCGTAATATTGCAATGTACTTTTTATGTTAGTTCACAAAAAGGTTGCCTCCCAACTCTACTACTAAAATTCTAACTGCGACCATAAGTGACAATTTGAGATGATTTGGAAGAGAAAAACATTCTTCTCTTTCTTTCAAGGCAATGTTGACAGACCTTCCATTTGGCCAAATAAAGAGTTTGGGCATTTCTATTTCTCTTTAACCTCGAGAATATGTGAAATAGAAATAGTTTTTTTTTTTGTCAACTGATCAAAGTTGGTGCAATGTACTAGTCTCTCTTTCACACTTGATATAGTTACATTTCACGAGGGGCAAGAAGCAATGCACACACAAACATCATCATCGTCACGGATACAGGCTTAGCGCTGATGCTGACACAAGGTGGGGGACCCAGTAATATCTGTGTCATTGCATTGTCTTCACAGGACATTGCTGTCAAAGCAGATTTCTTTTAGTATGCGGGTACATTCCTCACTGTATTAAAGTTGAGCCTCTTTTTGCAGGACATTAACATGCTGCATATACGGTGTCGGTACGCATGAAACGAGAGGGATTTTATCACAGAAGACGAGAAAACATGTTGTGTTTGAGGGTATTAGAGGAGGAGGGCGGGAGGGGGAGATCAGAGGAGGGAAGGTGGAAATAGAGAGACTATCAAGTGATGTGAAGATAAAACTTGTAGCGAACTTGGCCTATTGTATTATAAAAAAAACAGGAGAACAAGAAGAATATGATGAATGAGAATTACGCTATAAAGGGTTGTGAGTAAGGACAGGACATTATCATCACAATTAGTTTTTTCAGACAGTAAAACATCAGTATGGGCCTATTAGCCTCCACTCTTCTCTATCTTTAAAATAGACTTTTTTTATTTTAAGAACTGGTTCATACTATATACATTTAAGTGACACTGGCACCTATTTTGATAAAATCCAATAAATAAAGTGACACAAACTATTGGTCTGGATTTTAAGACACTAGGTCTTCTTAGTGCCCTTCAGAAGCTAATGTGCTGGTAGTCATCTTCAACAATTCTAAAAATGGGTAGAAGAAAAGGATCTCTCATAAATATGATGGAGTCAAATCAAACCACTGTCATGATGATGATGATGAAATTACTTAATTGTGCTTAGTCAGCTCAAGCAGCGTGAATGAGTGCTTGAGCTGACACACATTTCAGTATCTGACGACTCCTCCATCCTACCACTTACATTGTGACAGGGAGACAGATGCCTAAATTCAGGTTCACATCAGCGGCTGTCGTCAAGGAAAAAGATAATGATAGTAATAATAGTAATAATGTCATGGCATAAGTGACTACCTCCACTCTCCGCTTAGTGTTTTACATTAAGTAGTGACAATGGGTTGGACCGCAGTCATGAATGGTTTTAAAATGCATCTCACACCACCAATCCCTATATTACCAAGATGTGGATTAAAATAGATTAAGTGGTAGACTATAAATGGACTATCGCTGTAAACCCTATTAGCAGAACTCTGTCGTTTTAAGTTTTATCAGTTCCCTTAATTGTTTTCAGTTCATGAACTTCCCAGCCAATCGTTTTCGTATACATATTCGGATTGTGTGTTACATGTGCTTTTTTGAAAATTAAAAAGAAGATCATAACTACATTGTCAGATAATTGTGAGTTGGTTGAAGTAATCACGTCATGAGCTCAGACGAGAACTGGCAAGTTCAGCCAATCAACAGTTGTCTGAATATGTGCTTATAAACGTGAGCTACTTTACAGTGTACGGGGCAAAAAAGACCAGAGAGAGATGGCGAAAGAGAAATGGAAGGAAACTGGAGGTTTAGGTAGCGAGACAGGAAGAGGGGAGGGGAGACGTATCATGTCATCTGCTCAGTGAGTATGAAGGGAGGTGGAAGGAGAGCTCTTTTTAGTGAGAGATTTTCCACTAATGGCCACCAGCTTGGACCTCTGCTACTCTGAAGTACATAAAACATGCACACTTAAAAAAAAAATCACTATGCATGAGTACTAAATTATGGCTGAAAGTCCATAGATGAATGCCACCTTTTTTTTAGTGAACACACACACATAAAGAAACACACCATCTTGCTGCAGGTCCTATACTGTAGATGAATGTGTAGGCTAGCTGTGATATCTGTTGTGGATTATTTAACAGGCTTAGCCAGCATATAATACATCACAGTCAGTCTCACAGCAATCACTCTAGGTTTTATCTTATTGGTTGTGTGTGTGTGTGTGTGTGTGTGTGTTTGCGTGGGTGTGGGTGTGTGTGTGTGTGTATCTTACATATCATTTATTTATAGACTCCAAGCAGACTGTGTGTGTTTGTGAGAGATAGAGTGTATCTGCAGGGACATAGAAGCCATCAGTCACTGTTAAAGAAAGTAAACCCTGGTGGTGAATCACATTCATACACAATGATATATATCTGCTCAGCTTTACTGTTACTGCTCTATACGTTTACTATTTTGTTAGGTTGACCTTATTCCCACAGTGGCCATTTTAAAATCTGATCAGACACTGTGATGGGTTTGGGTGTAGCAGGAGAGTTACTAGTTTACTAAACATAGCTTCACCCTTGAGGTCTTTGCAAAAACATCGCAAAGAAACCAGAGCACCAGAGCAGGCTTCACACACACACACGCTCAGCTGCTGGGGTGGAATCAGGGAAAAAGTTAGCGAAAACTGCTTTGAAGCTTGATTTACGCACAGCATCCCACTTAAGCTCCATTGCAACCCCCTCCATGCGTTTTATAGTTTACTTCTTGTGGGTTAAATGTTTGAACTGTACGTCATCAACAACACTCGTAAGGATTGTTTAGCAGCCAGTGTGTCGGAAAAGGAAGCTCGGGGAAAATAAAACGATCCGAGAAAATAAAAGTCGCAATTTCACAGGGCAGAAATTCGTGGCCCATGTGAATGCCGCATTGTCGTGTTCGAAAACTATTTCCAATACATTTCAATAATTGTTCACACCAAATTCAAATTCTGTAAGTTAAAAGAGATCATCTGCAGTGTTTTTGAAGTAACTTATTTCCACAAAGCTGTGTAGTTCCTTGACCTCAATAAGTCATTCTTGTCAGATGACACCATGTTCTGGACATGAATCTCTGCATAAAAGGCAGACACAGTCCAGACTGTCTTTGTCTGTGGTTTCCCTCATGGTGAAAGTTAGCACTTCAGGCCCTTTTTAACCTTCGGAAAAGACTCGCCTCTTCTCCTAACACCACTAGTACCTCAATGGTAGAGCAAGTCGTGTGGCGTGAACGGCAAAACAGTGTAAAGCTGCTTTGTGTGGTCATCAAGTCTAGAAAAGCACTGTATAAATACAAAAACATGCCTTACTTAGTCCTTTATTTGGTCTACTTCTTTACCTAGTCTCCTGCACTTTGTCCAATTAAACCTTCTTAGCTTAGTACTGATTTCACACTTTCCCACTGTACTGAAGCGTCTTATAAATGTACAGTACTTTTCTTCTTTCTCATGCTATGTTACTCATAATTGGTCCATTCCACTTTATTTTTTACTGTAAACGTAGTCACTGATGCGATTTTAATGCATGTTCACTGAGAACAATTTAATGCTTCAAAATTCAATACCCGTAGCAGTGATGGTGCTGTTAGTGTCACTGGATATTTATTTGTGCTGTTGAATTGTGTTGACTATTGATCTACTTTAGTGTTGTCATTGTTAACTGTGTCCTATGATGGCGTTTTGTAAAGATGATTATTCAGGTCATTGACCTTTTCGTCTTTCCCCTGTCCTTCCGTTCCTCCCTCTTGTCCTTCTTTTTACTTACTGCTACCATTACCTTTCCCTAAACCTTTCATTGTCTTTCTGTTTTGTACTCCCCACATTCCTGTTTCCTATTCTCTCATTCTCTGGTCTCGCTCTTTTCCTTTCATTATTTGCTTTCTCCATCAAACTCTTCCTCTCCCCATTACTTTTCTCCTCTGTCTGGTCGTTGTCATCATCCCTGTCATTCCTCTCATTATTTCCACATATCTTTTCATCCTTTTATTCCCCCCCTCCCCAACATCTCTGTGCATCCGTCTCCTCTCCAGCCTCCCCCTCTACATGTTCCTTCTCCATGCAGGGAAGCAAGACACTGCAGAGCAAGTCCCTGCTGAACTCCTATTACTCAGGTACGCACTGAAACGCACACACGCACATGGGAAGTCTTATTGCAAATACAAAAGTGATTCTGTGTTTTAACAAACATACATAAAGACTTTCAAATGAAAATTGACTACAGCCACAATTGTGGAATTGTGAATTGTAAGTAATATTTATTTTGCAGGATATCTCTTACTAAAGTGTTAATGTTCCTCTGTTCTTCACCTTGTTTTATTTCTTTATTTTATTTCTATATATTTTAATCTCTCTTACACATGTAAGTTCATATTTTACCTTAGTTTGTACTTGCATTGTGTCATGTGTCATGTTTATGTCATGGTTTGTGTGCAGTGTCCAAAGAGCCAGTACCAGCGACAACCTCTATAGGTGAGTAAAACTTTTAAACTTACTGTATTTATTTGTGTGTGTGTGTGTGTGTGTGTGTGTGTGTGATATGAGAGACAACCAAAACAAAATGTGGACAGCCAGACAGGCATATGTCATGTGTTGTTGGCCACACTGACCAGTCCTTTGCAAAGAAGATGGCCCCTGGGTGTGTTTTACGTCGCAATCCCTTTCAGGGAGCTGCTCACTCATCATTTTCCCACCACACCTCCTCTAATTTTTTTTTTGTTTTTAATTATCCTTTATTCAGCCAGGAAGGTCCCATTGAGTTACAAGATCTCTTCTTCCAGGGAGTCCTGGTCAAGATAGCGGCACAAATATTTATGGAGACGAAACAATTGCGCATATAAAACTCACAACAGAATATAAAAGTTAAAAGGAAGTAATTAAAGGAGAGTAAAAAGAGGGACATAATAAAAGTAAAGTGCAGAAGTATACAGGACACACCAACAAGATCCTTAATCTGAACCCCTACAAAAGGCTATGTAAAACGAGCGCATGTTTCTTTTCTGACGGTCCATAAAACGCCATCATTTGCTGTATTTCTTCATTGATAAGAAAAGATATGATAAAATAAGATAGTCCTTTATTTGTCCTGCAGTGGGGGAATTTACAATGTTACAGCAGCAAAGACAGTATAGATAAAGATAATAAATAATAAGCATGCATTACCAAAAAATGGACAATATATATAGATATAAACAGTACATTGTAGACCGTTTGCAGAATATACACAGTATGGACTTGATATTTACAGTATAAATCTCCCTGTTTTCACATCTACCTTCATATCCCCGCCCCCCCACTATCTTCCCTTCCAAAGTGTCCTTTTATTCTTCAATCATCTTGTTTTCTATGTACTCGCCAATTCTCAATCCTCTTTTCCAGGTTTGAAAAATCTAATCATATCTTTGCCCAAAACACAGTTGTTAGCTAGCTGATTTCTTTCTTTTTTTTTTTTTTATCGACGGACCAATGAAAAGATGATGAATGGACAGGAAATATTCCCACATTTTCTAATTAACTGCAATCTATACAAGTTCCCACACAGATTTGTGTGCCATTTGCTGACTGCACATTAAGGAATGATGAAGCAGAATGCAAAGAAAAACGCTTGAGTGATTTGTATGATGGCACAGTTTTGCAGTCATACATCTTTGCAGACTGACATTCGAGTTTTGTTAAACTCTGTAAACCATCTGTTCTCCCTATATTTAGACAGAAGGACCCGAGATGTAAAACTAGAGCAAAACAAAGTATGATTTTCCGACAAATGTGTTAAAAAACGGACTATATACAGTGGAACATACATGGGTGATGATACCACGTATAGATAAAGCAGTGAATGTGTTATTAATTGAAGAACTAAGAACTAACACTAAGGCAACACCTCCCTTCTCTACTTGACTGCAGTCACCTCTCCATTCACTCTTTTGTTCTTCCATTAGTCATTTCTTCCTTTTCTTCATATGGATTTATTTATCATCCATGTCTCCATATTTCACCAAGCATCTTCCTTGCATTGTCTAACGTGTTCAACTCCATTCTTGTCTACATCCATCTTTTCTTTTCCAATTAAACTTTTACATCCATCCATCAAGTTGTAAATACAGCACATAACTCCCTCTCTCTAAATCGCAAGGATGTTATTGACTGATACAACAAATTTCTGGATGAGGGACCTGCAAATTGACCAGCAATCATGGCTGTATCACCACCACCACCACCACCATCATCATCATTCATCGTTATTCAAGTGACAACGGTTGCAAAAATGAAATTAAGGAAACAAGGGATAAGTGGGATAAGATTATTTTCTGGCTTCTTAATTTTTTAGTGTGATAGATTTCAGTGGAAAATAATATTCACAATTGAAATTTTGCATAAACACATTAAATTACGCGAAGACCGTGTAAAGCAAATGCATAATTTCTCCTCTTCACACATTATTTATGTTACAAAGTAGTGACTGAGAACATGTTAAAAATATATTTTTTCGACATGACCAAAATATGTTTGTTAGCGGAACATTTCTATAATATTCTGTACAAACAAAATACGACTGAATAGCAACAGTCGCGGCGCCTGGTCCCCAGTTAACCGAGTACACCAGAATGTGTGTGTAGTAGTGCATTAGGAGGAGAGGACAAAGTCACTTTACAGGGACTTCAAAGTGCTGATGTTTCATGCACTTACATGATTTTTATTATTTGTATCAATTTAAGTATTATTTTTAATTTAATGTTACACTACATCCGATTAGGTTCAGAAAAACCAGAAACAATCATTGGTTCCTACTTCCTACATGGTCTTCATTTCTTTTGATTTTGATTAAATACATTAGGTTGTTCATTGTGTCTGAAGTGGCCTTTGGTGTAGTGCAGCTGTATTTCATCATCTACTAAATGGATTAAAAACATTTTACTTTTCAAAGTTAGCAACAAAATCTTCCGGGCTTTTTAAAATGAATAGCAGTACCAGTGAAGACTGTTTTTTAATAGCTTGAAGAGCTGGGAGAGAAATGAGAGAGCGGTGGGGGGGAAGAGAAGGAAGTTATTAAGACGACAGTGAAAGAGATAAACATTGAGGGATCAAAGACAGGAAGGGGGAGCTTGGATACATCCAGTATGTGATCAAGCAGAAGTTAAGCCGTGTAGCTGTGTGTGTCTATTTTACAAACATATGGATAAAAAGATCATCAGAAAGTTGTAAAATATGCTCAGAGGTGTATATGTATATACTGTGTATATATATATATATATATATATATATATATATATATATATATATAATAACCCAGCAAAGGGTTTACGTTGATGCAATGCACCGCACCATAAATCCATTCGATCAGTAGAAAGCCACTGCAACATTGCATACATGTCATGCACAAACCCATGTTTTGTTTAAAACAAATCCATTTTGCCAACACTGACGTAGGTTAAACACTGTTCTGTCAGCTCACAAAGCAAGCGTCAGCTTTCTTTTCCTGGCCAAGAAAAGCCCTTCACTGTTGTTCGCAGTGCAGGAGTACTGTTCCAGCATGCATTTGTGTGGTTAATTAAGTTCACTCACTGTCACAAATACAGTCGTACACACAAAACGAGGCATCAAGGCTTCAAAAAAAGCAAAACTCAGTAATTAAACTGAGCACCTTCCTCTTTGCTTTGTCAAGTGCATCTACAGTTAAAACAGCAAAATGCTGGATAAGAAATTCAAGAAACGCCGTACAATCCCTGTTCATTTTCGTTTTCCCTGCAGATTAAAACTAAACCTGTCTCATAGAAGCCAGGGATGTGACATCTTACCTTTTTCACTAGTGGATTTTTTTTTTGATGATGATGATGATGCTTTGCACTGAAAACACTTAAGCACCAACTGTGCTTCTGCACAGTTGAAGTGGAGGACAGTCCAGAGTGAAAGCTCATCATTTCTATCCACAGCTCTGGTTGCACTGGAAGTAGTTTTTGCTCAGCATACACTGAGGGGCAATTATTTTTCCCAGGCCAGTATTAGGCTGCATGTAAGGTGATTATGGCTAATGGTAGTCATTTTGTTTAGCCATAATGTGGCAGTGCTGCGTAATTGACGGTAAGAGCAGGGTTGAGAGATAGTAATTTTTAACCTTTATGTGTTCGGGGGATGATTGAGCCACTGTGATTTTTTTTTTTTCACAACTGCAGGTTGACTACCTTTTTACAAAGCTAATATTCACTACTCTACTCTTACCCATGCTTCCTTTGACACGTCGTCCTTTTAATTGTCTAATTTTACAATGTGTCGTTTCCCTTTGACACTTTGATATTTTTTTTAACCAAACATTCGTCAAAAGTATAGAGGTCACGCTGTCCAAATGCCCAATTAAAACGTGAAACTACACAGTGTGGACAAACGCAGCAAACGTAAAATTAGAAATTGTGAAATGGACAAAAGTAGAGCCGATGTGGAACATGTTGTCGTGAAATGTGCTTCCCTCATGGTAACAATGCAAGAGTGCTATAAAGACTAGAAATGCCACTTCAAGTACAAAAGCTGCATCATGGCTATTATGAAATAGGTCCAGTTCTGGAGAGGACAGCGCAGGGTCCAAATCAGCAGCTTCGGTTAGTGACCTAAAGGGGCTACACCAGTTGATCTCTGTGATCTAAAGTCCAGAATCTGCTGCTTTTCTTTATCCTCCATCATGTGACTGCTCTGTCTTTCCCCACTGATTTGAATTTGTCCCTTTGTCTTGTCCTTGATTTTGTTTTCAACTGTCCTCTCCTGGGACTTTCCCAATTTAAAGGCCAAATAGACCGGAAGCTCCAATTAACGCTGCGTTTGTGTGTGTATCTGCGTCATTACCTCGTTTATGAAACCCTAAAGTTTCAGAACAAACAGTTCAGCCACTGCTGAGAAAATAGTGTTGTATTGTTTTCCTGGGCTCTGCGAAGCGGATCGGCACTTCCTTAATTTGATGTCGTCATCAAAAATCCTCACCACTCCTCTCACCACCGTAGCGCCTCCTGGTGCAGGCACTAGTCCGGGCACATACGGTTGCGTACATTCAACCGCAGAAGAAGAAGAACTACTCTCGTTGTAGCTGCTGAGATGCAGAGCATCCACCGTGCTAGTGGGGGAGTCACTTCCAGGTCACTATTACGTCACTTCCAGGTACCTGGCCAATCACAGAACAGTGGGAAAGCTCTAGTTGGCTGGCCAATCACAACACAGTCCACGTTCTGGGGGTGTGGTTTTGGTCTGAACAGCCCGGCTGACAAGAGCGTCAGTGAGGAGATATTTTGATCGGCTCATTTGCAGCGATTAGGAGGTTTTTAACCATGAAAACAAGTTAATATATGTAAGTAGACCTCCATAACTAACATATATGTGTGATACAAGCATTCTATGTCACCTTCAAATTACGCTTTTTTTTGTAGTAGAACTTGACTGGAGAGCTATTTTGTTCTGCCTTGTTCCTTCCACGTCTTTATTATCTCTTGATTTGTTTTTACTCCTTCATTAAATCTGTTCTTCTGTCCACTTGCTTTAAGCTCCGCCCCGCCTTTGTTCTTCATATTTCTTTTCTTGATCGTCCCATCTGTTTCTGTCTTTTATAAAGCCTGGACTCATGTTGAGAAGAGAAACACCTTCTGGCTGAAGATGTGAAATCATGCACACAGCATGCTCTCATTCATAAAGCCGAAGAAAACACGACAACAAATGTTTGAAACATTGGCTGTAGGTGGATGAAATACACTGTGAATTTAAAATGGAAACCTGCAAGTTAAATTGTGAAAATCCCTGCAAATCAATATGAGATCTTAAAATTAAAGGCAAAATGAAACGCATTTTTTACATGGGAGATCCTTCATCACTGTTAAAATGAGCAAATTATTAACAGTGATTTTGTAAATCAATGCCTTTCCTACGCCGCATGCAGCCTCTGTTGGGTTCAAGGATTGTTGAACTTCTTTTTAATTTTCCTCTCTTTTGGATTTCCATCAACATTTCTCTCATTCCCTGGCTTCCCTTGCTCAGCCCCGTACTCAGCCGTACTTGTATCCTCAATCTTTTATGCTCACTGTTCCGCAGACTCTAATGTGTTTCAAATATCAGGGCAATTTTTCATCCATACCGATGAGAATTCCACTGGCCGGGCTCTGCGGCACTGGGCCTAAAATTAAGTTGAACTTGACCTTGTGCTTCAGAGAAACACAGAAAAAGAGATGAACTTACCAGCTACAACTTTTAATCATTTTTGTGAAGGTTCCCTGCAACTACTTCTGTCTTTGGACAGCATGTTCGTGGATGCAGAACAGCTTGCAGTGCTTATTACCTCCATTTCATGGCATGGCAACATTTCCTCATGTTAGATTACTTGGTGTTGTGCTGTCATCACCCCTTCATGTGACGGGCTTATGGCTGCTTCTCTGACTGTGGCTTTTTGTGGTGGTGTGTCAATGGATATTGATGCTCAAATATGTAACACATCGCAGAAGATGATTGGTGGAGTTCAACATTTTGAAGTAAATCATTTGATTTGACAATTAAATGCCAATTAACGTGTCAAGAATGCCACTATATTGGAGTATATAGTTGTCCTTAGAAATCATTTAGCACATGAAATGATGATTTTACACACTTACAGAGTAGATTAGTATACAATACATGAAATAGGAAGCTCAAACATGTATTTTAAGTAATGGATCATTCTGGCTGCTTAAACATACAGTATATACAGAGGGTATAATAATGTGAAATATAGAGTGTCTTATGTCCTTTATTTCACCAACTATATAAACACACCAGAGCAAAAAGTACTCAAAATGTTTAAAAAAACGGATTGAATTAGTGAAATTTGGAAATATGTCACTGTGCAAAATTCACTTGGCTCATTGTTATGAACACAAAGAAGAGAAAACCGGTCTATTTTGTGACTTCTGCACAATTTTTACTACTAAAAATGCGATATCAAATGAATCATAACTTTGTCTCTACAACACATGAGAATATGAAAAAAATAATAATAATCATTTTAAAGCCTGTGACCTATAAACACACACCCACAGGATGCCGCTGCGTCAAATTACCATGGGTGCACCTGTGGCACAGATACGTGCCACGTGAGCACTAAGGGTTAAGATTGGGACAAACCCTAAAACTGCTGACTTCATAAGAGACCTGATTACAAACACTGTCACAAAATGGTATGTGTGTGAACCACATGTTAAAATGTGGGAAGGTCAGGTAAACAGACTGAAGTCCACTGTACTCCGAGTACAGCGTTGACGCAGTGATACTGTGTTGTCATGAGTCAAAGTCATCCATAACTATGGAGTATTAATAAAGTCACAGTGTAGGAGGAGGCAACTTTATATAGCACACTGCCAAGCATGAAGGACTGCACTAACTGACGCGCACTGATGGTGTAAATGGCCTTCATATATATACAATATGTATGCACGCACTCGCTTCAAAGAACTTGCGCGCGAGTTCTAAAACAATCGCTCTCTCACTGTCAACCGCCCGAGATGCGCACACTCAGCACTCTCCATATGTGCGTTTCATACACACTCTCTCACGCACACACACACGCGCACACACAAAGCCCTGTGACTGTTGGGGGTCAATAAATCTCTCCATTAGCATTGAGATGTCTTCATCATAGTCACTGTTGTGGAGCTGCAGCTACGACTCCATTTCATGCCTGGCTTAATGCATATTTGACCTTGGCGCGCTTAACAGATCACACACACGCGCACACGCACGCACGCACACATATCAGGAGAAAGAAAACCCTCCATACTGAAACGTAAGCAGTTACATGCACACACTTATTAAGGGAGTACATGTAATGTATAAGCGCAGGCATATACCCCTCCTTTGATTCTGGAGGCCTAACCCTCAGTGTGTGTTTATATCTGTGATTTTTGTCGATGTCTATTTGTTACAGTTTTTCCTGATTGTGTGTCTTCCTGTTTGGGAATTATGCTTCCGTCAGGAACACTTGTCATACTGAAACCATTTTATGCAACAAAGAGAAATGCAGTTAGACTTGGCACCGATGGCTCTTCTCTTAATCCTTCTGTTACCATCCTGTCTTTGCCGACAGGATTCGGCATGCATGCTTTTCTTTACCGTAACTCCTAGATCGTTTGTGATGGCTTGAAAGTTCAGAGACAATAGACCAGCGATCTGTCCAGGGTTAACCCGCCTTTCACCCTTTGTCAGCTGAAATTGCCCCCCGACCCTTATGTGGAGGATAAAGTGGTAGAAGACAGATGGATGAATACTGGAAAGCAGAATAATCGAGCTTTGTGCCCGTAGCCCTCAGGACGTCCGCGGAACGATGGTCTAATCACAGACAAGATTTACCGAGTTTGTGACATCAGCTTCTCAGTACTGCAATTCCTAAACGGTTCAATAACTACCAGATATTGAAAGTGAAAATTATGTTGGAAAAAGGGGCAGAAGCACTTACACATTGAACATTTTTTGACAATTACAGCCATAAAATACGGCCTGATTATCATCATCATAAGATGCATTGTCACATTGCATTCATGAAACCTCTATACAAGAGCGAGGCCTGCAAGACAGTGAATAACATTTTAAACTTTAGAGTCCGTCAAATATCATCTAGCTGCAGCGGTGAGATGCAGCATTGGTGTAGCAGTAAATGAGTGAGGGACGAGTGTTAAATGGACCGTCTTGATGTGAGAGTCGCTGTGAGTGGAGCATGATAGATTGTAGTCAGCTGGCTGTCAGCTGATTACAGCTGGGGTGGATGAGTACTGTGTCCTGCCTGAACTGATGCAAAGCTCCATTTGTTTGAGTTTTCCTTATGTCTTCATTATGGTAATAGGGACGCAACTAAATACAGGTATACAGTAAAAATGATATCTGAGGGATGAAGACAGGGAGTGTGCTTGAAAATTACAGTTAAAGAAGGGATATGATTAAGTAAAAGGAAAGACAAAGTGTATTTTGCTGGTATTCATAGAATATCTCTTGAGTTTGAAAAAAAAAAATTAAGTCAACAAACAAGTGTTTTTTCAGCTCAGCTAGAGTGTATACCTGACTGCCTATTTGCAAAGAGCAAACACATAATAAAAACAATTCGGTTTTGAAAATCTTTGCACGTTTGTAACAATGCAGCGTAACTCCATGTGTTTTCCTGCAATGCAACTCAATGTTTTAAAGTTATCTTAACATGACTTCTCATACCCAGACTTCATTCACTTCATACTGTATATCCATTCTGGTTTCCTCTTTGTGGCCTTTGTTTCGGCATTGAACTTGATATATATCTGACACAGGGCACCCAGGTTTTGAATAACACACAGGAAACGAAGATGACAAGAGTTAGTAGAGATTTATGTGATGAGAGGAAAAGATGGAGTAAATTCTCAGCTGAGCCACTCAGGAGAAGGAAGGGAGCATCGCACAGTGTGACCTGGTTCTGTTTCATTGGGCAGACAGTTTGTGTTTGTCCTGACCTCTGCCCAGCTCTCCTTCTCTCCTCTCTTTACACCTGTCTTTCCTTCACCTCTCCCCTCATTTCCTCCGCTCGGTTCCACTCAGTGCTACTGTCCTCGTTACCTTCTTTCCATCTCCATTCTCTCCATGAATCCGCCTCTTCTTTCCTTTTCCTTTTATCTTTACTCTTCTGTCCTCCTTTACAATCCCCTCTTCCTTCAACCCATTTATCAGCTCATCTCCACTCATCTTCTCTCTTTCACTCGTATATCACTCCCATATAACACGTGTTGGATATTGTGAATCATTCATTTCACTCATCCCATTTCCTCCCTGCCCTCACATGAAACATGCATATTCACACACGCACGCACACACACGCACACACAGAGGCTGACCCATGTGGCCTCCTCATTCTTCATTCGTTTAGGGAAGCCAGTGTTTAGATTGCTTTATGGAGGAGCCACTTTAGGCCACAAATGAATCCACAGCCATCATTAACATGCAAATAGCTCCATTAAGAAAACATAAAAGTCATGCACTTTTATATTACAAACCTCTTTCCTTCTGAGACGCATGCACACACACACACACACACACGCAGACACACTTTAACTCACACTGCCTGTCTGGGTATCCACAGCAACATTACAGCGCTGCTGTTTCAGATTCCATGACTGTTGAAAATATTACATTTCAATTAATATGTTACACTTTCATTTGCTTTCTGGTTTTCTCTCACTCTCTGTTCAACTTGTTTAACATGATGTACAGCACAGGTCCTCTGATGTACAGAGGACCTGAGGACATTCTTTCACCAGTCTCTACCCCTCCTCATCTGTCCCTCCACCTATTCTGGCGAATACTATAGAAACACAGTCGTCCAATCTATCTCCCCATTCTTTAACTTCGCCAGAGATATTCTAACGGCGTTTCTCATCATGTCCACCAATCACAACAAAGGGCTTTATTTGAGTCATATGAACTTATCAGTTGTCATGTGTGACCTGTCCCCACTCTCACCTAAATCATGTGTCCATGCAGTGCACCAGCAGCACACATATTGTATATACTGAGTGTGTGTGTGTGTGTGTGGGTTGTTGGTATGTATGCTGTCATGGTAATGTTTCCCTACCAACACCCCCCCCCTCCTATATTTACAGACAGTAGTAGCCAGCCATCGCTCTCCCAGCCGTCTCTGACCCTGCAGAGTTTTCCCTATGGAGGCTGTGAGTCTGTGGAGCTCTCCTACCAGAGCGGTATGTCAACACAACAGTCAGTTCATTTGTTGAGTCGTGGGTTAGTCACTCAATCGGCCTATAAGACGAAGAGGTAGTTAAAGGAATACTTCACCAATGTGTATTCAGCTTTGTATTACTAGAATATAGTGTCACTGGTGGGCACGTAACAAAGAAATGAATGAAGATATTTCTCAACTGACGTTGGGAAGCACAGTTTTTCAACAATACTAGCCCCTATTCTAGTAATGCAAAGCTAAATGCAAATCGGTAAAAGTATTCCTTTAATCACTCAACCAGTTAGAGTCAGCGAGCATGTTTGTCCAGCTGGCCTTATAGAAGGTTAGTCGCTTGGTTACTTTATTAGTGAGCCAGCATGAATTCAGTCAGTCTGTTCCGACATTCCGAGTTCAAAACTTTTGATAACCCTTTGATTATGAGTCACATGAGCAGTTAGTTATTTAATTAGCCAGATAATTGAGCACTCAATTAGAGTTTCAGCAGAGTTAGTCTGTCAATTATATTGCTTGCCATGTGTTGAGTCAGGGATGAGCGACGCCAGTAGTTAGTCAGTTTGTTATTTGCCAGATGCCAGAAGAATTTAAGCGATCAGATAAATGATTTATGTACAGAATAATTCAATAATCCACATCATCAATTGCTTATTTGACAATTTATTAAAAAAAAAACATTGGCAGATGCTTCAGGCAGACTTAGAAGATTATTTACCTCAACATTAACTTGCAAAATGAAGACATTGCGAAATGCAATGATTTGCTGGACTCAGCCTCTTCCTCTAACTGTTTCACTCCTCCAGTTTAAATATTCACCTTTTATTTCTCCTGCTTATGCTCTTGCAGGTCAGTTCCAGGCAGGCCAGTTTCAGCCAGCTATTCGAGTTGCCGACCTCCTTCAACACATCACCCAGATGAAATGTGGACAAGGCTATGGCTTCAAGGAGGAGTATGAGGTGAAAACCAATGCATACACAGAGACATATGGTGGTAACAACAGTGAAACAAGTGTCAATCTTTAGACAGAAGCAGGTGTTAATAAGACAGTAAAAGTAAAATCTACCTGTAACCCCAGAATATTACTGCTGGGGAAAAAAACAAGGGGGGTTTCTAATATAATACATAAAAAAACAAAAATGTTGTTTTTTCCACCCCTCATCATAATATTATGTGTTTTTCCCTTACTATCTATTTCCGTTTTCAAATCTTCATAACTCTCACCACCAATTCCCCTCCCCTCTGTCTTTCTTTATTCATAAGTCCATAGATTTGTTTTCTCCCTCAGTCTTTCTGAATGTGCTCGGCCTGTGACTGTTTCTGAGCACAGTTTATCATATGTTTTTATAATATTCTATGTCATGCATATTCAACCCTGTGGTTGTTTTCCTTTGAAATCCTCATTACCTGTCTACTGTGCAAAAGACACAGTGCCCTCTTTTTCTCCAGCTCGCCGTCTCCCTCCTTTCCTCATAAGAATAAATATTTTCTATTATCAACTCTGCATGAATGTTGAAAATTGTCCCTTTGTGACGCCGTACGTTATATTTTCATTTGCTTCCTGTCATTTTGGTTTATACCCACTGATACGTTTCAGGGGAGAGCAAATGTGATTTATTCACCGCTGCGTGTGTGTGTGTATGTCTGTGTGCGTGCGTGTTCATGCTTGTGTGTGAATAAAAGAGACACAGGCATCGAAGGTGCTGTATTGGACGACACCTGTCACCAACTGCAAATAGAGAAAGATATTCAGTGGATAATTTGTGGATCAACACAAACACACAATAAGACAAAACATTGAATGTCTAATCTTTGATAATTAAAAGTGTTTTCCGCATGTTCGTCAGCACACAAGTGACTCTTTGTGCTTTTGTATTTCGTCAGGTTATTGCAGAGTGCACCACACGTGTGCATGTGTACTTTGTTTGTTTGTTACCTCTTAAGGTCCTTTTCTGGTATAAACACTGACCTTGTCAGGACCAGTAATCCTCATGGAGACCAAAACCTGGTCCCAATAAAGCAGAAGCGCATTTCTGAGGAACTGCAATTTCAATTTTGGTTAGGTTACGGTTAGGTATTAGCAGGTTGGTTGGTGATAAGTCTTTGGTTAGGCTGTACAAAATGACTGAAAGTCAATGCAAGTCCTTAAAAGGATAGCTGCATGTGCATGTGTGTGTATCTGTGTTTGTCTGCCACCACACCCCATATGTCTTCTTGTCCTCGTCTCTGTGTGTGATGTGACCTCGAACGCTGAAACCCATTAACCCCACTAACACTGACAGCAGCCACGCTGTCAACATGTCTCTCCCCACTGGGTTCACACCTTTTACATTTAAAGGGACATTCCACGTTGTTTGACACACATTCCATTTGATCTCACCGTGACAAAAAAGTTGGTTTATTGAACAGAAAAATTGATGATTGAATTTGGTTAATCTGAAGTTTTTCCATCCAGTATATCATAGACGTTTGGGGTTATTTTAGGTTTTATTTATGAATGAAAATTATTTAATTTACAGTATAATGTATGTTAATGTGTAATGATTCAAATTATGTTTTATATGTAATGCACAATATGTAGAATGGTTTATATTTCAGTTTTAGATGTCCAACATTATACATAAACTTTACACAAGATTTTTTTCTGTTTTTATATAGTAAATGAATAATACTAAAAGATTTAGATGAGTGGAGTTTCACTTTCCATGCAGCCTATGCACAATTTACTTTTTTTGTATGCATGCACACACACACACGCACACACATGCAGAAGACCTCCAAGTGTGACCTCATATGTAAAAGAAAAGTTTTTTAACGAATAATTTTTTTTTACAAAAAAAATTGCTTACTAATCCAAAAAGGTGATGGAATTGAAATTATCATTTTTAGTATAAAAAGAGCAGCCAATGCACCACTTATGCATATGCATGCACACATACATACACACATGCATCAGCCTCCAAACTTATATGTGCCCACACACACACACAGTTATACCCATATGCCACTTTGAAAAGAATCAATTTTCTGCTTGAGTGAGCAATATATTCATGTGTCTGTCTTTCCGCTCCAGTGTAGTGTGTGTGTGTGTGTGTTTGCATGGGTGTGGGTATGTAGGTCATATCAGTGTCCAAAAATGAAAGCTGTTGTCTGGATTTGTAAGCCATTAATGGACTCAGTAATGACTGTTCCCTTGTTCCTATAAAGTGTGTGTGCTTGTGTGTGTGTGTGTGGGTTATGATGGGGCTGCTATTTTAAAGTGCTTTGGTATCCATATGGCGACCTCTGAGACTTGAGGTGGAATGCTTAACACCAGTAACACACACACACACACACACTTCTCTCTTTATGTATCTATAAATATAATGCATTCCCTAGCCCTTTACCCTAACCATATCAACTATGCCTTTACCTGAACCTAAATCTAACGCAAACCCAAAAATCAAGACTTGACACCCGAAAAGCCCTCAAAAAAATTTCTTTATTGAGGATATTACAGGTATTAAGAACGCACATAATATACTATATATATATATATATATATATATATTTATATATATATATCTATATATCTACACATATATATGTGTATATGTATGTATACATATATACATACAAACACCCTCGTGGTATTTCCTCCTTGCACATAAACCACTTTGACTCTGAAAAAAAGGGTTCAGTGTGCTGGTTCATATTTTCATATTCCTTTCAGACAAATGCTTTTTGAGCACTAAATAATCAGTCAAACAACAGTTTTTTAATACGGCTCTTCACTCTCAGACTAACACAGCACTTGACCATTGCAATCACAAAAGGTCAACTAAAAAAGTTTATGAGTTTTTTTTTTTTTTTAAGAGTTCAATTACATTTGAGCTGCCTGCAGCGCTGCCGTCTCCTTAAAAAAAAATGTTTTCTTGTGTTACTCTCAGCACTGTAAGTGATGAAAGGCAAGCTATCAGTTCATTAGCTTTTCATTAATATTCATGTCACAGTCTTAACTTCTGCCTGTCCATGTGTCCGTGTACAAGCTCTGGGCACTGAGCCATATGTGCATGCATATTTCTGTGTGTTCATAACTAAATATGAAACAATATTCATTTGTGTGTGTGTGTGTACATGTGCATGTTCAGGCCCTGGCAGAGGGACAGACGGCCCCCTGGGAAACAGCCAAGAAGGAGGAGAACCGCAACAAGAATCGATATGGCAACATCATCGCTTGTGAGTACTGCAATGGCATGGACAGACTGCTGCGGGAGTTTTGCTATATGTATATTAATTTGGGTGTTGATTGCTCATACTAGTTTGGTTCAGTATGGTTGATACCAAGTTGTTTGGTTTAGTTCTTGAGGGGTTTGGTTTGGTTCATTTGGAGAGAGCTCGATGTTTTCATCAACTGGACATGACATAGCGTCCGTCATCGTTCCCCATTTACTGTCCATTCTTGCTGAAGATTTGATTGGTTATAGATCAGTGTCATCTGCCATGGATATATTTTCACTGTTTCTCCATATGGTACATTAATGTTATACTGATAGTACTGGTGAATAGGTAAAACATGGGTAATGTCGCTTTAAAAAAAGATGACTCCTTTCTGTTTGGAATCTGCGCTTCTGTGTTATGTTCGATGTTACGATCATGACATAAACCTGCAATGCAGAAGCACACAACAAAGTGTCTTTTCAGGTGTTTATTTAAAAAAAATACAGTGTCAGGTCCCCTAAAACGCTGTCTCTGTGTGGACGAAATGCCAAAAAAAAGAATGCATATTCACCTAAACCTGTTTCCGTGTGGACGGGCCCTAAGTCATTTGAACCAGGATTAAATGCTGATTATATCCATTACAATTGCAACCAAAAGCTGTTAGAGAGTAAAAAAAAGTGTTAGTGTTTTTTTTTCTTGACCAATGGAAATTTTTTTTTTGTTAATTTTAATATATCCTGATTGAAATAGTTAATTCTGCAGAGAAACTAGAATCTAAACTTTTTAAGCCAAGTTGTGTGAGAGACAAAAAAAAAGGTCCTGGTTTAATAAAATATACCAAGGTGCTATGTATACAGAGACCTTTAGCTGTTACTGGAGGACACAGGTTACCAACCATCTGCCCAGCTGAAGTGTCCTTCAACAAGTCACCGACCGGCTCCCTCCAGATTAGTGCTGATCTGGGTGTTGGAAGTAACCACCTGCTGAGAACCAGATGCCAGTGGAGCAGATCTTGGCAGCTGAATAAGTCAGGGTTATAACATTTCATATTCTTACTACATCAGACGTTGAAACTGATTAAATCAAAGGGAATCAATCAGTTAAATAGGTAAAATACAGTCTTGTACATTTTCGGATCCACCTTTTTCTTCCAGAATGAATTATCAAAATCTGTTCAATCTGATACGGGAAAATTACCATTGGAAAAAGAAATAACCTTAAGTTTGCAGAGATATTGTACTGAAAATTCCTGCCTGATGATCAAAGTCTGCAGTTTTGTTTTATTCATAGGGACTTCTTTTTGGAGCAAAGAACGGGCAGCTGTAATGATGTGCAGAGTGAGGCATTATGCTGCATGTTGCACAAACGTGTATGTGTTGGGCCATTACAGGGTGAATTAAACTAGGACTATGATGCTGTGCAAAATAACAAGGGTTTGCTGTTGTCTGTGAGTGCTAATGATACCTGTCAGAGTACTGTGCATATGTGCATGCGTGTTTATTCATTCTCATTATTGTGGTTTGTCTTCCTTTTGGGGACACAAAGCAAATCCCAGTAACATCCATCACTGTTTACCATCAATAGCTTAGACTAGACCCACCATATTTTCATAATAATCTTTTTTTGTCATACTTCACTGTGAAGCTATCAACACTGCTTTGTTTCTTTTAGTTTAAAAAAAAAAAAACTAATTCCGCACTACCCCAGAGTTTAAAAAAACATAGATTGGAGAACTTTGGAAACACTGCATGAACATAACAAATAACTGTGGAAAAGAAATTGCAGTTTTCAGCCTTTACTCCCATTTTTGGTTCTTATCAGCCAGGACTCCCTACCATTATGTAGGGGTTAGGATAAGGATTTGCTGTCAGTAACAATTCCACCTTGTCTATTTTTTTTTTCCTCCTCATGGAACCAAATGCACGGTCGCCAATCAGAAAATGACCAGTGTTCTTGATCGTATGTGTTTCGGGGTGTATTCCTATAGAAGGGGATTACTTCTGATACTGAGCTTCATCAGGAGGGAGATGATTACTTTAAGCTGTATACAACTTTTGCAGCAGGCAGATAAGTACATGTTGCATTATAAGGCTAGAGTGATGTTTGGCACATGCAAAGGCTAAGTGTTGGGGTTCAGTATGTAGTAGTTGTGATGATTAAAGATGGATGCAAGTCAACGAAATGTCCCCCGCTGTCCCAGAAATAATACCCTTAACATCCACATACACCAAACATAACCAGTGTGATGCAGTGCATTGTGCTTACATTGTTCAGTCTATTCCGGTGTGTGTTTTCCTCACATATCCGTGCACATGTACAATGTCATTACAGGCGTTTAGATGTCAAGGCAAAGACACAGCACTAACCTGAAGGCTTTAAAATGAAACATTGCGGTGAAATGAAATAGCCTGACAAGGACTTGATAGCCAGCAGGAATTATGATAAATTTGCTATTAGTACAAATCCTTTAATTACAAGGACCTGGTAATGGAAACTGTCCATCTTGCCTGCTGTGATTGTAAAAAGAGTAATTTTCTTGAGAAAATGTTGTAAAAGGCCCAGAGGGAAATGACTTTGTGTGCTGTCTTTATTAGAACAAGGAAATATGGTAAGACAGGCAGATCGACTGGCTAAAACTTTAAATATGGGTTAAAGGGTCTTCTGTCTAAACTTTATTCCACATTTAAGGGATTCACTCTCTGGTTTGGAGCTTCATATCACAGTATATATGATCTCATGGAAGGATACATGTATGTGTCTTCATGCTGGACAATGCTCCACTGCCATCAGCCTGATCCATCACCTTTTTTAATAATGATGTAAAATTGGACCTGTCGGTTGTATATATTTTTGTTGTATATATTATTCTAATTGATCCCATATTGCTCTTTAAGATAAGATAAATATTTAGTCCAGTGGTTCTCAAACTGTGGTATGTGTAACACCAGTGGTACACCAGCTTCCTCTGGTGGTACTTCTCTTAAAATCTAAAATACTGTTCTACTGTTCTACTGTATGAATATATACTTATATATATAAGGGCTTTTTGAGTGTTTTTCTGGGTTTGGGTTAGAATTAGATTAGGTTAGGTTAGGTTAGGTAAAATGTAAACATAGCTGACATGGTTCTGTGATTGAAGTGGAGCTGAGGAATTTTGAATGGAGTGTGTAGGAAATGAAACAAATAACAACAACAAAAAGTAATGAAATAATAATAATAATTAGAGTCACTTTATCGCTCGCTCTATCTTAATCTAATTTTGCTATACCAGTGTCTGAAGTATGTGAAGAAGAGGAGGAGGATGAGCAAGAGCAAGCAAATGATCTTTTTCAGATTAAATCTGCCTATTTTCACATTGGCGATGATGGTATTACTTTGAGAGCTCAATATTTTCTCAGGTGGTACTAAGTATAAAAAGTTTCAGGTAGTTAAGAGAATGAAAGGTGATAAATTGTAAACATGCGGCATAAACATCAGGAAATCTAAGAATTTTGAGAAAGTATTAAAATTAGGTTAGTGCTGTGATTCCCAGTGTTGTATTTGTCCCCTAACAAATTTGCAGAATTTCCCCATGTGTACAATAACCTTTTAATTAATTTACCAAACATCCCATAGAAATTATTTACCAAATCAAACCCACCAAAAAGTGGGTCCTCATATACAACGTTCGGGAAACACTGGTATAATATATACAATGTGAGCAATGCCTAACCCAGAATATATACAACAGGACCCACTGTGGACAAACAAGACATCTGTGTTTGTATCTACCAGCAGTAATTGAAGAGACAAATGCCAATAAATCCCATCCATGTTGAGAATTGATTAGTAGGTGTTGACACACGGTTAAGTGTGCCCCTCCCCCGTGTCAAATAAAATTGGCCATCAGTCTGTCCCCGTCTCTACACCATCAGCTTGGTAATGCATGAAAACAATCACTGCATTCAGTGTTAGCTAACATTTTAATAAACAATCAGAGGCATTTTACACAAGTTACCATATAGACGAGTCTGGCCTCGCTATACTGAAAATATTATGTTTGGGCTCAATTTAGTTTGGGCTCCTTCCAGTGACAGCACCTCTAACCCAAGCACATGCACAATGAGCCTCATCATAATGACGGGAACCAAATGTATAGCCTTGATCTGAAAGGCTTAAACTAACACCGGAGTTCCTAGTCCTGTAAATCCCTGTGATTTCTCTGTCACGCCCGTCTTTCCCCTCTTGTACACACAAACACATACTTCTCGCTAACCTCCCCCCAAATCCATTTGGAAATGGCTGATACAAGTTGAAGTGTTAACACACACTTCCTCCAGCCATCTGCCAAATGCAAACGCTTGATGCCATGTTTGAAATCCCTTCAGTACACTGACTAAACTTTAATCTACCAGCCTCCTGTCCTCCTGTCTTGTCAGCTCTCTCCCTTCTCTCCTCATCTCCCTAACTTTTCCTTCCAACTGTATTCCTTCCCTTTCATCCGGTTTTCCCAACTAGCTGTGGTTCTGCTTTCTGTTTTCTCCCTCTTTTGTCACTGATCACCCTCTTCTCATTTTCCTGCACTTTTCATCTATCTTTTGCTCCTCTTGTCTTTGCCTTAAATTAACCCATTTCCTCTTATATTTCTCGTTCTCTCTTGTCCGCCACTTTCACCTTTGATGATGTCATCTCTCATCACCTAAATGATTGTAACCTTCACTTTATATCCTCTTTCCCCCCCTCATGCCTCCCCCTGTCCTCAACTTACGCCTCTGTCCTCCTGTTAGCTTTTTCCTCACCTCCCCTTTCTTCTTTTCCTGCTCCTGCCCGTCCATCCATTCACCCTGTCTGATTACCTCTGACAGTTTACGGGTTGAGGCAAAGCGCAGCAGTGTTTCCTCATTACAAGCATCTGTCTGCTTCTATTTCCTCCTCCTCCTTCTCCTCCTCCTCCTCCTCTCCAATTTTTCCTCCTCTTTCTCAGCATTCTCACTTCATACTCGACCCTCCCCATGTGGACATTTATAATTCATCAGATGCATGCCCGCAGAACAAACACATTCATTGGCAAACATTTACATATGTACAAACACAGGCTATGAGTGTGTTTGTGCACAAATGTGTACATGTGTCTGTGTGTATGATGCATGTGTATGTATGTGTATAGGTGTGTGTAAAGAAGAGGAGGTGTGTTACCTGTATTTGCTATTTCTTGTTCTGTATATTTTCATGGATTTTAACTGTTGTATACAATTTGGTAAAGTCAAAAAGTCAACATATCATCCTGCATGACATGTTTGTCAGCTTTTTCACAGCATGTGTTATTTTATAGAATGATACATTTTTAACTATAAGTTAGACTTATATATTTGCTTTTTCAGATTCTGAGGTGATTTTAGAGTGAATGTATGCCGAAATATAGATCATAGTTCACCAAATACTATATATAAAAGTACATATGTCCTCTTGACAGAGGAAAGAAGATAAGGAAACTTAATGGTGGAGTACAGTACAAAAAAGGAGTCTAGGCGTGTGGCAAAGAGCGATGTGACCATGGCAAACAGAAAGGCTTTCAGTGAGGTGCATGAGAAGCTGGACAGTTAGAAAGGGTATGTGCAGCAGGGCATAGATGGAACATTTCTAACAAGCAAACAGTGTGTTGAGAAGACGGAAAGGAATATTTCGAGGAGCTGATGAACGAGGAAAATGAGAGAGAGAGTAGGACTGGTGGAGAGGAGATAGTGTGTCAGGAAGTACAGAGGATTAGTGTGGAGGAAGTGAGGGCAGCTATGAAGAGGATGGAGAGTGGGAAAGCAGTTGGTCCAGATAACATACCTGTGGAGGAATGGAGATGAAAGAAAGCAGTGGACTTTTTGACTAGATTGTTGAACACAATCTTGGACAGCGAGAACATGCCTGAGGGAAGACGTGTGGTGGTACTGATTTTCAAGAACAAGGGTGATGTTCAGAACTGTAGTAATTACCTAGGTATAAAGTTGATCAGCCACACCATGAAGATGTGGGAAAGAGTTGTTGAAGCTTGGTTTTAAGGAAAGAAAATGAGCAAGCAGTCGTATGGGTTCAGAACAAGAAAGAGTACCACAGATGTGATGTTTGCTTTGAGGGTGCTGATGTATAGAGAAGGCCAGAAGGAGTTGCACTGTGTCTTGGATCTCGAGAAAGCTTATGATCGGGTGCCAAGAGAGGAACTGTGTTGTATAAGTAACTCTGGAATGGCAGAGAAGTATGTGAGGGTGGTGCAGGACATGTATGAGGACAGTGAGACAGTTGAGGTGTGCGGAGGTAGCAAAAGTTGATGCGTTTAAATACCTGAGGTCAGACAATCCACAGCAATGGACAGTGCATAAGAGAGGTGAAGAAGAGAGTGCAGGCAGGGTGGAGTGGGTGGAGACGAGTGAGAGTCAAGGTTGAGATGGCTGGGTCATGTGCAGAGGAAGAATAGTGATTATATATATGGGCAAAGCATGATAAAGATGGAGTTGCCGGGCAGGAGGAAAAGAGGAAGACAACAGAGAAGGTTTATGGATGTTGTGAAGGAGGACATGAGGACAGTTGGTGTAACAGAGGAGGACAAAACTGAGGCAAATGATCCGCTTTGGCAACCCCTAAAGGCAGAAGTTCAATGAATAATAAGATATATTGAATTCAATAGAAAATAAAACCTTTCTCACATAGGGGTTGTGAAAAATTACACTAATAAAGTTAAATGTGAGGTAATTTATTGAGTTGTATTTTCTTGTCTGGTTGCAGAAACTCATCGCTGACTGGAACCATATCGAAATGCATGAGTTACAGTATAATCCTGCATCATGTTCATGCCACTTTATATACTCAACCTCTGATCATCTCTTTTGGTCTTGTCAGTGTTTTGCATTTTCCCCTTCCCCGTCTGTCTTTCCTCTTTTCTCCCCCCCCCTTCCTTGATCCGTTACTCTTGCCATCTGCACCCCCTCCGTCTCTGAAGTTTATCTATTCACTGTATTTCAATGGATCTGTCACTCTGTCCTATTTCTACCTTCACTGTCTTGATCTCCTATTCCTGTCTCTCTCTTGCACGCACACACACACACACACACGCACACATTCTCCTTAAAGCCCTCTTTTTTTTTTACAATTGTAAAAGTGAATGGGAATCATTACACAGGCATTACACACACACCCGCATGCACACACTTAGAATATCCACCATTAGAAGGGATACTGATTATGCCAGTGATGCTTTGAGGTCTAACAATGGTTGTAGTGTGTGTGTTTAAGGGAGAGAATGAGAGACAGTAAGAGAGAGAGAGAGAGAGAGAGACTGCAAAAAGTGAGGGCATCTAGTCTCTGTCTCTCAGTGTCTATGTGTGAAGCAATCAAAATGTTTGAAAGCCAGGTACAACCGTGTTTGTGTGAGAGTGCGACAGAGAGAGAGAGAAAGACCGTGAAAGAGAGAGAGATATCGCTCCCTCATCCTCTCTCATCCTCACTTGGAGCTGATTCTCTACACCACAACGAACAACTCCTCTGAAGTGCTGACCAAAGAACCACAATAAATATCAGCATGGGCCAAGCTCAAACACACACACACACACACACACACACATGCATACAGGGTATGAGATTGTACAAATAAACATACAACACTATATGTACACATGGAAGAATAAACTCCATATTTAAGAGTCTTATACCTACAGTCAACAAACATACACATACAAATATGCATTCACCATTATGCATACACACGCCTCACTAAGGCATGTACAGATCACAGCAAATCCGTTTGTCTTTGTCTTTGCTTCCCTAATTTGAGCAATACAGTGACAATGACAGTGACGCACACAAGCACCTTGCTATAGAGGAAAAATATGACAACTTGAGACAAACAGGAAGAAAAAGACTGATTGCATCTATCAGTCTCACCAGATGATGAAATGGTTTCTGCTGCATCTCCCAGTCGGAGGTAAGCATGCAGATAATGACGATAATGAGACAGATTTTTAATGCCAGTGACGGTATTATTAATACCGTTGATGGTGATTGCTGTTAATCATTGTTCCTCTTTAGAAGCAGCTGGGGGTAACAACGACACAATAATCACAATACACGATGAGTTTCGGCACTGGGTTTTAACAGCTGCTGTTTGTCACCAAAAAGCATTAGGGGTTGAAGGGGGGGAGCGATGAAGTAAGGATTTGAGCAGTGATTGTACCTTTAATGAGAAGGTGGAGGATTATGAGAGATTGTATTTCATCTTTTAAAAACTTTGGGGGGTTGACAATTGGATATCTGTTGATAGCTTGTAATGAAGATCTGTGATCACCCGCAGTTATAATAATTGATTAATGAATGAATTCAGAATTAATGAGGAGCACTACTGTCTAGACATCTATTAGAAAACAACTTAGGCCTCCTCCACAGCTCAGCTTAACTAACGTCTAATAAACTCACACATGCACACACATTGTGATACTTCATGACACAAGCGAAGCCAAATGGCTAATGATGACCTGGAGCATCAGTGGAAAAAAATGCTTTCAGTGGGTGGAAATTTGGGATTTCAATGGGTGGAAACATTTATGGGTAAGTGAAACTGCTAATATTAGCTAGCTACACGGCTCGCTATCCTGTTAGCTAAAGTTAAGGTTAGTTCACCTAACCAGGCTCAGACTGTCACTCCTACTAATACTACTACTACATTACTATTCCTGAAAAGTATATTGTGACTGTAGGGGTTGCTGCATATATAGTTTTTTTTATGAGTTTTTAAGTTTGAGCATGAAGTTGAAGTGTGAGTACTGTAACATTTTTTAGCTAAATAATGACAGGGCCTTAATTTCTGATATTGTTAATACATACTCAACACTTGTACGCTGTTTCCACCTCAAATTAGAAGCCCTTTAGCGTTTTAGTGGACAGAATCCCTTTATTTTCGTAATAAGGCTTTTATTGCGAAACATTTGCAAGAACATGTGGTGGAAAACTTGCGAGGTTCCCATCGGCACTTGAAATGTAGCTACTGCCACCCTGTGGAGCTTGTACGTTACAAAATACAGTTTGCCTGAAACACCTGCAGTGAATGCAATAGGTCACTGAGTCACTGAATAAATCTAATATTTCTCTGACATGGACCAGAGGCCAGCATATTGAGAGGGTGTGTGCACAACAGCAGATTTGTGGACTGCACACAACAGAGATTTCATTGGTATGACATGACATACTTGCAGAGAACCAAGTACAGCACAAGGTCAGGGTCACCGTACACACAACGGGACTAACTTCATTAAAGCTTTGTTATAGACACCAATGAGGTGGATAAAGCAGCATCAAAAGGGCCATCCTGGAAAGTGTACCTAAGTGCAATGGGAAAGTGGGCTGCCATATGGAACAAAGCACACAGGTCATCAGCAACTGCAGAAACAGTATAAGATATTGCCAACATGAGGATTTGGATGTTCCACATGTAATATATGGCTATTCCTAAACTGACACAAGATCAGCTGGGCACTTGCTCAATCCACTGATCTTCTACAGGGAAAGAAAAAGGTCTACCTTTGATCATTCCAACAATCTTAGGGCTCAAATCTAAGCTCTCTGACAAATTGCCATATGTAACCTAAACAGCAAACATCATTATGTACTTGCTTCCATATATCTACAGTATACAGTATACCTGTCTTACCTGTCTGTCTATCGATAAGCTATAAAAAAATATTTCTTAAAATTTTGCTATGCCACGACCCAACATGACATGTCCCATCGATTGATATGATCATATTGTAGGAAGGACGTCACCATGAAGTGATGTCATAGTCTAGTGGCACATTAACTGTTGAAATCAATAATATTGGTGAAATTAGATGAACAGCTTATTTGGATTACTGATGATGTCATTAAAATGGCATTGTTGCAATGTTATAGTTATGCAGTGTAAATGTAAATCATGAAGAAGTTGTGTCTCTCTCTCGCTCTCTCCCTCCCTCTCCCTCCCTCCGCTCTTGCTCTCTCAAGGCATCAAACAGCTGGAGACAGCATACTGAGGTGTGTTTGTGAGTATGAGTGTGTAAGCTGACAACATTCTGAATTGTTTTGACACACCAGCTGCAGGGATTGCTGGTCTTAATAAGCAATTACACACACAATAATACCCCCCAACATGAACACACACACACACCCACACTCTCATGCGTTCACTCAGACTGACTGAAACAGGGCTACCACACACATAGTTGCTGATGCCGGAACACACATCACTGGAGCACTGAAGCACGAGTGGAATACTTTGAAAACTGCGCGCACACAGACCTACTTTGCAACAACCAACACAAAACCTAAAGATGTTCCAGAACATAGGAGCAGCGGAGGAAGGGAAGCAGCAAAAGACACACTTTAACACACTTACACACTACTCAGCCTCTTATACACACTCCTACACTCAATCACACATGCTATTAAATTCCCTAATGCCTAGAGCTGTGCTGACAGCTGAGTGTATGTGGTGAGTGAGTTGAGCTCCGTAGGGAGTTAACTGATTAAGTATATCTGTGACAGACACAATCCATGCTTAGTGGCTACTGAAAAAGGAGGAGAAGGAGATGAGAGGGGGAGGAGAGGATAGAAGAGTGAAACATCTTGTTCAGCACTTTCAACTTGCTACTGTGAGCGTTTTTTTCTCTGTTAAATACCAGCTCCATCTGTTTGTGTGAACGTTCTTCTGAGATATGTCTTTTTTTAGCAGTAGCATGTCTTGTTAAGGTGCTGGATTGTTGTTGTTTTTCGACCTTTGCCTAGAAGCCTTCTGCTGCTACCTTTGCTAACACTGGAGGGATGGGCTTCAAAAGCCACAACATTATACCTGCACCCTTGCTTGAAATCATATGGTTGGATGTAACCAACTTCAGCTTTCTCACTGTCATGGAACATTCTCCAACACAACATTTAGTGTCAAATAGAGGATTATTTATAGCATACTGTATGTATGTTAAGGCATGGACTCCTTGTAGCTGTCCATGTGTGGCTGTGCAGTAGATAAGCTTTCATTTGGGCCCAACGCTGGTCTTCCATATATGGTTACTTTTTTAAAACACAACACGATACTGGCCAAAATATTGAATTCAGAGTTTCAGAGCAGCAGTTCACAAACCAGTGGTTGACATGACAATGGCTTAACATATGTCCATACATTTCTCTTTTTTATATCATCATGGAAGGAAATGGAGAAGGAATCACACGGGAATGGGTTATCATTTTTAAAAGGCTGCGTGAATTATAGTATTGTAGTAGCAGAAATCTCCCATCATGCTTCTATTCTGCATCAAAGCTACTGCAATGTACTGTATAATATTACCCACCCAAGTCTCTCTCCAGCATTGTAAAATAAAACATAATGGGCATATTGAAGCATTACATTTTCTCTCTCCAACTGTGAGCTTGGTTACACTCCCTTTGCTCTTTTCAGACAGCTGGAAAGACAATGGCATATAAAAGGCAGCAAGTGGGGGTTTCAGCTGCCTCATGGCTGAAATGATCACAGCATACAGTATCTAGAGGAAGTCGATAAGGTTTTACTCAATAGCAGAAATTCATTTGTCGATCCTTGAAAACTAGAAATCCTCTGTCTATTCAAGTCTGTTTTTACAAAACCACAGAGGCTTTGTCATGCAGCTATTAGGTATGGTGATATGTTTGATTGTCATGTGGCATTTTCTTCTTGAAGAATTGAACATACAATTAATTTGCTAAATTGCAGTATATGTGGTCAAAATGGTGATGAAGTGTGATGTAGAGTGGAAAGAGAAAGTTGGGGCAGTCTTTAACACACAGTTCAGAGCTGCATGCTGAGCTGAATAATTCCATTAATACTGCTTGTGTACCTGATCTGATTGTGACTGTTACTCTTTTCTAGAATGCCCCCCCTTCAAAAAAAAAAAGAAAAGCCAGGCACTCCTGTTTGTTGTTGAGGTACATCAGTGGTCATTAGGCATTGGTGGCTCCAGCTTGTTTAACTTGCATCCAGCAGCTGCTTGCAGGCTTTCAGTACTAACAATCTGATCTGATGTCTCCAAATTACTGCTCTCTGCTACATTCAGTGGCCCCTGGAAATCTCTCCAAGATAAAAACACACAAGTCTATTTTGTTTGGCCTTTCTTTTTGGACCTCTCAAGTTAACAAGTTTGCCCAAGCAAAACTTTTACATTGGCTGCCGGGATAATGGGGACTTGGGTGAGAACAGAAAAAAATATATGGTGAGGAAGAAAATGGAAACAAACTAAAAGCAAAGAGTAGAGGGCAGGAGACAGTAGGAGAGACTAGGAGAGGAGTTGCTAGGTTATGAGGAGAAGGACACAGAGCAGAGGACTGGAGCTCATTAATGAGTAATGGGTTTGTGGCCCTTCGCCCTTGGATGCCATGGGTTCTGATGACTTTGTTGTTACTCCAGTGCTGCAGGCACCAACATGAGCCAATATACACACACATACTCATACATGTATATATCTTTTTTTCAGCCAGGTCTATAATCACAGTCATCTGGTTCAGCGAACATTATGATTCAACCCTCAGACTGGTATCTCACAATCAACTTCATTACTTTTTTTTCATTCTCTTCATCATACATACACACACACACACACACACACAGAGAAAGAGAGAGAGAGACACTGTCAGCTTTTTCAGATATGGCCCGTGTCCAGATCTGCAGTGTTTGCAAGCCAGTACCTCCTGCCATCTCATCCCAATTAGAAGCTCCCCTCCTTAGGCAGAGAGAAGTGAAAGAGACCCCTCCCTCCTTTTTTCCCCTCCTCCCTCCCTCCCTCCCTTCCATTCTTCCTTCTCCTCACCTTATCTCCCTCCATCTAGCCTAATATTAGTGGCTCCTGTATTATGACAGCTTCTGACACGAGTGCTGTGTAATTACTGAAGGAGCTTGACAGTATGGGGCAATAGGAGAGGGAGAGGAGGAGGAAAGAGGTAAATGACTGAAGAAAAACAAGGAAGAGAACTGAGGAGTAGAGGAAAAGTCAAGCAGAGACTGTGGACACACAAACAGCCAAGGAACGGATTAAGACAAGAAAAAGAAGAAGAGGGAAATGAGACAGGAAAAGAGGGCAAAAGCAAGAGGGAGCAGAGAAAGAGAGCAGAAGGCTGGCAGATTACCCCCATTGTGTTTGCTCTTATATGCAGTGTGTGTGTGTGTGTGTGTCTGTGTTTGGGGGTGTTCAAGTGTGAGTGAGTTGATAGATGATGACAGTATCTTGTACCTGCAGTGTGGAGTCATGCCGCCATCATTGTTGCCACTCAGTCAGACCTGGGAAACTCACTAGAGGCTATAGAGGCTGCACAAATGATTCTTTTCAAGGTGATCCTAGAAAAGATAATAAAGGAGTGGAGTCACTGCAAACCTGCAGATTACACGCGGCCGTTCTGTATTTACGATTCATGCTCACTGATAGTATTTGGTGCCAATGAAGCAACTCAGGCTTTTATAGTGCAGTCACAAGTAAGGGTGCAGAGTTGAGGATGAATGGAGTTATTGACTGTTATTTCCTGGTAAAGAAAGAGGGCATTTCTGACTATTGAGTATTGTGTTCCTAAAACGTAGAGGCGTACTCAGAGTCTGTATGCCTTTCAGTCATTTAAGCTGTGGTAGCCATAGAGGATTTGCTACATGTTTGATTCTCATCTGCTGGTATGTAGGTCTCTGACCTGAGCTCCTCCCACCAGATGTGCAAGCTCTCCCTTTCTGAGACTGTCCACCCATATTGACATGTTTTATGGATTTATAGTCTAACTCTCTCAAAAAAAATGTTCCTCTTTTTTTGTTCCTTTGCAGTGTATGTAGTTAATTATCAATGTTGGAATAGCGACCTTTCCACAGATGGGACATCATGGCCCAGATAGTCTTTTAAATATTCTTAGCCTATTCTTAGTCTACTTCTCTCGCCAATCATTTGATTCAATTATGTTGAAAGGTTATTATGGGATTACTGATCAATGACACAGCAGATATGTCATGCTGCTTTGATTTCACTCATCAGACAATATGAGCTGAACCTCAAATGATCCTGACCAGTCAGTTTTCATTTTATTATGGTGTGGAGACTGCAAAGGATGGGTCAACATCGGTGTCATCCATTTTTTTATAAAATTGGGAAAATGTCTACGTGCAAGCATTACTTTCTTTGGAACTTTTAATCACATCTCGTGGTTTTCAGTCAGCTCAGTTTTCAGTAGATTTTATTGAGTTAGTTTGTTCTTGACCACAGAAGTAGTTTGACAGTAATCAAGATTCTTAAGATTCTTCTTTAGTAAGGGTTCAAATCAAGGCTTCTCTGCAGCTTTCCACGACTATATAATTACGAATAATGTGCTTTCATGACTAGTTTGTAACATTAAACAATAATGTATAGCGGGCTTTTTTAATCTATATCAGCTGTTATGTTAAAGTAGTAATGTGTGTCAGAAAATTAAAGTTAGAGGGGTGAACAGGAGCATATAAACACAAAGAAGAGAAAAATGGAGATAATTACACTAAATTATGATCACTTCATCTGTACTTACCTGCTGTTGCCACGCTACAACGAAACAAAATCACTGCTGGTCATTAGCTGCAATCACCACCATAGTGTGTGTGTGTGTGTGTTCTAATAATACAAAGGGCTGTTGGGGCCCAGACCAAAATAATTGACCTTAAAAGGAGAAAGGATAAAAAAGGAAAGGTTTTGGGTACATGTTTGTGCCACTGTGAAACGTTGCTTTACATCTAAAAGAGGACATACAGTATATTCCTTATACATTGTGTCCATTACTAATGATTTGGGTGATGAAGGGTAAAAGTGAGAATTATTTGGTGTTGTCATTTACCACATTTGTGATCTCATTTTTCAGGTGTTCGCTGTGTTTCCCCCCTTAAAAAAAAAATCTGTTCAAGTTCAGTATATACAGCCTAGAGGTGCATCAGACAATTCAAAGGTATTATCAAGTTGTCCAGCAGAAGATGCTGTGAGCACAGCTTGCCCTGTATCATGCACTCTGATCATCAGAAGACAACAGTGATGTTATGATGTTTGGTGAACAAACTAAACTGTCTTCTGGAGCAGACTATCGTGACACAAAAGCATCTGAAAAGCAGTGTATGGATGTATTTCTTGTTCTACGCCATAGATGGCAAAGCAACAAACAAATAATTTGGACTTGGATGTTAGCTTTACTGGAGCTAGTGTTGTCATGTACAGGAAATGGCAAATAATTAAAGACTGAGCTCAAGATTTTTTGAATCATCATCCGATATTTCAAATGAAGATTAATATATATCGGGAGATACTTTTTTTTAAACCCAACCTTGTTTTGCAACATGATGGTGCAAGCAGGCAATAATATGATAATGCAAGCTAGTGAGGCACTTACTACTACACACATTTAGGATGCAGCAGTGGCATAAAACACTAACTTAACAACCCCTTATGTTATGTTAAAGGATGTTCAGTATATTTATGTCGGGGGTTCGTGATGACACGCTGGTCACAAAGGGAGGCATTCAGCACTCACTCACACATTGTCTCTCGTTTTATCCTCCACACTTACTGTACAGTCGTGGGAGGGGGTTGAAGTCAATCCCAGCTGACAAAGGGTGAATGCTGTGGTACACCCTGGACAGGTCACCAGTCCATTACAGGGCCATCATACAGAAATAAACAAGTATTTCATCTCATAGTCACACCTACGGTCAATTTAGAGTGTCCACTTAACCTCTGCATGCTTTTTGACTGTGGGAGGAAATCAAAGTACCTGCAGGAGAAAACCCACGCACACACTCCACACAGCCCTCTGTCGAACCGAGATTCAAACTGGTGACCTTCCTGCCACTACAGTATGTGGCCCGAGCACTTTGCAATGAGACTTTCTTTTAAAAAAAAAAAAAATGGTTGATTGGTTCATTTAATCTGTTCTGTTTTAACTTTATCTGTTTAGTTCCTCATGTTGCTGTAACTACACAGTTATGAATGTGAAGACAATTATTATTGTTATTATTAAAAACACAGACCCAGTCACTTATCTACTCATTCAGCAATAATGAAATAAAAATCTTCTCCATCAAAAGGTGGGCAATTATTACTTTAGTATGATTATTATATTTTTAAACCTCTTAAAGCAACATTTTTTTTATGCCATTTAATTAAGTAATCGCTTGTGACAGGACGCATTTGATTGGTTGTTAACAAAAAAAATAAATCAGTCAATGAAATTAGTCTGCGGTCATAGATGTTTATCAGAGCCATCTTTAATTGCTATTGTGAAAGGTTTCTTATTTTGTGTTTTTTTTGTGCTGTGAGTACACTGAGTGCATCTGCCCACTGGGCTATTAATCCAGAAACACTACACTCTTTTTTACCATTTTGCACCATAGGCTCCACACAGCTCGGCACAGCTATGGAAACAATACGGGCTAAGATAACTGCCTGCCAACCACTTTGCAGGCTCCAAGAGAGTAAAATGGTCCTAGAGCTGTATGAATGAATTTAGATCTGTCAAAACACAAAAGTTTCAAGCATGGCACACATCTGCACCACAGTTAGCAGCTAAACAAACTTGTCTAATAGGAGTGTGCAAGTGTCAAGTGCCTTTGTAAACCAGATTTATTCTAATTTAAACAACCAATGCCCTACTTTTGGTGGGAAATAAGGCATTATTGCTTTTTGGTTTGGTCTGCGGGTGCTTCTTTGACTTTGGGTGCTCTTTGCAGAAGTAAGAGCCAGATACAGTAAGAGTGATGTGACTGGTTGACTGGTTTCAACACAATTATGTACTTTTAGAGTGCTTCACCAGGGAAATAAGGGAAAGAGTGTCATGTACCCGACGGTACCCAAAATGAAAGCTTAAATAATCATTGCTGGTCAGACAATGGTTTGTCTCATCCACCTAACTTTTCAATGGGAGTCCTTTACTGACTGCTCTTTGCCGTTGCATGCATCGGTACTGAACAGTACTGAACCAAGCCATGCAAGTTTTCCCTATTTCGAATGTTTTTAATGCAGTCAGCCAATTTCATCTCCTGGTATTTGTGATGAGGCCATTCTGTGAGTGTGGCCCTAGTTAGTTGGTATGGTCCCCTGCCAGTTAGCTGCTCCGATCTGTGGGTAAATGTAACTTTAGGCCTGCTGTATTTTTGTGCTATCTGATCCCACAGATGACCACACCAGAGTCCGACTGCAGCTGCTGGAGGGAGACCCCCATTCTGACTACATCAACGCCAATTACATTGACGTGAGTCTTTACACACAAACATTTATCATTTAAATGGTTGAAATGGTTGTGATGGGAAGGAGAGGGAAGGAGACAGAATATATTCTGTCTAAATAGCTTCAAACTGTTCCTTCTCCTCTCCTCTGGGCTGGCCAGACGTTGAGCTGTTTGCTTGCTGTTTAAATCTCACTCACAGCTGCCTGTTGTAATGAGAGTCTTAATGAATTGGGTACAAAATGTTCCTTTTCAATCAAGCAACCACACATCTCCTCCATGAAGATAATGCTATACTTACAGCATGGTTGTAATGACAATATGAAAGTGATAGATGTGTTCAGCCCTGCAAGGTTATGTGTCTCATGGAAGGAGGCGGTTGTGACAGTGTGAGGAGGCTGTGTGGATTTTCATAGAGAGAAAATTAAGATTCTGTCTGTTATTTAATTTGGTGTTTATTGGGAAAACGACCTTGAGTTTTGCTTTGGGGAGGAGTGGAGGGACTGGAGAGTGTGACTGAGAAAATTAAAAAGGGAAGAAAAATGGATAGGAGGAGGGAAAGAGGAGAGAGAGACATCGGGAGAGACAGATGGATGGTAGGTAATGAGAACGAAGGAAGGAAGAAAGAAAGAAAGAAAGATAGATTAGGTGAAAGGGGAGTATGGGAAGAAAAAGGTGACTATGACCAAGATTTTTTTTTTCTGTCTCACAGGGGTACCATAGACCCAGACATTACATCGCCACACAAGGTAATTAAAGTGATGTGATGAGTGTGTGTGTGTGTGTGTGTATGTGTATGTGTAGTAGCCACCTGGTAAATGTCGTCCTTTTGGACTGCAAGGCTATTACCACAACCTCCTAAATCTAAACCAGCCAATAAAATCCCCGTGACAAATTTAAGACCCCATTACCTCAAACCGACGAACCACTATCTGGGATTGATAGTGTGCGAGTGCATGGGTGTGTGAGTGCACGTTTCCTGCCCAGCGTGTATGTGTCGTGTGTGTGTGTGTTAGTGTTAAGTGTGTGCTGTCAGTGCTGATGCGTTTTTACATGATGTCAGACTGAACGAGCGTGTGCTTGTGTGCGCTTTGTGTGTGTCAGTGTGTCTTCATCTCTAATGTGTGTGTTTTTGTGTGTGTTTGTCAGGGCCCATGCAGGAGACAGTGAGGGATTTCTGGAGGATGGTCTGGCAGGAAAACTCAGCCTCCATTGTCATGGTTACGAACCTGGTGGAAGTGGGCAGAGTGAGTTCATCATCCAAGGGATTATAAACTATGTGTATATGTGCATGTAGAGGCCCCCACACCTAGAATATGGGATTAGAAAATACTTGAATTGAAACTGAAAGATTTCAGATTTTCTTGTATATAGTCAGAATCAATCAGTGGTCAAATTATCTTGATAACTGGTGGACACTGGTACTAAAGCAGAGCAGGAAGGTGAAGACTGAATACTGAATACTGAAAGCCCACAGTTTATCAGAGAAATGCCATTTTATTTCTTAATCTGGTTCTGTAAATCATCGTATACAATGCAGTCAGCAGGTCAGTAAGGCTGCATCTGATGCATGTATAATATCTCACTAATGAAGCACTGAACTGGGTCATGACTGATGCGAGTCGACCAGGAAACGACCCCAAGTGTCTGTCATAATTTCCATAAATCTCAGTTTCCGTTCACCCAGACTAAAATAACGTAAAACACAGCCATGCTGCATTTCTAAAATGTTTGAGGCCAGGAATGAATGTAGCCACATTGATTAATGTTAATAGTAAATATACTCTATTTTTTTTATTAACCTTTTCTTGTGGTTTTTGCTCCTAACCTTTTAAACAATTTGTGGCTAGCATTTAAAACAGTGTAATTAATGAAATGTGCTATACTGGTCCTTCATTAACTTTTTAAAGGTTGGAAATCAGGGGGAATTCTGTTCCTCTTATCCCACAACCTAATTACAGAGACCATGGTGTTCATTTAGAGGAGAAATCTGTATAAATCTCAATTACCTAAGTATTCAACCAATATAGAAGGGCACTGGCTGTTGGACAGTGAACGCACACAAATAATACCACTTTTAGGTTGAATGTAAATATATTACTGAATGGATTTTGCATGTATTCCCTGTGAGAGCGGGGATTGTCTCTGACTCCCCGCGACCTTCATGTGGAGAAATAAAGTGGTAGAAAATGAATGAATCCTACATTTAATTTATTATTTACAATTAGTGTGTGCTCGGTAGCCATTCATAATGCAGGAGATATCATACAATCGTTGATATTATTTAAATGTTAATCATGGTGATCATGAAGGTATTTAAAAAGTACAATGTCACTTTATTTTCCAGGTGAAGTGTGTGCGTTACTGGCCTGACGAGACTGAGGTGTACGGAGACATCAAGGTGACCCTGATAGAAACTGAACCGCTGGCAGAATACGTCATACGGACATTCACCGTCCAAAAGGTAAATACAACCAGCAAGGAAGGTACATTTCACTGTGTAATGTCATATTATTTACACAGGATTTACACATGGTACCGTGGTGCTGTACCAAAATATTGAAACTCAGGATTTAAACCCTTTATGTGTTCATGTTGTTACTCTCACTGTTGCTTGTAACTTATAGTTTCCTTTTTTTTTTTGTTTAAACCACAAGCCTGGTACAATTACAGCCTATGTGTGATTAGGGATTTGAGGTTGAGAATGAGCAACGTTGTTTGTTTCTCGTTGTTCAGGAGGAGGCCTGAAAGCATAATTGGGGCCCTTGTAATCAGGCAGGAGGGATTTGAGAGGAGAAAAGATGAGTAAAGAGGGAAAATGTGCTGTCATTGTTGTGATGCAGTTCTTCAAGGCTCTCTATAGTGAATGGAAATCAGCAGAAACTACACTTTAGAGCAAGACCAAAATCCAAGATCCAAATCCCTCATTTAAAGTTTGCTGCATTGTGCTATTATGGTAAACGGTCTGGATCTATATGGCACTTTTCTAGTCTTGTTGACCACTCAAAGCTGCTTTACACTACAGTTTTACCATTCACCCGTTCACACACATTCACTCACACATTCATACAGCACATCTATATGTATCTATGTGTCACACATCTTTCATTGCCATTCATACGCTGCCGGCACAGCTGTCAGGAGTGGCGTGGACTCGTGCCCAAGGACACATTGGCATGTAGACTAGCGGACCAGGAAACAAACACGCAACCTGCCAGTTGAAAGAAGACTCGCTCTACCACTGATCCACAGTACTGATATGCACTGATGTGGTTCTGTACAGCACCAGGATGTTGATTGCCCCATAAAAGAAACATGTTTTGTTTTGTTTTTTTTAAATGCAAAGTGTAGCCCTGTTAAAAAAAAAACAAACAAACGGATAATTATTTAAACAAGATAGAACAGCACTGGCTTACAAATAGACACTGTGTACTCCCACCCTCAGGTTGAACCTAAGGGTAAATGTAACATAAAAGAAATATGATTCCTTCCCTTTTTTGTAACTGAAACTGTATCTCTATTCTAAATATATGGGAAATGACAAAAACACGTTTGCACCTACACTGCCAAAAATCCACATTTATTACCCCCTGCAACAAAAATCTTGATCTTTCCTTCCTGCTGTCTTGTGGCTTTTTTCCTGCTTTTTCTATACGGCTGTCTGTCAAGGTCTTTTTTTTCCCGAATTTCCTTTCCTCTTCACTTGTGTTAAAGCAGCTTATGAAGATGAGTCTTCAAGTCCTCGCTGTCAGCTCATTTAGAAAGCCATTAATCCATACCACCTCCATGTGTGCATGTGCGCACATACTCTAAATTCCAAAGAAAAGCCGGTTTTGAAATGCCTGTCATTCGGCTGTACACATTAATAAGTAGAAATACACACCACGCACACAAGTGCAAAATGTCATTATATTTAAACTACAGTAGGTTTTGTGATGTGACAAAGAGACATGGAGAGGAAGCGAGTATACATTGCTCTGCACCTCAGTTGCACAGTTTGTTTGAAGCACATGCATCAATCACAGTTTTACGACATTACTTGAATCCGGTCTGCGGCTCACTGATCTGGAGAAAGCAAACAAATGCATACCACAACAGAGACCAAATCATGCAGGTCTAGACTCAGCAGTGTACACAGGCTACAGGCCAAACAAACACAGCTCCATGGACCAGCACATATTACACAGATTGGACAGATGGCCTGAAAGAGGTGTAAAACAGGCTGTTTACTATATGTAAAGCTGTAGAGACTCTCTGAACAGAGACAGAGCGCTGACACACCATGTTGATTGTACTATGTGCCAAAAAATTCTCATTGCCTTCCTAACTCTGGGGAGATGAGAAGTTTACTGACACCCTGTCAGGTTTTACCCTCTGGGTAAAATCTTGGTTCCCTTACAGAGAGAATGCCCATTGTATTCTTCTTTTAGTTTGATTATTTTAATAGTTTATTGACATTTTTGATTGTCAGTGTGACAATAGACAATGTCATTTAGTTCTGTCTCACTCCCAGTATTAGACATCGATACATCTGCAGTATTACCTACCTATTAACTACCCTATTTGTACTAAGGTACAAAAAAAAGTGGTCAGTGGTCCAACTCTGAAAAGATGGAGTGAGAAACATTGCAGTCCATTGATTTGTTGACAAAGAATTGTTGCTTGTGGCCTGCAGCCTCTTCTCAAAGCTTCTTTTTATGATAAACAGCCATATACTATGACAAAAAAAACACAAAAAATGCTGGATGTCCTCCATCGTTACCCGGGAATTTATTGGTGGGCTGCACTGTGTATACATTCTGCATACATGAATACATCACATAGGGATACTTCTGACCAAGGATTTCATTGAAAGGCTTCCGTGTGCATTGGAGGACCACACGTTGCGTGATATCACGCTATTTATGCAGCTGATGTGGCGATCACTCTCTGGCGCATAGTGGAAATGCTTGCAGGGTGTAGCGTTCCAAACTGAATCACACTGTACCACAAAAAGCCTCTTTTCCACCAAGACAGCATTAGATGCACAATTCTTCTGTGTGTATATAACTCTCGGATACTCACATAAAAACAAACTCCCCTGAAAAGTAATCAGACAAATTTGTTTTTTTCAAAAATCACCCACCCAAACAATACAATAATTTGTTCTATTAAAACGAAAAACGATGTATTTTGAAAATGAACGTTCAGTGTATAACATTGATGAATGCCATTTGTCCAGCCTCTGTTACATATTAGCTTCAACAAGAATGTCATTTCTAAAGCGAGGCACAAATTGCTGCATATTTTCTTTCACAGTAAACATGAGCTTTGAAGTGTTTTCACATCCCCATCACCCCATCATTTTTATGCTCTTCAAAGTTTTGTTATTTTTTTTACCAACGAGTCATGGATTTGAAGTTCTGGCTGTGTTGGAATACTGTCTATTGATTTAGAGAAGTAATTTCAACATCACAAGAGAGCAAATCAATGGAAAGTCCAGTTATCAAATCACCTTGTGGTTTTCTGGGTTTTAGTTTTCTCCAATGTCTGCTTCCAATGACACTCCGTCTGTCTTAGAATACCTCTGCATCTTCATCCATCCTCACAACACCACTTCCCCCCATCTCAGTTTCCATTATTCCTTTGCCACTGCTCCTTCTATCTCAAGTCTCTGTGCCTTGACCTCTACCTCTGTTGTTCACCTTTCTAAATTACATCTGCTTCTCAAATTGTAAGACAAACAGCCTAAACAAACAATTCAATGCACTTGTTTTTCTATACCAGAATAGAAATGTAACAGCATTTTCCTCCCAGTTCTATTCTTGGAGAGTAAACTGAACTGAGGAAGACATGTCTCTATTCATTTAGGATCTGATGGGTTTCAGCGAGTATAAGGCAATCCATTGGTTTGAATTATTAAAGACGAACCCTGTAGTGTAGAAAAAATTGTATCTGCTGGAATCTAAAGAAAGAGTCATACTTATGTTATGCTGCATTTTGGAACTGTCAAAAAGTTAGGAAATTCATACATCCTGTGAAGAGGGATGTCACTGGATACCCTGAGATGCTTGTCAGAATTCAGAGTGAGATCTAGAGGAAAGACTTTTCAGCCTGAAGGTTGCTGATGTGTCGCTGTCTGTCTTGAGCAAGGTGACATATGCAGGACTGTCAAAGTCATACAGTTACTGTTGACAGGTCTGAAATTCACACAATACACTGAGGTGTCTTGGAAGCTTTGCTGAAGTCACGTTAGGTCCTGGATTTTGTGGCCAAGCTCTGAACACGGCATTCATCTCATCACTGTGAACTTGTTAGGTACATAATACAGAGCATTTGCTAACTCTGCATGTCTGCCATTTGATACTAATTTAAGTACTAGGGCTGCGTTTTCTTTCTGTGGATAACTATGTTGCTCTTGCGATTTCTGGCCATGTGAGAGATTAGTGAACTTGAAAACATAGCAGGACCACAGAGAGCTCCTCCCCCAGAGGGTACTGTATGCTAAGCCTGGTTTCATTTTGGGTTTATACTATACTATGAAGACAGAAGCGTGTGGAACAAAAACCTTTGAATATCTCTATTTATATTAAGCAAACTTGGTTTGTAAATACCCCTACCCATGATGACATTTTAAAAAACTCTGCACTGTGTTAACTGTTGGTTACTTCAGCATCATGAAAGCTGCTTTACTTATGCACCATAACAATTAGAAACCAAAGATACATGAAATTGAAATGACTTCCAGACATGGCAGTATCTGGATGGATCCAGGATTAGAGGCCTGCTTTTTGAGCTGCTAAGAAGGAAACACTGCACATTACAGTTTTGAAATAAGAAGTCTGTCTCCCAGGCAAGCCCTGATGGAAAATGAAACTTAACTATCTTATCTGTGAAGCGTCAGAATTTCATCTTTAGCTCCTTCATATCCGCGTTGTTAAACAGTCACAGCACACAAGTATAGACTAGTCATTTACTTATGTTTACAATAGATGCCTGCTGCCATTTTTATTTTCATATTGTTTATTTTGTTACGCACCAAACTCTGTCTTCATAAAAAAATATATATTATCCAGCCAGCAGGGTCTGTCTTATTGCTGAAATGGATCTGTTTTGGTCTTTCATAAAATAGGTTTAATTCTTTTGTAAGACAAAGGAAATCTTCTTATATATTTTACTACACAGGTATTAAATATGTTACAAAACATAAAATAGTTCCTGTGTATATCGTGATTAATAGATTAAGAGATCAAGGTGGCCATTACAGTTCTCCTTTTTTATCTTTTTACATCTATCTCTTTTTTTTTATTTCCTTTATAAATTCCAGCTTTATTCTCCGTCTGAAGACAGAGGCACAATAGCTGCTAGATTCCTCAAATCCCTGCTGTATATCAGGCTGCTGAACCATGATGTCTTCTTGTCAGTCTTTCCCAAATGGGCCTTGATGAAATATGATTCATGCTAAATCTTTTCTTCGAATTTCACTGTAAATTGTACAACTGTCTGTGTTTTTCAGAAGGGCCATCATGAAATCCGCGAATTACGCCAGTTCCATTTCACCAGCTGGCCTGACCATGGAGTTCCCTGTTATGCCACCGGACTGCTGGGTTTCATACGACAGGTCAAGTTCCTCAACCCTCCAGATGCTGGGCCCATAGTGGCACACTGCAGGTAGGAAGACAGACGCACAGTCAAAGGACAACAATGTTTGGTACAGGAGATTAGCTTTATTCCCTGATGCTGCTGGTCACTGGCTGCACAGATCAGACAAGGACAAACAAAGCATCTCACTCAGTTCTACAGCTCTTGACTTCCGAGCAAAATTCAAGGCACAGCCTCTTTCGCAGAACTTTGCATCAGCAAATAGGTAAACAATATTGTAGAAGAGAAAAGATTTAGAACAAAAATTAGGAAGACAAATATGCTGCAATCACCTCACTGCTTAAGGGTCAAAAGAAAAATAACACACCAAAATTACCATTATTTTGAAATATTAATGTTCAACCTTCAAGCGAGTTCTTCCAAGATATTGTATCTTTAGCACAAGTGTTCAGGGAGCTGTTCTTCCAAGTCAACGAAATGGCTAATTTTGCTATGTAATGTTTATATATTTATATATTTATTTATACATATACATATATGTATACATATGTATATATACATATATACCTATATATATGTATATACATATATATACACACATAAACATATACACTCCCAGACCATTTAAACTCTCTTTCCCCCGATTTCAGACCCTAGGAATGACCTTATTTCTCCACATTCCTAACAACAAAGCTTCACTTTTCAACCAGTTAACTTTTGCAGATGAAGCTTTTGCATACAGATCATGTAGATGTATATACATATGTATATATATACAGTATATACTGTATTTTTGCCCCCCTCCCCCCATAAGACAAGTTATCACATCAGCACTACCAGTATGATCACTCATACCCATCCACCTTGTCCATGAATTAGACTGATGGTGTTAACCTTTATCGTTATAATGGAGAAAAAGAAGGAATTCACTGCACTTTTGTTCCACCACCACCGTCACTACATACCGTGAATAGAAGACGAAGGTCAGCACTCTGACAAGCAATAAATAAGCTTCAGGGAAGGGTCTTCATATTGCCAGAAGCATTTAAAATGAATGTATTGAAATTGGTGGTCTTTCTTAATATAACACATGTCACTGTGTGGATCTATTCAGAGAGAATTAAACTCTTTTCCTGCCAGTATTTGCTCTTGGCGGAGAAAGCTGTCCCTATTCACAAATGTAGCATTAGTTGAACAATTCTAAAGGACTATAGCTTCAACCCATTTTTGTACGTGCTATTTATACATTTATGTGCATGATTCTACTGAATAAACACATATTAATAAAAACATTGTCTTGCGGAACAATGACTATTTGATGATAACATCATGAGAACATTTTATTTTAACTGTCATTCCAAGAAGTAGTAGTAGCAGCAGTAGTAGTCGTTGGAATGAAAACTACATATTTTTTTTCATTCAGAGACAGGATATTTTTCTTAAATGTTCAATGTCAAATCTATAACCATATGTGTGTCATAGGACACAGGCTAGGCTAACTGTTAAATCACTGTATGACACAAAATGTAATAACTCCCACATGTGAATGCACAAACAGGTAGGAGTTTGCAGCCGTTTTGACATTTAATAAATAAAAGAATGTTATTCACACTGATGAAATATGTTTGTGCCACTCTTACTAATACTGAAACGAGAAAATTGCCAGTTTGTCAAGTCCTTTCCAAAGGGACCATAACCTTTCCAAAAATGTGTGTTCTCTGATCTGTCAAATTAAATGTTTACTGTTGACTGCTGAAATGTAATTTAAACCATTCCTTGTGGACTGCAAACATTTGCACCCAAAGTCGAGTGAAAGCTAAGATCTGTAATTTGTTTCTGAAACGCTTTTCATCTTATTTGTTTAAAGAAATCCCTCCTTCCACCCTGATAGCCATTGTTGTGAGACATACGTTTCACAGGTTCACCTGATTACAGTATTAGCTTATTTACACGAGACACAGACGCAGTCTTCTCTGGCAGGACAAAGGAAAGTGTGGATGCAAACAGGGACAAAGACGGACAGCTTTTAGATAAAAAAATAAATAAAAAAAGGCAGCATAAACACAGACAGAGACCATGACAAACAAGGAGAGCAGTGGTGTACACAGATGGCCATAGTAAGAGGATGCAGACATACGGGCAGGAACTTATGCCAGTCACTTCCAATATCTGGGGGCACTCTGATGCTATTGGCCTGTGTCATGAGGCGTTCAAAATTCACACCTACACACGTGTTTTCACTCACACACAGAGGCCCAGCAGTATTCTGTTCTCGACATTAATCACAGAGGTTGACAGGTAATCTGCTGAGGCAGGTCCTCTCTCCTTTTCCTTTCCATCGTCCCTTCTCTTTCAGTTCCTTTGTCTCCTCTTTCCTCTCTCCCTCTCTCTACTATATGGAGAATGGAAAAGTGAAAGATGGTCTCTATCCTCCCTCTCCTTATTTCTCCATACCTGCTCATCGATGGTCCCTCTCCCTCCATCCCTCGATTTGTGCCGCCTTTCCTCCCCTGATCACTCCCTTGTGGCAACCACTTCTTTCACTAACCTCGTCCCACAATTCTCTCCCCTGCCTCTTCCTTCCCTTGATTGTTCACTCAATCCATCTGCTCACCTTCATGTGTCTCTTCTCTCAAGGAGATACTGTTCAGAATGTGTCACTTTAACAGGGTATCAAAGTCTGTGTGTGTGTGTGTGTTAAAAAAACACAGAACAAAAAAATTGATTGAAATTGTTAGTGACAATAATAATAACTTTCACCTTGCAGAATTGAGGATATCATCATAGATGTATAACTATGTGATAAAAGAGATAACATGGGGAGTGTTTATTTGTCTCTGTAGTGCCGGTGCAGGGAGGACGGGCTGCTTCATTGCAGTGGACATTATGCTGGACATGGCAGAGAATGAAGGCGTGGTGGACATTTTCAATTGCATCAGAGAGCTGAGATCACAACGAGTCAACATGGTGCAAACTGAGGTGAGAGTTAAGGTCTGCAGGCCTGCTTGCACATATAGAGACATGTCAGTAAGTCTACCTGACACGGTCCAGACAGTCAAGGTGGGCGTTCTTACAGTTTTACATTTGGTTTGCAAGTATGTTATTTTTAATTATTAGCGTGTTGCATTTGAGATAGAATAGCTGTCTGTCTGCCTTTTCGTATTTTTGTGGGTCACACAGAAGCATAAAGAGAGACAGTTTCTCACTACTTCTTTCAGCCTCATGTCTTCCATTCCTGTCACTCTATAAATATTAAACTAGTTGACTTTTGTACAAAGGCAAACATAAACACAATGTACACAAACAGTCTAAATCAAAACTCACACAGATTTACAATTGTAAGATGCAGATGCACAAAAACGTACACATACACACATGAAATATGTCTCTCTTTTACAAATAGTTTGCTGTTGAAACTTAATAGCAGTCAGCATACTTATACTACTAGCTATTGCTTATAGAATGATCACTTTACTACTACTACTACTACTACTACTAATATTTCCATTGTCCTGAACTTGGTTTTAGTATACATCATTAGGTCAAGTAGAGTCATGAATCAGATTTTTTCTATATCTGCAAAACATGGAGGATCTCTTTCCTGAAAATGTCTGTCCTTCTGTACCTTCCTCTTCTTTTACACATTATCATAATTTGTTCCAATTGTACACAATCAATCGTTTTTTTCACTCTGTCATATTTTGGAGCAAAGGTAAATCATTTCTTCTCAAGCAGATGACTTAATCTATCCCATCTCTGTATTCCATGTGTGCCACAGATGAAAATTGTTCTGATCAAAAAAAGTCAACTTTACCAGGAATAAATAGCCCAGCCATCAGACTGACAGCTCAACACCAGAGTCTAGAATTGATTTGTGTATGGATTTCATAATTGCTACAATAAGAAGAGTTACCCAGGGCAACACCTCAAGTGTTTTCATATTATAACACTTGCATAAAAGCTGTGTTTGCATGCACATGTACATTCTTGATACCAAGCAAACTGCATCTGATCCTCCCTTCTGATTATGTATGGGAGCAATTTATGTCAGTGTTGAAAGTGCTTGGAGGTAATATAATCCTGATCCACACCACACAAAGCAATAAAAACATTTAATAAGGTACAGGGGATCGTGTGTTATGTCGTACACATAATATCCAGTATGTCTGCGTCACCATCGGCCACAACAGCTCATTTCAATGATGCTTTTAAAATCCCTCGCACACTTAACAAATTCAGACACAGACTAAAAGACGATCCATCAGAAAGTAAACACAAGTGTGAGCAAAAGCTCGAGAAAGAAATGTGGGGCAGAGAAATAAAAAAAGTGAATGAACAATACATAAAATCGTTGGACAAAGGGAGGCAGAGAAAGGGATGAATTAACATGCACAGTAGCTGCTGTAGCTCTTTAAGGCTGATGCTTTTAAAGTGAGCTGGTTGTTTGGAGCACAAAGAGCACACTTGATCCAGAGCTCAGAAACACTGCAGGGCAAAGCATCTCTCCCGTTTGATTCACGTCGAGGTTGCTGAGAGAGCACGAGCACACAAAGCAAACAAAATACTGTGTTCACAGTGGAATGTTTGAGTTTGTCAACGACTTGAAAAAGGCAGATGCACAGCCATAGCCTCTGTCCCAGAGGTGTAAGCGCTTGCAGCCATCGTGATAAACTACAGTCAAATGAGCTGCACATCGAGTTGAAGACGCTAGCCTGTGTTTACTATAGCATTTCTTTGATCGTGTACCTTATGCTGAAATTGCAGGAGCAGTATGTGTTTGTTCACGATGCCATCCTGGAGGCGTGTCTATGTGGAAACACAGCCATACCCGTGTGTGAGTTCAGAGCCATTTACTACAACATCAGCAGACTGGACCCACAGACTAACTCCAGCCAGATTAAAGACGAATTCCAGGTGAGTGCACTCAGATGTCAACGTGTTGTCATAGATCACTTTTACAGACATAATAATGCCATACTGAAGCCACTACTTGCATAAAGCTAACCCTATACCCAAGAAATATCCCCTTACACATTTATTTGACAATCCAGTTATGTGGTTTTTACTAATTTAGTTAGTTAGTCCCAAACATACAGTAGTCCACAAAAGTCTGATTGACTCACCAACTCTGTTTTTATGTCTGTCAGTTCTGTGATCACTGGCATCTGGATTGGTATGATGTGACTGAAATATGGTCTTATATATTAGCAAACTGCAAACAGGTTGGAGTATGACTGAAAACACAAAGGTGTGCCCACAAAAAGTTTCAGAAGTAAATTCTACTGCTCAAAAAAAAACTGTTTTTTAACAGTTTGAGGAGATCAGTGCTTCTTACCTTTGCCAGTGTATACACATAAACACTCCCTCAGTCAGGTCTGATAGTATTGCTTGACTTTTTAAAGAAGTAAATAAAATGTTTTTATGCCCAAGTAGAATTTATTACCTGGTTTTGTTTCTACCAGACTCTGAATATAGTGACCCCTAGAGTCCGTCCAGAGGATTGCAGTGTGGGTTTGCTACCCAGGAACCATGACAAGAACCGAAGTATGGACGTCCTATCAGCAGACCGATGTCTGCCTTTCCTCATATCTGTGGATGGAGAGAGCTCTAATTACATCAATGCTGCATTGATGGATGTAAGTGTTAATTAAGGTGTTTATTAAAAATGTATAAATCTATATTTTTTGTCCATTGCTGTAGTGATGCCTAAATCTAATAGTATTCTCTTGTTCAACTGTTTGTTTGAATCTCAATTATCTATTTGCTATCTCTTCTCTCCAGAGTCACAAACAGCCAGCAGCTTTCATTGTTACACAGCATCCCTTGCCAAACACGATGGGTGACTTCTGGAGGCTGGTGTTTGACTACAACTGCTCTTCCATTGTAATGCTCAATGAGATGGATGCAGCACAGGTCAGTAAAACAAAATGTTTACTTTTGTTTCAACAAACGCAAACTAGACAAACTCTATAATGCTAAATTGGTAATGAACATACACACTTGTCGTTAACTTGATTCATAACAAAGGTAAAAAGTGAAAAAAGCTGAAATCTAACGTTAAACAAAGTATTTATTTGATGTAATTTTAGAGGGGCAACATGTAAGAAATAAATACTGCTGTAAAAATACATGCCATGCCAACACAACTATGGGGCTAATGTGTCCACTCAACAATTAACTTGCAGAGAATTTAAGTACAGAAAATGCAGAACTACATGAAAATACATAAGCGAGCCAGTCTAAGCCAATATGAATTATAAATTCAATTTAGTTTAGTTTATTTTTGAATGGCAATTCTTTTTTGAATGTTAAATCTGTTATATTTTTTTCTTTTTCATCCACAATTCTTCCTCAGCAATTAATTCTCTTTCCCCCACTGTGTCTGTTCTTCTGTAGTTATGTATGCAGTACTGGCCGGAGAAGAGTTCATGTTGCTATGGTCCCATTCAGGTGGAATTCATATCAGCAGACATTGATGAAGACATCATAAACCGAATCTTCAGGATCTGCAACATGGCCAGGGTATGTGCTGCTTGAAGTGAAATACCGTGTACTTGTGTGTCATTTTGAAATTTGTTATTCAATTCTTTACACAAAAATATTAACATGGAGTATAAAAAAACACATTTCCCTGTTCAAAATAATCAAAAATGGACCACTTGACCTACAGATGGTATATAGATAACTGTGTAGTCACACACGCTGAGACACACAAAAGGCATTTTCAGTTTCATTTGCAACCTTTCCTTTCCCTGCTTTTTCCTGGCAACTGGCAGGATGATGTTGTAGCAAACCGAGTATATCACCAGTGTAGTGTATAGTAGTACACAGAGGTGAAGGCAGGCTCTGCCTCCTCTAAAATGTCATAAAATGAAGGGTCAAATATGTACTGTTGTATTTACATTTCTTTACTAAAAGTGTCATAGAACACAATCAACTCTGACAAGTTTGTTCGGAATCAGCTGTTTATCACAGATCATCTGGCGCAATTTTCTTCTCATACATTCCTGGAGCAGCATGGCACATTAAAACCAGTGGAAGCTGAGCTTCAATTGATCTCCACGAGGCAGTACAGAATGGCTTTTTTCACTGCGGTGAGCGCGATGGTGATTGGATAAATGCGACAAAATTGTCACTTCCAGGGAAGCTCAGCACCTCTCGGCGTCAATGGAGCAGTGGGTGGGCACGGATGCTGGGCCGATGCATGATGATTGGAGGAGCTGTCTGAAAAGAGGAACCAACGTTTTTGACTGACAGCGTTGTAGAAAATATACACAACACCAGAGCCTTTTCTGTCTCAGTCCCATGTGGATTTTGCGAGTGAAGTCTAGAAGCGAAAGCAACCCGTTGTGTGTTATTTGCTCGGCAGTTAGCCCATTTTTGTTTGTACACTGTAAAAAAAAAAAACACCACTGTAGCATTTCCTTGTTTAGTTGATCGTTCGTTCATTTTTTTTCATCAAAGTGGGTTTGGTTTTGGGGACATTTGGGTCACAGTATTTTCTATGAATAAATGGGCCTGAAATTAGCTTCCCCTGTGTCAAAGACCGGCAACGACCACCGGTAGTGCATAATAGTAGATATTATCGGCGTGCAACAAGAGGTGGTCAAATAACAAAACTATTGGAAAACCATTTTTATTTACTCTTCTGTTTTCTTTTCTACTCTTTTATTTCTACTTCCGTGCCTTTCTCAATTCATCTCTGCCTTCAACTTCCTCACCTCTATCTTTCCTTTCCCCTTTTCTCTGCTACCCCCATGCCTCCTCTTGTTACTCCCCTCTCATCTCATTTTATCACCCATCCATGACGGCACTGCTCTAGAGCTGCCCTATTGTCTGAATGCTCCTATAGTGCTTAGTGAACTCCCCACTACCCTACTCTCTCTATTTTCTAGCACACGCTCTCTCCTTCTCAAACACATCACCAGTCTAGCGTGAAATGGCTCATATCATCGCCACAACAGCTTACTGTATCTCACACTGTGAGAGCAGCTCCAACCTCGCTGAGTCGGTACGACCCACCACTAAGCCATCAAATGAAGAAGGGGGTAGTAGGCAAAGGAGAGAAGATAAAAGGTTTTGAGAAAATGAAGGGGAATAGATAGTATATACTGCATATGTATATATATGTGTGTGTGTAGAAAATAAAAATAAAAATAAAATGTTATTGTCAGGTATTTTATAGATGTAGGAGGAGATGATATATGGGAATAAAGGTCCATCCATCCATCTTCTACCACTTTATTATCCACTTGAGGGTCATGGAGGGAGCTGTGCCAATCTCAGCTGACATAGGGCGATAGGCGAGGTACACCCTGGACAGTTTGCCAGTCCATCACAGGGCCACATACACAGACAAACAACCACCCACTCTCACACCTACAGTCAATATAGAGTGTCCAATTTACCTAATCCTCATATTGCATGTTTTTGGACTGTGGGAGGCCGAAGAACCCATAGAAAACCCACACACACACAGGGAGAGGGAATAAAGGTATAAAGTGTATAAATTAAGAACAATTTAAAGGGAACAGACTTACTCCTGTTGTATGTACATGTCAGCACACATAGACATGTCTGGCAAACCTAGCAAATCAGTCTGACAGTGACTGCAGGTTCTGGTATTTTTGGCGGTGGTTGCCAACCCCCTTGGGCGAGACAAATGAAGACATTTTGTCTGCCATGAAATGTAATTAAACACCATATAAGACATCATCTTTGTTGAGTCCAAACAGTTCACATTTTGAAGATATTTTATGCAGAAACAAAAACTAATTGCAGAACAAGGGCTTTGACTTTGTCAGTATCAGTCAGTTTTAAGTTGATGTGAATCGAAAATGCCAAAATGGGACATAGAAAGATTAGAATATTGAATTAAGAATTGAAAATACTGTAATACTGTCCTATCTATTGGATCATGTTACACATTCGTTATTGGGGATACAAATTCTAATTTCACACTGGTTTCCTCAGCCACAGGACGGTTACCGCCTGGTGCAGCACTTCCAGTTCATTGGATGGCCGGCCTACAGGGACACACCTCTCTCCAAGCGCTCTATCCTCCAGTTGGTCAGGAGGCTGGCGAAGTGGCAGGAGCAGTATGACGGAGGAGATGGGAGGACTGTGGTACACTGCCTGTAAGTTCAACTGTCTCTCTCTCTGTCTCGCTCTCACACACACACACATGCTGAAAAATGTGATAAAACCTTATGCAAGTCAAAGACATGGACAACTCACATTACACTACACTATCTAGTGCCAACAAGGTGGGCCCAAGGTTCAGTGTTGGGGCCTCTTCTCTTTGAAATATACCATACTACCTTGACTACCAGTGATATTAGAAACCATAAGACTGGAATCACATGCATCAATGCTTGACAGTGGGCGGGTCGGACACTTGGTGCTAAAGGAAGATATTGGAGGTTAGCAGAGCAGTCTCTGTCATGGTTAAATTCATAGCAAGAGTTTCTAATCTTGCTAATGTGATGGTGATGTGATGTCCACCATGTCTGGTATTGTTGGTCGCACTGTGTCTGACAAAAAGCATTTATAATGGGAGAACAACTTTTTCCAAGAGCTGTTTGAGCCGTGTCGTGGTTGAACTAAATGGTGATACATGATTTGATTGTCTCACACCCGTGTTAGTTTATTTCCATACCATGTTTTGGCTGACACTTCTGCTGCACACTATGAAAGCAAAGGGAGACAATGTACCCATAATGCAGTCCGGTGCCACTTGTTGTTCCATTACATGTAAACATGAAGCGTTTCAGTTGACGCCTCCATCACTTACGTTGGAGTCCATCATAAGAGTGAATTAGTCAATAATGCGTTTGTGATCTCATGGTTTTGGTGGTGATCTCTGCCTGTGTCTCAGACACACGTGGATGATAGGCTGCCATGTTCAGCTAAACCTCTCTAAGACTCAACTCTTTGTCATCCCAGCTAATTAATCTCTCCACCGCCTTTTAATCTTTCAACCCAAACAAGAATGTAAGAAACCCTGGTGTCAAGTTTGATGACCAGCTATCCCTGATAGAGATGCCTTTTGACACACAGGCACAGTGAAACACACAAAGATCCCGAATGTGTTGGTGTGTCTGGTCTCAGCCTTAAAGAGTGTGTGTCACTCATCAACCTTCTCTGGCTACCCATGGCGACCAATATCAAATTCAAGTCGTTAATGCCTGTCTTCTTAACATCTAGTGAACTAATGCTATCAGAGCAGGGGTGCCCCTCTCTATTTCCAAGATCACCACCTCTCCTAACATCTCTAACCTGCCTAAGTAGCACTTACCGAGCACTTTCAGTGCACTTCTCACCCTGATCTGCTACACTTTGTCTTAGGTGATCTGATTTAACACTAAAAGCTTCCAACAACTTCTCCTGACTGTGCAGAGATTACAGCGAACTTCTCTAACAATAAGACATGGGCACACACCCGCATATACACACACACACACACACACTCACTCCAAACATCGCCTTAAGCACACCGCTGATGCTCGTCCAATCAGCTTACTCTGTCACAGCTCATTAGGCCAATCAGAATTGGCATTGATTTGTTTGACTGAATTTCTGCTTGCTTTTCAGTGTTTTCTTTTAACTGTGTGTGTGCGTGAGTGTGTAAAGTACTTGTGATTTGTGTAGATTATATACAAGATAAGAAATTGCTCACTTTATGTTCTTAAAGTGCATTATAAAACTATTCACATGGACACTATTATTTAGTCTATGCAGCTTTAATGATTATAGGTACTGAAAGAAACAACTCAAGCCACAATGTTGCTGCTTGGCCTGGATAATGTCTGCTGGGCTATTGGCCCAAACCACTTTTTCAATAACGATAACGAAACTTGAGTATCTACCAAAACGATATCAGTCCAATATGACTGTATCCATTGAGTCCTTTTAAACTATGAAGCTGTTAACAACACATTCAAGCTATTTCAAAAAACAAAAGTCTCCAGCTTTGTAGCAAATATTCTTCTCCCATAAAGAAGAAATAAAAAACATGACTCAGCTAAAATGCTGTTGCTGGTTTTTATTTACACATACACGCATATAGGACTTTTGGATCATATTGGATTTGAAATTTGTATCTGTCCGATATCTTATCCAGCGATTTTGACCAATATTGGACCAATTCTGAGTATCATATCAGCTCATCCCCATACAGAATAAGTGATTAAATGCTTGGTGCCCTGAACAGTGACTGTCCTATCATTTGACCCCTAATCAATCCACCTTTCATAGCCATGGATTTCATGTGTTCAACGCACTCTTTTGTGGAAATGAGACAATGTTTTACAACATTAAATGAAGTATCCAGCATTTAAAAGTATGTCTGGTGTAATACAATAATAATAACGGTGTACAAAGACGAAAATAATTTTGGATTCAGTTTCCAGACTGTAATCGGCAGCTGTCACACTCTTCCGCATAAAACAGAAAATGTGAGTGACGGGGATATAAGCTTTCTCCGTTGTGGCTAAAGACAGCTACACTGGCTAATCAGCCACATGTATTGATTTCACAGACTCAGTAATACCAGAGATAAGGAGAAACATGACAGTTCAATCAGTGGTTGAGGAAATTGATTTTTTTTTTTCCTCTGCTCTCCACTTGTCGTAGAAGTTGGAGTCTTTAAATGTTGAACACATGTCTCATTCCCAGCAAGTCACATTGTTAGAAAATCATGAACAGCAGGACATTTAATGCAGCAATTTCTGTCTGCTTTATTTATTTGAACGCATGTATATAAATACACGTTTCAGACTGAGCAGACTAACAAACATATATATGGATTGTGATGTCACTCGCGTTGAAAACTTTACCAACTACATTGTACTTTTATCAACCATACAAACCAGTGCACTGTACACCAGTCAGCAGTTTAACCAGTGGTGAGCTGTCAGGGCCAGCAGGGCCTTCTCTGCTGGCCCTGACAATATCAAAAAAGTATTTTTTTTATTATTATTTTTAATAATCAAATGAATGTGTGTCTGAACGTGTCTGAATTCAATTACTTTTTCAGTATGTTATGATTATATTTCCAGAAAGAATATGGTTATTTTTTGTGAAGCTGAGCTGGATTTTCCTGGATGTCTTTAAACGCATCATAGCATCCGTGGACCTGCTCTAGTAGTATTGCTGGCCTTTCGTTGAAGCTGCCATTTCCTATTTGGCGATGTGTCTGGCGCTAGCCCCCGCTGTTGTCATCAACGAAACTATGATCACTGCATTAACACCACCGATCCATCATGTTTCTGATCTCCTTCGTGTGCACTTTTCACGGCGATCATTTGGAGAAAAGAAGGAAATTATTTCAAGTGGTGTTCCCCGCGTAGCTGACGCCTATGCTTATGTGGAAGCTTGTTTTTGTGTCATATAGTGGCTTGTGAAATTGCGGTTGTTGAGTCACTTAACGGAAGATGTGGTGGTAATGATGCAGTAGCCTATAGATGCGCAGTGGTGTGCGTGTGCGCTATGGCGTGTTGTTTTTTTCTTTTTTTGTTACTGAAGGCCCTGACTGAAACCCCACGGTCCGCTACTGAGTTTAACCTGACATAAAACACATTATAATGTTAGAAATAGGGGTGTAAAGGTTCATACACGTCTCGATTTGTTGTGAATTGTGTACCACCCAGTGTTCATTGTCTGAAAATTACAGCTGCACGTTGTATGAAGCTATTATAAATATCTGCGACTTCATCATGACGACAATTCCAGTTTGAGTTTCAAGGCAGCTAGAAAAGAGCTGTCTGCTTACACAGGGTTAAGGCCCTGGTATACTTTGGCGCACATGCCACGCGTTTGCAGGGGTGTCGGTCAGTTCGAGGGTTGCCAGGTCGAGGCTCAGATGACTCTCCTTCTTCTATTTCTGCGTGGAGAGCGGGGCTTAATACTCCACCTACCTGTGGGGCAGAGATTTAGTTGGTGCATGCGCTGACCACTCGCACCCAACACACTCTTTGCGCGCACGGTTCCAAAATCTGAGCTGCTGATTTGAGATTTTTCAAATCAGCAGTTGTTATACCACAAGCTCAACACAGTCATCATATAATCTGATACAGTATGTTGACAGTTCTCAACTCCCACACACTGACGGACATTTTCATTTTAGCATGGATGTGCAGCTTTCATTTCTTTTTACAGGATTAAGGATTGATAAGACTTGCTGACAGTGAGATTAAAAGTAAAAATTTGTGATAGGGATTCTCTTGCCTCTTGAATCTCACCGCATCAAGATTAGCCCACAGATCTCGCAGTATCTCACAGCACTGATGTAAAATTTATTTTTCTTTCAATATTTAATCTTAAAATCACAATTTTAAACTAAAGCAAGAAAAAGGAAAATCTATCTAATATGGACTCCAAAAAAAAGATGCATTTAAAATTACAGTCTCAGAAATTTTAATCCAAGTCCAGTGTATTAATTACCTGAGTTGGTTCAACGATGTAACTGATTTGTGTATAAATCAACCTGATTAGCCTGTGGTGTTTTCTTTTTTCTTTTTTTTACCATCTTTACTTTTAACTTTTAAACACATTAAATTCTGGCATTACTGATGCAGAGAAGCTCGACAGTAGGTTGCTTTTTTTGGAGAGTGCTGCAGCTCTACCTCTCCTGAATGTTTTATTCAGAATGAATATTGAAGGAATTCTGCTGGAACTACGTGAGGCAGGAGAGTCTGACACTCTTCAGGGCGGATTATTGAACTTCTGACTGGCAGAACACTATCTGCTTACTGGTGCACATAACCAGTAAACATATGAATATGTTTGTGTCACTGACCCTTTGCCTACTGCTGCAAGTTACTTTCTCTGTAAAGACTTAAGAAAAGTCAAATTTAAGCTGAAATAACTGTTCTCGATTGTCTTAAATCCATTAGTAGCGCTCTCACTCATTAGTTTGACAGGTTTCCCTTGCGCTGCTTGTTCAGCCTGTCGCGTCCTGTCAATCTTTGTCTCATTTAACCTTTTCTCAACTTTAATTGCCCTACTTGTTCCAGACCTAAAACAATAATACAACGTTTTTTTTTTTGTTTTTTTAATTCCTTAATTCCTTTAAAGGCTTCTCCTTTTCTTTTTCCACCCATGATCAGCAAACTGACGTTGGCTTTCCAGGATGATGCTGTTAATGATGTTAAACGATGAATTTCCTTTGTCTTTCTTTCCCTCCCACTCTTACCCTGCTGCTCCCTCCTCTGCAGTACCGGCGGAGGGCGTTCGGGAACGTTCTGTGCCATCTGCAGCATCAACGAGATGATCCAGCAGCAAAACATTGTGGATGTTTTCCATACCGTCAAAACGCTGAGGAACAACAAGACTAATATGGTGGAGACTATGGTGAGAACTCTCACACACGCACACACACACACACACACACACACACACACACACACACACACACACAAGCATACGTTTTCGCTGGGAGATGCGTATCAAAGCGTTTTTGCAGGTGGATATGATAATAGAGGGAAACATTTTTGAGGGGGTCTGATGATTTAATTCCACAGAGATTTGCAGATGTGTTGCTTGTCAAAGCCCATTTTCAATCAGGCAAACAATGTTCCATTGTTTTTGTTCACAAAGATCAATAAAAAGACATGAAAAAAAATGTGATTCGTGGCCACGAAATACTAATTTGTTTAATTAATAATATTAATAACCTAAACCTAACCTAAAATAAAACTCAATCACGCTATCTGTGTCCTCTGTGTCCGAGTGTTCTCCGCAACACTCATGGGAACAAATTAGTATTTTGTGTGCACCTTTTACCTATTTCGTGGGAACAAATTAGTATTTTGTGTGCACCTTTTACCTATTTCGTGGGAACAAATTAGTATTTCGTGACCAGTTTTTTTGTGTGTGTGTGGGGGTCCTTCACATACTGCTGCTTTTAAAGGTATTAAATGTTTGAATCAGTGTGGAAGCAATAATTAAAAAAAAATAACAAGTGTCCCTTTGTGTTTTGTTTGTCCCTGCACAGGAACAGTACAAGTTCTGCTACGAAGTGGCTCTGGAGGCGCTCACCTCCTTCTGAATTCTCTTTTCTGATTCGCTGTTGATGCTGCCTGTCATTCTCAACATCAGGACACACAGAAGTGCAAAACTGCTTTGTACAGTCCTGAACCCAACCTGTGAGCACGTGTGCCTGTGTGTGTGTGTATGTGTGTGTGTGCGCGTGTGTGAACGAGAGCGCATGCTTGCATACTTGTATGTGTGTGTGTGTGTGTGTGAGTGTGGGTGAGTGCAACTATATGTGTGCCTGTGACAACACAACCTGTACAGAGAAAAAGAAAAAAAAGAAGAAGCTACAGTACAAACATACACACTGGCAAATTTCTTGTGTGTGTTTGCCTCAGTAAGACTGGAGTCTTTACCTGCTTGTACAAAGAAAATCGAAAAATTATGTTAAAAAAAAAGAAGAACAGATGTTTAAAAAACACTTTTTCCTTCCTTCTCTCTCTTGACTCTGCTGGGCTGTGATGTGACTATTGTACAGTATTTCCTTTTTAGATATATCCTATGTCTTGAATGTTGTCTCCCTGTGAAGGCTGGATGCACACTGGAAGGTTTTGTTGGGGGAAATGTCACGTTTAGCTCAAGTGAAACGTCAACTGTAATATGACTGAGTTCATCTAAAGTGACGCTGTTGGATCAAAGCAAAAACCACAGACACTTAATATTTCGGACCTGATACATTTTCCTCTTGCAAATGAGGCTCTTGATTGTAGAAATGTTAAATGTAAATGAAATTGTCAGCATGTTTTCTTTTCTCTTTTTTTTTTTTTTCATATTGCATCAACGCAAAAGACACTTGCAACTTTGTTTTGACCAAAACCTGTTGCTTTAACTAAGACATTGGTGTTAAAGTTAAACCAGGGAGGATGGTGTGTTAATAAAGTAGAGTCAAATGCTTGGCGCAGGGTAACGACAGTACTAGAAACAAAAAAAAATTTGCCTTGCCTTTGGAGTAAAATGTTGTTATCTATGCTCCACGTTTTTTTATTTAGAACTGTAAAGAAAAGTTTCATAAATATTTTTGGATGGTTTTATGGATGGTTTTATCTCAGTGTGCATCCACCCTTACTGTAACTAAGAAAAGACAACCACAGTCAAACAAACAAACAGACAAACATCACACACCAGACACACTGCATATATAAAGTGAATCGTTTTAAAACGCAGTCTCTCAAAAAAAAACCTGTCAGCGTCATTTTGAACAACAGTGATTATTGTCTTTTGTTACCTGACTACAAACATGTGAAACATGAAAAAATAACTCATATATATATATATATATATATATATACTGTGTTTTAACATATTGCACACTTCCTCCTCCCTCAGAGTGAGGAAACAAAATGTGATTTATCATGTTGGTTCATGTGGTTTTATTATTAAAATCAATTAAATATTGCTTTGCCTTTATATAACGCTTAAAGGACAATGAAAAAAACAGGGGAAAATTGTTATTTTAACAAACAAAATTGGCCCAAACTCTTTCTACACTACAGGCTGGCAAATTTAATCAATCAATAATATTCAGTAACATTCAGTGCAGTGTTGTATTTTGTTAGTCCGAGTTGTTAAGATATGTCTATTTTTTTCATTTCACTTCACTGGTGTGACAACAAAAATCAGTTTTCAGATACAAAATGTTGAAGCAAAGGCACAAAGAGTTTATTTTCACACAAGCTTTTGGAGGTTTTTGGTAGCCGTGACACTTCCTATCAGCTTAGGTTAGCTGTGTTAGCATCCGGAAAATGAGACGTGTGCACAATTATATCAGACAACCGAATAATTTGAATCGAAAACTGCTGCCTTTGAGTTAAGACACTCTCCCTTATCTGCCATCCATCATTAAAACCAAACACAAAGAGCAAAGGTCACGTTTACTTTTGTTCTGCAATTCGTCACATTTACTTTTCCTCCAAGCCCACTGAGGTGTGCAGGCTGAAACTTTAATTGGACAAACTCACTCAACAGTCTAATAAGAAAATGAGTGTGGCTCCATAGTGATCGACCCGTGGGTTGAACGTATGGCTGGAAATTCCGAAGAAGATGCGCTATAGCATTATATCCCCTCATTTGATCAGATGTTTGGACTTGAGTCACGTGTTGAGTCACAAACACTGTGCTACTAATTAGGTACCAAAAAACCTTCTAATCTAGAGGTTAACACTGCTGATACAAAGATGAGCACCAGAGCAAGGGTTCCATTTTAAAATGCCAACTAATGAAGGTTGTGTAAGTTAGTATCAAAACAGTCTCTGGTGAACAGTCGTTTCATTGTTTCGCAGCCATTTTGTTCATTGCTTTTGATGCTCATGACCAGAACCAGCATACGTATATTTTAAAAAAAAATAACAAAAATTCAAAAAAGTCAAACTGTTCAGTCTGTGCTTTGTTGCATACCTTTTATTTTTGCTTGAGCGCGGTCAGGCTCATTAATGGACGTATCAAGACAGTGTTGTATTGAAGACGATGTGAATGCCAGAAATGTTTATCCGTCTTATTTCCTCAAAAGCTTTATTGTATTGTAACAGTTTATGGCCGTTCATCTGTATACTTCGTTTTCTAATGTACTGATTGATTTTTTCTTTCTTTTTTTTGTCCTGAATTAGTACATTTCTTTTGTATAATTATTATTGAGATGATTATTTGTCAATAGCAAAGTGTTGTTAAGATCTGGTGATGCCATTTCCATTGCTTGTTTAGTTGTTTGAAATGTGGTTAACATAAAATAAAGGGGACCAAAATGTTAAATGTGAGCACATCTCCTTCTTTGCATCATCCAAGGTGGACCGAATTAACACAAACGCATTCAGTAGTAGAACATATCGATCATTTTTTAATATAACTATAATTTGAAAAATTCATGGATAACAATAATAATTATATTTTAACATTAATGGCAAAAAATTTAATATTTGTCACATTTTGGGCGTCATACTGAACTCTGACTTTTTTTATCACATTTTGGACGACATACTAACCTATGACTTTTTGGTCAAATTTTGGACGACATACTAACCTATGACTTTTTCGTCAAATTTCGGACACATTTTGGACGACATACTAACCTATGACTTTTTTGTCACATTTTGGACGACATACTATAGTATGACTTTTTTCTCACATTTTGCACGACATACTATAGTAAGACTATTTTTTCATATTTTGGACGACATACTAACCTATGACTTTTTTGTCAGATTTTGGAAGACATACTAACCTATGACTTTTTTGTCACATTTTGGACGACATACTAACATATGACTTTTTGGTCACATTTTGGACGACATACTTACCTATGACTTTTTTTTCCATATTTTGGACGTCATACAAACCTATGAGTTTTTTTGTCACCTTTTTGATGACATACTAACATTGTGACAAAAAAGAATGCCTTTCAGGAGCAATTGTAATACCATCTTAATAACCAAAGAATTTTTCTATTTTGTTGATCCTGTAAGATATTGGTTGTAAAAGGATAGTTGGTCGAGGTATTGTAGAACCATTGAGAAACTTGTACAAATAAACACCATGGTAGAAAAGTCTTATTACACAAAAGAAAACACAAACTTCTTTCTATTCAGCTACTGTTTAATCTGGAAAAGTCCACCTTTTGTTATGCCTGAGCTCCCATTATGGTCCTCGAGCTGGAGGAGGGAAAAAACTGGTCTTTATAGGCAGATTTCCTTCTCTTACTAATCAATCAGGAACGGTGATGAACACAGCTATGAGCCAACGGCCTCATCCTTTATTTAGCTGGTTGATTCCCAAGGAACTCATAAATATGCATGATTCTGTGATTAGCATAGGCACCAAGGACAGGGCCCGTACCTTGGCATTATGACGATCAATCAGAAACACTAAGGGGCTCCTCAGAGGGAAGCTGTCTGTCAGTTTGGCTTTGGGTTGAGTTGATACACATGCACATGTTAACAAAAAAAAAAAAGGTACGCTCAAAGAATACACAATGCACATACACAGACATCACAGTGAAGCTGCACATTCAGAAGCTGGGAACAGGCATAGTAAGCATGTAAACAACTATATATACAAAGTTCAGACAATGTGAATCATTTGCCTCATATTCTTTAGTCTCCTTCTGTCTTTATTCATTTGAACAACAGAGTTTATAATGACTTTGAAAATTGGCCCATTTCATTTACTCTCACTGACGCATCATTATCCCTGCAAAGGAGGAAAAGGTTCAGGGTGGCACCAAAAATTATATTTTTCTCTGTATTGGGGTTATTATTATAATTTTTCTGGGAGAACTTGTTACAAGGTTATTTGGTGTCCACAGCAAATCCCATTCATCTCCATGTGCTCCATTAACTCTGATACAGAGAAATGTAGTTCATCGGTTGTCTGAAGTCTCATGTATCTGTGCTCCATGTCCACAGACGGCCGCAGTAAAGCCTCTTTTTTTCTGTTTTTTTGACAATGTTGCATGCTCCTTCTGTAGCCCTGTATCCACTGCTCACATATCCAGGATTTTAAGTAGCCATAGGTGGTGTTGTGTGCTCCTCCCCTGTGTAAAAAAACTCAACACACAATAGGTATAAGGTTAAATTGTATTATATTCATAGATGAAGATCCAGAGTAGCACTGTTATTTTAAGCTGTAAATTCAGTCAGAAGTTTTTCACAAATATCCCAGTCCCAGAGGCCAAGAAAATCACATAGTGAAAACAAGGGTACAGGAGAGCAATATAACCATAAATGGTGTTGTTGTTGTTGTTCTATTGCCATTACACTGTGCCATCAGTTTTAACATCCATCCATCTTCTTCCTCCACATGAGGGTTGCAAGGGGAGCTGTGCTAATCTCAGCTGACATAGTGCGATATGGCGGGGTACACCCTGGACAGTTTGCCAGTCCATCACAGGGCCACATAGAGACAAACAACAATTCATTCTCACATGCACACCTACAGTCAATTTACAGTCTCCAATATACCTAATCCCCATAGTGCATGTTTTTTGGACTGTGGGAGGGAGGAAACCGGAGAACCCGGAGAAAACCCACAGGGAGAACATGCAAATTACATGCAGAAAGGCAGGGTTTTTTTTTATAATTTTGGTTAGATTTTGCTTTGGCTCCCATTCTTACTTCTGACTATTGTCTCTGTTCTAGTGGTGCATGGTAAATACCTGTTCACAGAAACACAGGCGGGGTGTGCAAAGGCACTCTGTTATTCTGTGTTTCTATCATGGTACAGTTTGGAATGGTAAAGCCCTGGGTCAGGCTTCCGTTTGGTCAATGACTGCGTCAACGTGATGTTCCAGCTTTACTCGCATTGCTGTAATTGAGTATGTTTTTTGTGTACTTGTACAGCTCTTTTTATTCCCCTGCTTGGCTTGTAGCTATTTTCCTCATCAAGATGTCAAGCTTTGTATGAGAATAGACTGTGGGCATTGAAGAGAAAGGCAGCCGGAGAAAACAGGAAAGTCTGTCACCCAATTAGCTCACTGTTGTTTGACTGACCTTTCTGTACCACTTTGCTCGGGTACCCCAAGGGAAGGGTGGCAAAAATGGAATTATTTATATTATTTTATATTTATTGATGATCAGGATGTGGAGGATTTCAACAAAGAAGTGTCAGAAACAACTTCCAAGCTTTAATGGTGCAAAATGTCCTTTTTCAAAGACAGAATGACAGATATTGTGTGAATGTAGTCTATAATGGAAAGTGCTTCAGCACAGTGAAGTGGTGGACCACTGGGGAAAGTGGCTTGGCACTTTTGTAACACTGCGATGACACTAAAAACAAGACTTGAAATATGTTCCAGTTTGCTGGCTCTGACTTAAATCAATTCCACTGTCAACATTTACCAGGGATGGCTTCAGACCCAACCAGCCTTGACTAGCTTAATCACTTTTGATGAGATGAGAACACGGAGAAGTGACATTTTTGGCTGTATTTAAATAAGCAGTATTTTGATCAAAGAGTGTGGATTGCGCAAAGTCCAAGTCTTGACTCAACCACTTGAAGATCTGAGCTGGATTCCTCCTCTAATTTTGAAAAGTACAGTTACAGGTACAGTGCTGTCATATAAAACAGAGAAAACAATAAGCTATTGCAAATGATTTGCAAATGATGACAAACAGCAAGCAAAACACACTGAATATAAATGAAGCTGGCAATTATTAATATATTATCATAATTAATATGTTTAACTGATCAGATTTTTTTATTGCATTTCAACATGAAACATTTATATTTATTTTTATTGTAAGTGAAATTGTTGTAAGTGTAAAAAAGTAATTGTAATTATTGTAATTATTGTAAGTGAATTATTGTAAGTGAAAAAGCCCCATGACCGAATGAATCCTACATCATTACCACCATATTGGCCTGGACAAGACCAGAATACAGTATTATTTTTTGACTTTTGTATCTGTAAGAGAAGAACATTTAGATAAGATGTGTCAGGTTGAATGTATGTGTTACTACTGAACATAAATCATCAACAACAACGGCTCTTTTCCCTTTTTCTGTGTGTAAATCCTGCCTTTGTTTCAGCAGCTCTGGTTGTGCGGGGAAGCTTAAGGGCTGCTAAGTCATGCCAAGGTGTAATCCAATAAACTCTGCTCTCATTCACACTGTGTTTCAGCAAAGTCGGGCACAACATGAAGACATATAGAGAATCTCACCTCAACCAAGGAACAGAATGGAGAAGTTAAACGATTGCTGCTGTAACGGTTACATCCTTTGAACAGAGTTTGTTTCCCCTACAATGTTGTAAATGTGCCTTGAGACTTGTTAATGTGTTATCATTTTAAGGGTATATAAACAAACATGGAGGGCATTTGGAAGAAGAATAAACAAAAGTATATAGCAGATTATAGCGGATTATTGCAAAGCCAGAGACTAAATAATTGACAAGTCCTGCACTGCTTTTACTGAAACTGCTGCAAAAACATTAACTCAGTGCCGGTTTTCACAGTAGTGATGCTGAATATACCATGGACTGTTCCACAGTTAGGGCCACATGGTGGCTGATGAGTGGCTTGCACTGTTGCAAGAACGTCACCGGTTAGAATCCAGGTTTGACCAGTGCCTTTCTCTGTGGAATTTTGTATGTTCTCCCCATGTTTCTCCAGGTATTCCGATTTCCAGGGCCACATAGAGACAAACAACCATTCACTCTCAAATTCACACCTTTCCAATTTACCTAATCCCGATATTGCATGTTTTTGGACTGTGGGAGGAAGCCGGAGAACCCAGAGAAAACCCACGCACACACGGGGAGAACATGCAAACTCCATGTAGAAAGAGCCTTGTTCTGGTCTTCTTGCCGCATGACTTTCATGTGGAAGATAAAGTGATAGACAATTAGTGAGTGAGTGTTCCATGGTTAAGCACAAGCTGCATCTACTGCATGTACTGTAGTAAAATAACTGCTTAGCCTTCAATCCTGGAGTAAATGCTGGAACTGAATCATGTCAGCTGAAGCTGAAGCTATTTTTTTTAATGGGGAGATGTTTGGTGATTCTCTTGTAAGTTTTAAACATGTGTGAGTCGAATTAAAATTTTGAGCACAGATTTTAAAAATGAATAAGTGGTGCACGACTGGCTGTGCTGATTATAAAACTGCGGAGCTATATGAGCTGAAAATCCCCAAAGTAAATTCCGCCAGAGGGTTACTGGCGGACAGCAGGAATGCAAGTAAATGATTTGGTCTGGTGTTATAAGTTCATGTGGCTCAAACTGAGACGGCGCCATCAAGTGAACAGCTCTAAATTGCACATAACTTAGCATAGATATGAAGTCGAGTGTGGCACATCATGACATAAACACTGACAGTAACAAAATACAACAGCACACAGATGCAAATCTAAGATAACAAAGCCTGAGGTGAAGAGGTTTTGGTGTTAATTCCCAGCTGAAGGCAGTTGCCGGGTCTCACACCTCTAACACCACTGTGAACTCCACTGAAGGACAAGGCAACTAATTGGACATAATGAAGTTAAAGAGGGGAGCAGTCTCTCTGAGTCTTTCTGCTGACTCGCCTCGAAATCACAAAAAGCAAAAGAGGGGAGGTGAGGACATGATGCTGAGGGGGTTAGGGAGTTGAATAAAGTGAACTGGAAACTGATTATGGGAGAGAGTATAGTGGAGACAAATATAGCAATACAGAGGAATATAAAGTGTAGAATAGAGAGAGCCATACATGCAGAGATCAATATTTAAAGTAATAGGACATATGTTCCATCCCCAAAAGATGACTGGATAGACTTTCAGAAAACAATCATCACACAGAATGAAGACGTGGCCAGACATTCTAAAGAGGTACAGGACAGAAAAGATGTTTTATAATTAGTAAAGGCAACTACTAGTGGTGAGGATTGGTAATGCAAATTATGACAAAGAGAAACTTGATGCAATAATATACTCACTCACACACCCTCTCTATATCTCTATAAAACCATCGTACAAATAACTTGTTGTTTTATTATTTTTGATGGATTTAAATATAGACACAATTGTGGAGTTGGGTTATTTTTACTGAAGTTTGAGTGTCACCTCCCTCAGTACCTGCATTTTTTTCCCCTCACATTCTGCAGATCATCCTCCTTAGTGATCTGTAGGATTCTCTGACATGCTGCCTCTGCATCACACAGCAGTTGTCTGTCATTCAGTCTGCCACATTGCTGTATAGCAGAATAGTTGGTCTATTCATTTGTAACACAAGACTGTATCCCCAATGATGACCTGATGTGTAAATTTACATCTTTACAAGATGCAGCACAGGCACCGTTCACTAATTGGCAACATGTTGCTGAGAAGTCTGCATTCGACTCACCCTCCAGACTTTTTTTGTGAACAATAAATCAAAGCTGCGGCACCCAGTCGCTCGACAACATGCCTCTGATTACTACAACCTTTATTTACACTGTTCAGATTCCAGTGACAGCAAATATTTCACTATCCCCGAGTGATGTTAACTGTCTACATAACATTTCTGGATGATATAAAGATATACAAACAAAAGTACCTTATTTTGTGTGTGGGTGACGAGAAAATAAATATTTAATTAAAGAACTTTTTTCATCTCAGATTGGATAAGCCATCAAACTCAAACATACAAAAATACTCCGGAACAGAGAAGCACAGAAAACAAATCGTTGTTTATGGATTATTCCTGCAACAAGAGGGGCGTTAGTATTTATAGTTGGTGAGTATCATGCATTTGACTCACCAAAAACGCCTCATGTTTTAAACTCAGTAGAAATGTTTGCTTTTTATAAATGGGACTGAAAAAAAAAAAACCCACACACGAGTCTCAGCAGAAAAAGTTGAAGTACTAACATACCAATTGTGTTAATTGCAAAACTACTGGTATGGTGAATAGCAGTCAAAACTTTCAGTTTCAGTGAAATCAGCTAAATTGTCTTTCTCTGTAGTTATGGGCATTGTTAACAGCTGACAGCGGCGATGATTATTATTCAGGCAAAGTGTCTGGAAATTGAGCTTTCTCGACAAGGCTCTTGGACAGAGTTCATTGACTCCTATTAAGGAGCTCAGTATCATAGAGCACATGCAGCCAGACTTATTCAGTGTCAGGGAAGTGAAAGTGAAGCCTTTGTATGGTGAAGATGTGTGTGACGACTGACTCCAGCACTAATTTCAGAGCTTACTTAGGCTCACCGAGCTTAACGGAGCATATTAGCCAGTGAAGGAATCCCTCAGCGGTAATTGTGGCTTAAAAAGATTGTGTGTGAGTGTGTGTTCTTGTATTTCTTACGTTTTTAGGACTTTCCCTGGTGTAAACACTGGCCTTGTTAGGACCGGTAGTCCTCATGGACACTAAAACCTTGTCCTAGTGAGGCAGACCCTCATTTCTGAGAAACTAGTTAAGTTTAGGGCTAAGATTTGAATCGTGGTTATGGTTAAGGTTAGGGATAACCTGAACAAAAAAACCTAACTGCTTTGTTTTGGCTGTCCAATTTTATGCAAGTCAATGAGAGTATAAAGGTCATTATGTTAAAGAGACTGATATGAAAAGAAGAAGAAGAGAGAAAGGCAGCAGTGAGTGTTTAAAAAGTATGAAAAGATGAACATATGCAAAAGGAGAGAAATACATAAACATGAGCACAATTGTATTCAAACCTGTGTTTGTCCAACTAGTCAAACACAGGTTTGAACAGGTAAAATAACGTGTTGAAGCCTCTTTCTGGATTCTTCAGAACTAAACCCTGTTAAACTAATAGGAAGAAAGAGTTGAAATGACTCGGTAAGTCCCTGTCAATATTAATAATTAATAATTAATTAATATCAATATAAAACCTTCACAAACCTGTCGTTATATTGTAATACAGTTTTTTTTCTTTCTTTCTTTATGACAGTTAGTAAACCAGCAGAAAAGTGCCTTATTGCCACCTTTATTGCTTTAATGCTGGTGTGTATTTCTGGGATACATTCATCGGCCACATTTGAAGGAGCCGACGATTTATGTGACAATTGAGAAAGGGCACTGTCGCGGCACTGTGATGCATTTTGACAAGATCCAGATGACAAACACACACTTGGACTATTGGGACTGAGCTATGAAGTATAGGCTCATTTTCTCACTGACTTACATACAAACCTACCACCTAAGTGAATACACAAAGATTCCAGGCACTTTAGCGTGGCTTTTCTTTCTCATCTATCAACATAACTGGTAATAATAAAAACAAACAAACTAAAAATATACAAAAAAAAAGGAGCAGGAAGAAGTTAGAACTTGACTGGTTTTGTTTTCAATGTAAAGCAAAATGAAAATTGTAACACGTTCGAGATAAAGCATCAAATATATATATATATATATATTTTTTTTTTCCATACACCTTGAGGGGAAAAGCACAGCATTTAAACTCACTGTGGAGCAGTGACTCGAGCTAAGGTAGCCAGACATCTGAGGGCCTGTCAACACAACAAACAGCTTAAAGTATACCAGACAAAATGGCTCAGGCTCTTCTCAAAGGCAGTCAAAAAGCACTCAGTACTTTAGAGGGAATTTTGTATCAAACAAACCTAATCTAATGCTCTGCTCTTGTTTCAAAACTTTCAGACTAGACACAATTTATTCTGAGTGAGAGCATGGGAAAGATAAAGAAAAAAAAACATTAAGTTTATTTCCTTTAGGGTGAGATCTTGCATTTTTAATGGAGATCCCTGTGGGTAAAAACAATACACAGACAGAGAGGCCCATATGACAACCATAATAACCATCTTCATAACCATAAAAATATGCTTAAGTTGCTACAAGCAAATAAGGTAAAACATCGTCAATATCAGATACTTTTACCATCAACATTTTGCAGCAAAGCCAATGAGCTTATTAATTATGTATCTTCAGTGTGGTAATAAAAGACACATCTATATGACCGACTTCACCATATTGGCTGCTGCACTTAACTGAACTCACACTAAACTGAACGTCTTGGAAACTGTGTTGCTGTGTAGAGATCATTTTTATTTGACACAGAAGCAATGAAGTGACAGTCTCTGATAGTTAACAGTTAACTTAATGTTTCCTGCTGATAACTTCACACATATGCAGGTTTATTATTACTGTAACTCATATTATCTCAGCATCTTGACCTAATACACTATCTCAAGTCTTACTCACTATATGTATCAGACCTGGCACGCTGCTCGCCACAAACTGTTCATATGTCAGGCATTGTATCTGTTGCATCCTCGGATCTGAGCTGTCTTCAATAAAATCTTTCCATCACTGGTCATCCAACCTCATAATCAAAAATCTCCCCAACACCCCCGGGGCTGTTCCGTGATTGTTCTGGCTTTGAATGTGCACCTAGTATTCTCTCTCGCTCTCGAAGTGTGGATGTAGGAGTACTTCTGTTAGTGTGAAGTGTGAATCATGTAGTTTACAGTGTTGCAGCTAAATAAGCCAAAACCTTTGTCATGGAGGTGAAAGTCCTTAAAACTGGGGTTGGTAAGTGACGTTAAATCCGCAAGAGCAAGTTACACTATGAACATATTTAACAGTTATGTTCCACCTCACTCCTCTGGCCCTGTCATCATACAAGGTGGAACTGTGAAATGTGGCTGCATTTCTCTACCTAATGTCTGTCTAAGACTGGTCAAGTGCTGCTACAGCACAGATAGGGTGTCAGTTAGAGAGAGACAGGTACACCAGTCAATCTTCAATATTGTGTAAGGTGAAGGCACGTGATCTACGGTAGAGGAAGAACCCTTCACTGAGGGATAAGTAGGAGGTTCTCGGCCTGTGGACACTCAGTCTCCACCATCGAGCAAATCCTCTGTCCCATCAACAATTACCTTCGACTGCACAGGATAAGGAATTCAACCTGCATCTGCTGAAGCTTGTCCCTGTGTTTGTAATAAGTACAGTGTACGTGCATCGTGAACCGGCCTACGTAGGCGTGTCTAATGTAGCTCTTAAATACAGTGAGCATGAACATACTGTGCCAACAATGCATCCAACCACACCTCATTTTGGGACCAACACACCCACAGGCACACTGATGGGCATGAGTGCATTTGCAACCCACACAACGTGGGTGCTGCGTGTGAAAATGACAAGTGAGTCGTTTGGAAACTAGCAAAGACTGTGCCCTATATGTGTCTTGTTGCATAAACACACACACACACACACACACACTTGCACAAGCACACCAGCAGCAAACACACAAGTGCACAAGGGCTTATGCAATATTGAGATTGTTGATAAATATGGATATTTCACAGCCCTCAGTGCAACTATCTGAAGCAAGGTCCACATGTGATTCTTTCTCTCTCTCTCTGTGTGTGTTGTGTGAGTGTTTACAATATTCTGTGGCAAATTCACCACAGCAAATTCCCTGTATCGATTCAAGCATACAGTACACGGCAATAAACCTGTTTCTGATTCTAATTGAAAACAGTACAAACAAGTCTTCTTGTGTATGTATGTGTGGTCATTAGGTGTATGTTTTTTTAGCAATAGGACTATATTGGCAACCATTGGGTGCTAATTTACGTGTGCAGTCGGTGTCATACACAGATGCTTGAGGTGGATAGATGACTTGTACACATGTGCGCAGACCTCCCCAAGGCTAGTGTAACAGTGTGCTCACATCACATGTGAAGTGATTTTTCAAGTAAATGGTCTGTGTATATATACATATGTACATGTACAACGCTTTTCTAGTCTTGATGACCACTCAAAGCTGTTGTACACTACAGTTTTGCCTAAGCTACATTCACAGCTAAATGCAACCACAGCTTGAATCAATTGAGAAACATATTTCACTTGGTAGCAGGCCCTAAGTGGCTAATCAGGAGGCGTGGGATGATTCCCACCGGGCTGGGCTGACTGGTGGGCCAGTGAGGGATGCAGGCAGGCAGGCAAGAGTGAGTGAGATGGAAGATGAGCTGGAGAGCAGAATTTTAAACAAGGATAGCTGAAAAAGGCCATTCTTCCCTGACTTCTGGCATCAATAAGGCATTTTTGCCATGCACGAGAACTACCACTCACTGGACTGTGTCTGGATTTTTTTTCTTAACCATTCTCTGTCAACCATAGCGATGGTGGCGTGGGAAACTCCCAGTAGATCAGTGGTTTCATTGTTCGGCATTCTGATGCTTGTTTTTCACTTCAACAGGTCATCTTGACTCTGCTCAGTCTTGCTCACGTGTTCGAGGTGCACATTATAACACAGATTGGCTGTTGTGACATCATGTCAAACAGAAGTTTTGCCGGGGAACTGAAACAAACGCAAATGCATTGAAAAATATTGCATAAGAGTTAAGTCATTAGGAATGTGTGTGCTCCTAGAGATGTGTGTGTGTATGTGTGTGTGCATGAGAACAGATCCTGGCTGTAATGTTTTAGCTTGACACTTTGATGACCTGATCAAATTGTGGAGGTTGATTGCCAGCGCTTTTATCTCTGCTTGCTCTCTCACTTTATCTCCTTCTCTCGCAAAGACACACACAGAGCTCTGCGGGTTCATCGTCTTCACTTCTACCTTGTGTCTCCCTCTCCAACCTCTGTGGCCTATCATCGTTTCTCATGCCCAGACTGATGTAACCCTGTATGTGTGCATGCACACACACACACACAGACATAATGGGCTTCATTTCACAGCACATTGCCACCATTATTTGCCATTTCTACTGAAGGCCATAATCACGGAGACTGAGATGAGTATATGGTGAAATCATTCCCTCTCCAGTCAGATCGGCCTGCCCTCACCGTGTGTGTGTGTGTGTTCAGAACAAATCATGTATCTCTGTGTTTATGTGTGAAAGCTTATGCTAGGCATTTTCTGTTTGTCTGTGAGTTCTTCATCAATTTATTTATTTATTTTTGGTATGTACATTACATCTACATGTGCATTTTTTGTCGTGCAAAAAGTGCAACCTGTCCTCCAACTAAAACATATATATAGGTAATTTTTTCCAACCCCGAAACGTAACTATGGGTCGTTTTTTCTCCAATCCTGTTACTGAGGTTAGGGTTAGGACAAAAAAGACAGGGTTAGTCAGTAAAAATTAAAAAGGTGGTATAGTTAGGAATTGAACCCTTGACCGCACTCGGGTGCAGTGCTCTCGCCACTGAGCGGACTGCAAAGCTACTAGATACCACTTGTATCTAGTTGGTATCTAGTTGCTGTCATGTATACAACCGCTAGGGGCGCTGGTTTTGAAAACGTAAACATAGGTCATAATTCCTGCATGCGTCCTATATGTAAGTCTCAAAAAGTGAGTACATATTTAGCTTGTGTGTTGACTGGTAACGTAAAACTCCTATTATTCATGAAAGATAATGTGTACGTCTACTGTGTATAACGGTACATTTCTGCCTCATAAATATATGAAAGCTTTGAGAAGCTATAAAAAAAAATGCAAAAGCTTATTTTGCTTTTCACAAGTCAAAGGTAGACAACAACATTTTTCACCAAATGTTCAAAGATAATTGCTTGCCTCCACACTGTCTGCAGATGCTGAACGATCAGAGTCGGCACTTTCACACATTCACCACACACGTGATTTCTGCCACAAGCTCTAATCATTAAATTAGGAACTAAGCAATCTTTCAACTGCTACTGGCCACTATCAAAAACTGCAGAGTGTTCTAAGAAAGAGAGACCAGTAAATGAGCGGACACATGCGGAAGCTGGTGCAAAAAAGACACAGATGGAAAACAGGGAGGGATTATAGATAAGCAGCATGACAGGAGAGGTAAAATGGAGAGAAGGAGGAGAACAGGAATACAGAGATGTACAAAAGGAGACCCCTTTCTATAAAATTATGTTTAGGTGGAATAAAGGGGTTGGATCCCTCAGGCTTCCTTCCAGTGTTATTGCAGAACTAAATGAGAGAGACTATTTTCTCTGCACTGCTCTTTGCTTCATGTGAACATTGCTGTAATTTAGCTCCTCGCCTGGGGAAGAACATGGTGCCATGGCTGGGTCATCAGAAAGCATCTAATGTCAGGGATATTATTCCTCTTTACAGGGTGTTAAAAAAAATAGATGGGAAAGAAGTGAGGAGGACATGACAAAAAAAGCAGCTGAAAGGAGGAGAGGAGTGAAGAGGTGACAGGAGAGGGTGGAGAGAGACAACGGCAAAGAAGTTGAGAAGGAGACGAGAGTAGATGAAAGAGGGCGCACAGAGAGGAGAGGGGGAAGCCAGAGTGTTGAAAAGGGAAGTAGATGAGAGAGGATGGAAGAAAGGATCTGAAGTGGAAAGTAGAGGAGAGTGAAAGAGACAGAAAATACAAGTAAACCTGTAGATTTACAGTAATACTGACAACAGTTGTACACTGAACTGGCCCATGATATTAGTTTATTATCATAACATCTTTACTGGGCTGCTGTATTCCCCTATAACTGAGTTTGAGAATAGAATAATAGACACATTTGCTTCATATACAGGTGACCAGAGTCAATCTCTCTATCTCTGAAAGGCTCTGTACATATTGATATGAGTTTTATTGCATTTATTGTCCAACTCTCTTATGGACTTTTGTGCTTCTTTTACATTGCATTTAGACTGCTTTGCATTGTAGGCAGTGGTTGTTGGTGCCTAAATAGCAAGGTTTCCACTGCAGGGACGTCTGTGTCATTAGACTGCAGCAACGTCCACTTACCATATAAGCACCTTAAAATCACTGCTAGGCATCTTATTGTATATAGTGTATAGTACAGTTTTGGCTCATTGTGTATTGCACTGTTTTTAATTTAAATTCATTACATTTTTAACTTAATTTCTTTTTTGTTTTTGTATCGTGATTGTATTGTATTTTATTTGCATTTTTGATTTATTTGTACCGCTGCTACGATGACCCAATTTCCCCTCAGGGATCTATCTATCTATCTATCTATCTATCTATCTATCTATCTATCTATCTATCTATCTATCTATCTATCCATTCAGGAAAATGTAACAGAATCAGTAACGTAGCTGTAAAGGGATGGAGGGTGTCTAGCAGAGCACAGGAGCAAAGCAGGGGGCATCATTATAATTCTAGGTTGAGGGCTGACTTGTCACCTCTTGGTCCCCTGTGGTGTGTACAGTGGCCCATACTGATGTGCTTGCACACAGAGAGAGAGAGAAAGAGAGAGACAGAGAGACACACTCACTCACAGACACACCCACTACATCATGCTAAGAGGAAACATCACTCCTGGTACCGATGTGAGTCACAGCTGAAATATGCATAATCCTACATACCACTACACATATTATTACACACCTCGACAAAGACACACTTGCCAGAGAGGCAGGGAATGTCTTTTGACCTGCGTTGCTATGATGATATTTTTTGTCTCACCTATACTGGTAATAGTAAAACAGTTCAGAAGGAGAACAGAGCAGCCAGAGGCTCTGTTATGGGGCCACTAAAATAATATACATAATTACATTTTTTATTAAAAAACAGGAACTAAAGAGAATGTGATTGACACACGTGTGTAATGGGTGAGACAAAAATTAACCCTGTAACATCTATTTTAACCATGGTTTATTTTAACCATGAAAGGGTCAGAAAATGTCCTGTGTATGAATCCTTTTGCCCATTTTTCCAGAATAACTTATCTGGCAGTTATTATTTTTAATAAATAAATTATCCTTTTTTGTAGAATTTCAGGCTTAATTCACAATGTACTGTATGTTAAAATAGTGTATTAGCAGTTTAAAAACTGTTTTATTGACAACTACAGAAAAAAACTGTAGTTGTACATGAACACCAGACAGCAGGTTGAATTTGAAATTTGAATTGTATAAAACATCTTTAAAATAACATATCTGTTTGAGTTTTTGTCTCAATGTTCAAAAACAGACCAAAAAAGGATACTAGGCGTTTCTCCAACTCAGTCCTCTCTGGTGACAAAGATGCTGATTCACTAGCTTCCTGCAACAGCACGAGTGAAGTTACCATAATAACCACGTGTTGGCTTTGACGTGCTACAGCTTTCAGAAACCTTTGGAATTGTTCCGATAGCACAAAACGTCGCTGAATAATGCAAAGTGCGCTTGCGCAAACGTGTTGTCTGCGATACACTTGGTGTTGTAGGGTCAAATAAGATAATACAAAGAATATTAAAGAAACATCAAATGAGTTCACACAATGCTGAGCAGCCCCACACGACTCTCTGTTTCTCAGCTGAGCGGTGTTTTGTTTTCCTCTCAACCACGGACATGAAGGCACTCAAGACAGTGAAATGCATTTTATGTCACAAATGATGGAGGAAAACAGAGGTCACAGTCCTTTTAGAAAGCCCCGCGGACTCACCTGAGGACTGGGGAAAATCTGATGTCACTGACCACCTTCTTGGCTGAAAACATCAGGAAGCACCCACGAAAAATGTCCTTGTGCAGTTGCACAGACAGCCTGTGTGTATCACAATGCTTCAACAACAGAAGACATGTCCTCCTCACAGCTGAGTCCCTGACTGCAGAAGCTCGGTTTGTGTCTGTTTTTACTTCCAGCAGCTTGTTTTAAGCGTTAGATTGTCTGACCCATCAGAACAATACATTGAGTGTCTTTGATTTGCTGCTTTGCTCTTTTTGTGCACTCAAAAAAGGGGGTTGGCATACGACACTAGTAGTGTTTTGGCCACAGAAGTTATACACTGGAGCTTTAACACAGCGTTCAATAGGTGGAGCACTCATCTTGTTGCAGCCTTGGCCTCCAAGGTTAATATAAGCTGTGCAGCAGCAGCAGCAGCAGTCTACAGGGTTGCTTAGCTTTAAAATGTAATGTTTGCCTCTTACATGTTTTCACCAGTCAATAACTTGGAACTGGGGAAGTTGAAGAGGTAGTTTTTGAGGAGATGATTGCATTCTAATATAGCACAAAAATACTGTAATGGGAGTGCTGCTTCCATCCTATCTATATGGTAACTAGTTGAGCTGCAAAAAACATTGGTAATCTGAACACAGCTCACTTTGTAACTGCTGATTACACGGATCCATCAGCTAAAGAGAGGTTTTTTCGATTGTTTTTCCATCTGACCGCAATCAACAGATGCTTAGGCAAGTGTGTGCACACACACACACACACACACACACAAATACATACACCTACAAGAAGTCCAATTTTATAAACAGCCGTCCAGATTTTTAATGATATACACTCACATAACCACACAACTAAACAGTTTCGCACACACGGTAAAGGCTGTCTTTGATGGTACCATTTTAATTTAAGATGATTAATTGCGTGGCAAAATGGGAAAACAAACCTCACGTCAATTTAACGTAAATTCCATATTCATGGTTTTTATTGTTTCACGTTTTCTTCTTCTTCTTTTCCTCTCCCATCAGCATAATGTAACACTGTGAGAAATTAAAGGTCAAGGAAAATGTAAGTCATCCTCCCGTCTGACTAAACATCACCATCAGAGTGACTCTTGGGCTCCTTGTAGGTCACTGTACAGAGCTATAATAATATAGGAAAAATAATGGAGTAAGAAAAAGTATTATATTTAGGGCTTGTGTTACGTAAACGGAGAAAAAAGCAAATCCTCCCGATATGCTGCGGATGTGAACAACACCTGAAATTCTGCAAAAAACTCTTGATTTTCATTTATGTAGTTATTTTTATTTATATTTATTCATTAAATTACTCTGGAGACTTGTACCTTTCCTACTACACTGTCGTCATAAAACAACACTTACTTATCTCTCTTATTTGCTTAAAAGGGCAGCAGTTTATACACAAATCTAATGAGTGATCTGTTCTGACAGATCGATTATAATCACTTGTGATGGCGCTTTGTGGTGACGCTTTCTTACTTCTGTCCATTTTTAAAGTGGGTTTATTTGTTAGCAGCTGAAATGTTGACAGACAAAATGTGAGCACATAAAAGGAAAATGACTCGTACCAAAACATGTTCATTCATGTTGTCTCTGAAATTGAGAGAAAAAATTTAGGTGATTTCAGATGGTTTTACTTTGCCCGTGACACAAATAATTGCCCATTGTGTGTAGAGATTATACACACTGTAAAGACAAGTTATTTGAAAATTGGCAAATATGATAAGTGGCCAAATAAAAATTGGTCAATGTGACGCTGTGACAACGAGGAAAACTAATTTTACTTTCTAAAGCTGATTCAAGAAGTATGAATATAAATATCTGAAATTGTTAAATTAATATTTTGGATACCAGCCAAGCGTGCATAACATCACTGCTTAGTTTCAACACTAGTCTTTCTTGGAAGGACCAGTTTGGGGTTTTTCACCTATTGCCTAAACCCTGTCTCTGATCAGCTGGAGTTGTTCCCGACCCGTGGACCCACTGGTGAGGGCCTCGCTAATCATTTGTGAAATCTCTGAAGAGTTCACATATAGCAAATGGCAACTGCAGATTGAGAGCCAGTCAGGGTTTATTTTGTTTTGTTTGCTTGTTTGTTTGGCAAGTTGCAAAACTCCTTGAGGACTGGAATGTCAAGTTTGAAGTCATGTATTATGAACAAGGGTTTAGTGTGTTGCTCATGGGTGGTGTTGAGGGAGAATTACAGTACTTTGTTCGTCTTCCGTGCAAGTTTCTAGAAAAAATGCTTCCATCGCAGTTTTTTTTTTTTTAAACCCAAAAACAAACAAAACGTAAAATATAAATGTATGTAATATAAAAAATAAACAAGTTCTGGCTTCAGATGTTCGTTAGAGCTCCTTGGTAAGACATAACTGCTAACAAAGCATGGATCTTTAAAAATGGATACCATCTAAGGTTAAGGTATAGGAATAAAATAATCTATATACCATTATTTGGGTGTGATGAATGAAACAAATATCTTTGCAGCAGTTGTTGTGGCATGATCCAAGAAATGCCTTTGCAAGATGGTTTCTCAAAAAGACAGAAAATGTAAACCTTTGTTGGTGAAAGGTCAACAGGTTTTTAAAAGTTATTCTGCAGAAACAAGCTGCTGGTGTTGCACACGCATACACACACAATACACAGTGTGTAGTATACGTATGGCCACACACAGAGTATACACTCACACCTTCCATGGTGCTTCTAATGCATTCGGTGATGAGGGTCAGTGACCTTTCAGGTGTCTGTCGAGGGGAAAAGAATGAACTGCATTATGAGTGGGAGACAAAAAAGAGAAGGAAAGGGCACAAAAAGGAATTAAAATTATTTTTTTAAATGCAGAGACAGGAATGCAGCTTAAAGATGTATTTACTCTCAGCGACAAACAAATCAAAAGGCTTCTTTTTGGTGGCCACAATGTTGGATGTATACAAAAGACGTTGCCTCTCTGTCATCATCCTGTTCAGCCGACCTCAAGCATACCAGGAGTTTGTGTTTTTAGGAGAGTCTTAGGTTAGCCAAAATGCCGTCCTTGCCAGATGTGAGCAAAATGAAATTGCAGCAGACTCGGCGGGGGTCACCCAGGCTAATACTACTAGAACACAATATTAGTACAACATTATTAGCACTTTTATAGGAATTCTTTAAAGAAAAAGTATTTCATGCTTTCAAAAATGGCTTCATCTTCAATGGTATTCAAATAATTTCTTTTGCCATTCAAATGCCTTTTTACAGATTTAAATACCATATTTTACCATGTTAACTGTGCATATATAACCCTAAAGTACAGATATGAGAGGCTGAAAAAGGCTCTCAAGAATTTCGATCCATCTTAAACATGAAGATTTGCCCTGTAGATCTTTCTCTGTCCACAGTCTGCTGATGACAGAGGGCAGATCAAACAATCGTCGCTGTGATGGACTTTCCTTTGAAAAGCTGCAGCTGAAAGAATATTAAAAGACCATGGAGGAGAGATCAGGCACAATCGGATACCTGCCTGTGTGTATGTGAAGGCCTCCTTTAAAAATAGATGAAAAGTGCTGACATCGTCAGTCAGCCTGGCTTTCTACACTGTTCTTCAAACACGCTCAAGTATGCAGCAGATACAAGCATTCACACTCACTCTCACCTTTGTTTCATCTCAGGGATACTCAGAATAGCCAGATCATATTCATTCACAACTCTTGTTCTGTCTAAATTGAAATCCTGTCCATCCTCTCTCACCGACACATCTCAGACACTGGTGAGAACTATGCTAATTATATTAATTCAAAGTATGCAATCTCTTCTGGTCTCTCTCTCTCGCACACATGCCACGCTGATCACATTAATTTAGTCAGTGGCCCAAGTGAAGTGCTGATCTGTTGTTCTGTCTCTTTCTCCATAGCTTAGCTTATTCAGTCAAAGCACTGAAGAAAACAATCCAATCTCGAACTTCTTCAAGATGATGGACATATACAAACAGTTGATATTTACAAAGTTAAGTCTCATCTGGTCTAAACTTCTTCCACTGGCTGATCCAGCAAAGATTGATTGGGATGAGTAAGCTGGCTGGACAGGTGACCTCTGATCCCAAAACCATCTGGTGAGAAGTAGATAACAGTTTCTCTTAATCTGTCAATTCTGACTTCTCTCACTATTAACCTGCTCACTTTAAGCTGCCTCCCTATGTTGTGTATCTCCTTCCTCACTCTCTGCCTCTCCATTGCATAGCTGTGCATGCATTGCTTTACCACTCCTCGTTCATATTGCTTGTGTATGATTCAGTGCATGCTCACTTTTCCAAGGGGAGTTTCTTCTTTTTTTAATCTGTTGGTTTGCTGAAATTTAATCAATTTTCTTCACTCAGTTGCAGTGGCGTGCAATGGGACAACAGGCCAGCTAATGTAAATGTGAAGCATTTAAAATGTCAATTACAAGCCAATTAAATTAATGGCACAATGTGATTTAGCCATTTCACTCCTCTCGCCCTGAGGGATGGATAAATTGTCTCGACTCAGGAGAGGAAAAAAGGCTAAGTGTTTAATACGGCTTCCGCTTGACTTGCATAACCATGTGCATCCACAGAAGGAGACCGCTCATGACCTGCAGGGGAGATTTGTTTGAGGAGAGGAGAGGAGAGCATTTTTCAGACATCACTACCAAACAAAACAGCATTCAATGAATAGTCAAATCTCCATTTATCCCCACAGAAGATAAAACCCCAACGACAACCCATAGACAAATACCGAATATTGTCCATCATTTGAAAATATGAATATTCTACTCTTAAATGGGCCTTTGGCAGCGGCATCACATCCACACCTTCTCTTGCATGTCAACCAGACATCTTCGCAGCGCTACACAAAGAATTCAGCCCAGACAAGTGTACATGTTTTTTTTTGGTGCGACAAAAATGTGGACACTGAACAAAGAAGTGCTTCATAGTTTCAACATGAGTGCCAAAAGTACACCCCTCCCCCAGCTCATGATCAAGACACTCTGATCTGTTTGGGGCTATCACCCTGTGTACAATTTTCCATTGAAGATCTGCTATTAATCGTTCAATGAGCAGCTTATACAGAGACAGCCAGTAGCCTTTTGGAGAGAAGTCTGGACCAAAAAAAACGCAGTCTACCTTGTCCCCCTTTTTCCAGTTCAGGAACACAGATTCAGAACCTTCACACAAAGTTGGTCGACTGCCCTTTTTCTCCACTATCTGAAACTTGTTCAGAGTTGGGGTTGAAAAAAAACAAAAAAAACAACTGCCCACCCTTTTCCTGCAACTCCCCCACAGCTGGGGAGATGGCCAGCGAGGGGAAACTGTGATCTGACAATCTTCATTTACAAACACTCTTAGGGATTGTGGCAAAAGCAGAACATACTTCCTCCACCACTCTATTGATCATCCAGATGGATGTGATAATATGGTGGTGGTCGTGCCTTGTGTGACATGTGACCTGGCAGTATACTCCCTTTATCCATACGAGGCGTGTATGTTTGTATTGCTAAATCATTAGACAATACTTGATGACGATACCAGAAGATGTTAGTGATGTTCACTGTTATTTAAATGTTTAATCCACATTTGTTTACTAAAAACCAAAAAACTAAAACTGCACATGATTCAGTCTAATTTTGCTCTATAGATTTCATATTACCATATGATTGCCTGCCTGTTTATCAAGCAGGAGTGCTGTTGTGAAGTTATTGCTATGACTATCGTCAGTGGTCAGTTTCAGCACTACACTGACACTGGACAGCTCCTCTGCTCAGGCTCACACATTCCTCTCAGCATTCTGACCAAGTGCTGTCCATGGTTCTGATCGCTTCACCTTTCACCTCTCCTCTCTACTTTTCCAACACAATAGCCAAGGTAAAATCTACACTGTTGTATAGTATATACTGTATATAGTTTGTGTATATGTTTGTGTGTTACATATGTGCAATAAACATGTATAATACCCCATGTTCAATCCTGGTTTATATTGTAAATATCAAGCCTATACTGTATATTCTGGAAACTGTCTATAATGTGTATTCTATATTTAACTTTTTATAGTCTTATTGTTAAATCTTTTGATATTGTACTTTCTTGGAAATACATGTATATTATTTATTATCTTTATCTTTACTGGCTTTACAGGACTATCTTATCTTATCTTGTTATTAGTAACTAGCGTGTACAAGGGCCCATCATAAAGCTTGCACTGGGGCTTGTCGTTACTATATTGTGCCACTGCCTGCCACCAAAGATCGTGCAGAAGAAAAAGGAATGAAAAATGTCAGTCAGAAGCTTTTCCATCCATTCACCAACTCGGCACAGTCCACGCACACACACTCAAACACCTAAACTCCCAGCTTGAGGTGCAGAGGAGAGGAGAAATAATAAAAATGGAAGAGAGCAGAAAGGGCACAAAGATGAGGAAAGAAAGAGAGATGGTAGTGATAAAAATGGGAGGTAAAAAAAATGGTTAAAATTGGTTAAAGAGAAGAGGAACCAAATTAAAGAAAATTAAAGGAGAGGACTGGAGTAGATAAAAAGACGTAATGAAGAAGTGGTAAGAAAATGGAGAAGCTTGAAAATGATAACAGTTGCAGAGATAAAGATGGGGTTATGAAACACGAGCAAAGAGCATGGGAGAGGAGAGGATATAGCGGACAAATCTAGAGAAAAGGATACAAAGTTGGATTTTAGGAAAAGTTAGGAGACAGTTAAATCTGAGAGGAAATATTGATGGAGATGAGATTGAGGTTTGAGAGGATGTCAGGATAAGAAAGTGAGGTAAGAGTTAGGGTCAGGAAAGAAGACATGGAAGGAAACAAAGGACCGCGAGAACGAGGAGAAACGAGTTGGAAGACAATAAAGAGAAAATTTGCAGTCAGAAAACACAAAAGAGAAGAAAGAGCAGATGAGAGTCAGTGGTACTGAAAGAAAACACAATGCTTAAGTCGGTAAAAAGCAGAGAGTCAGGACAGAGAAGCACAAGACTTTTTTACTCAGCTTGAGTCTTGCGGTAAATGGAGTATTGATTTAGAGGAGATGAGATTTTTCAGAGTAAACTCATAACCAAACTTTGCACCGCTCCACTCTAGAGTATACTGACTGGAGACTGAGTGCACAAAACATTACTAATGCTGCTTTCATATGGCGTCAATCCACTTCTGTGCACAAGCCAAGGCTCAATTGTCTTGAAGTTCAAACTATTTTTGTTCTGCACCCATACTTTCAGTTGTTATTGGGGATGTCCACGCTGAAATTAGTCTGGGTGAATATGCTAAAGTTTTTTTTTTTTTTACCATATCAGCATTTTTTCCACATGGGTATGTGCTCTCATGTGTAAGGAGCCCTGAAAACAGGCCCCAGAGTGGGAAAATCTTAAAACGCAACCCATGTGTTTTCATGCACACAACCAATATGCTACTTTGGGAAATCAATGATGTCCCACCTCTCTCTCGTGTTCACATCCGCTGTTGCTTATCTTCATCGCTGTCGCCTTCCTCTGCTTGTGTTTGGAGATTGTTTGCTCTGTTGGCTTTAAGACAACTTTTAGTTTCTTTCATTAGTCCCACTGGCTTTCTTCATGCTGTCTGTTTTGGTTTGTACACAGTGTACATACTATTTTTGTAGCTGCACAACAGCATCATGTACAAACCCGGATCAGCTCGGATTAAGGATCTTGTTGGTATGGCCTGTATACTTGTGCAATTTACTTTATTATGTCTCTATGTTTTTACTCTCCTTGAACTACTTCCTTTTAGCTTTATTTTCTGTTGTGAGTTTTATATCTGAAATTGTTTTGTCTGTGTAACTGTACTATTTGTGCCACTATCTTGACCAGGAGATCTTGCATCTCAATGGAACCAAAAAGAAAAAGATTGTTTACATTTCCTTCCATTTCCATGTGGATACGACCTTGGTTCGGTTGTGAACAACATGAACTGATTTTTTTCTGGCATCCATATGTTTGTTGGACATCCCATTCCAAAAACATGGAAGTTAATCTGCTGCTATAGACGTCTCTGCTCTTACAGGAACGTTTTCTGATGGATTTCAGCACCTGGCTACAGGGATTTGATTCCATTCAGCTACTTCAAGTATTAGTGTGGTTGGCCGCTGATGTTGTTTGATAAAGTCTGGCTGGAAATTGCTGTTCCAAATCATCCCAAAGTTGTTGGATTGGGCTAAGGTCAGTGACTGTGCAGACCACTCAAATGAATCCACACTAAACTCAAGTTTAAAATTTTTGAGTCAGAGGCCACTTTGGAAAATTTAGAGGTAGTTTATACGGTGGCCGACAGGGGCAAAGACACTGCAACGACCCAAAACACATGCAGGAGGAGAAACAAGCTGCATATTCACAAACGCTGCGGATTCCCAAAACACTGCATCAGATTCCCAAAACACGTCAAGTCCCAAAACACCGGCAAGTCCTAAAATGAGAGCAAGTCACAAAACATTTGCGCTTGCCCCTCTCGGCCGACAGAACGGAAGCATACTCAAAAACCTTAGTGCTCGTTTTCGTGCCGCTATACGACCAGCCGTTACGATGCTCAGGGATTACTTAATTGTTAGTTTATTAAAAGACATTTATTACTGGGTTTCCATCCAAATCTTTTCAATCCAAAACAGGTGTTACATCCCAGTTACTCTATATGTCCAGGGCCCAGCACAACAGCTTTCAATCCATCCAAAATATTTTGATCTGCACATGACCTGTGCCCCGCCTTTTTCCCTATGTCAACTGGGATTAGCACCCGCGCTTGACTCTCATGTGGATGGATGGATCTTGTTCTTTTCAGGACAACATGTCATAAATAAAGTATGGCAGAAGTAAAGTATTAGCACAGAAGAGGAAAGGGCTGCTCCGTGCACTTTAACATGGTGTGGATGAGTCATTGTGTATGACTCGACTGTATGTGTGTGTCAGTAAGAGATGAATAATGCATAAGGCCAAAAGATTAAACAAAAAGCTTCTACACGAGCACACATATAGAGGCAAATAAACCGGCTGTGCGCACACAGACAATTATGGAATATATGCAAACATATCTTTCCAAGGTGAAATGAGACAGTAATTACCACCATCTTCAATCGGTGCGTTCGCATTCAACTGCTGCTTTTCCCTTTATAGCACAGAAGCACTGTGATTCACCACCATAACTGCAGCGGTGAGCATTTTGAAAACGGTCCAATCAGAGGCAAACAAACGAAGATGTGGATCCATCACCACAATCCTGCAAAATCACATTAGATTTTACATGTTAAAAGACTTAGGCTGAGCACTTAGTGGCATCAGTTTGTGTGACTAAATTTGACCAAATATTAAATGAGTATATTAAGTAAGACTTGCATTGCTTTTGCTCCTTTTCCTCTGTATTTACTCTTTTAACGTCAGCCCGGAACATTCATCTGCACATTTGCGGTTTCCATATGACATGACTTTTGTCAGCACGTTCATTTTTGGTGTTATATTGTTTAATAATGAGTCATTCAGATGTAGCAGACATCTTATGGTTTCAGGTTTGGTCAAGGTCATAAATACACAGCAGTAGATGTTAGTGAGGACATGGGTACTTGTCCTTGTCCTCTAGCAAATAAGCAATATGAGTGCACCTGTGATATGTACAATGGGGGATTTTTTTCAAACAGGAGTGGTACAACAAGGAAATTATCAACACCACTTTGGGAGAAATAAGACATATATACACTGCAGAGGTAAATTAAAGTTTTTGCTGTGTAACAGCAAAATTATACTGTAACAAAGTGCATTGCATTGTAAAAAACAAAGCTTGAGGAAATGTATTTTCGCACAAACAAGGAGATGAAACAGGGGTTGGTGTGGCTTGTGTTAACATAAGAATAAACAGCTTTTAGGTGAAAACAGAATTTTAGTAACTAAAGAGAATAACACAGTGGCAGCAAGACTTGTAGAGAATATCAGTGTAGTTTAGTGAGTGTATTTTCTTTATGGATATTTCAATTAAATCTGCCAAATTTTGTAACCATCTAAGGTCGACTCAAGCAACAAGATTGTTGAACAATGTTAAATGCCCTTGTGAATGCTACACGCTGTTGTGATAGCTGTGCTTTGAAGAAAAGCTCATTCAGATGTCAAGGAGAAATACTACACTTTCCACATCCCTCAGGCTTGATAGCTACATCTCTGATTGGTGGAGTTCATAGTCACATTAGCCACATGTACGTGACAAAAGTGATGTCAGGACCAGCGAGGATGATCAAATAGTTCAGCACTGCAATGCATACAAAGTAGCCAGCTTTTCGCATTCTAACATGTAGAAAATGTTATATATATAAAGACAAGAAATAAACTGCATTAAACACAACATTAAAAATCAAGACACGGACATGGAAGTTGCTCGAAATCAATCATTTGCAATGGTCACAATTCATCTTAGTTATTTAACTCTTGATGAGGATTTTGTGAAAAACCATGAGAAGCCGTTACTGCCATCCTCAAAGCTATTCTATTACCATCACATTCCAATAGATTTTGACATCAGAAACGGCAAGTTCAGCCAGAATTGTCTATTTCAGCTTGATTTCCTCACACTCGACACAATGTATGGATACAGTTGTGAAATGCAGCAATGTAAATCACGTCCACGCTCTCACACGTCTGCCTTTTTTTTTCTCTCTGCTAATTTCTGACCTTTTGTTTGCCAATACAAAGTCCTGGCTCCTTCATTATTTAAATAAATGGCGATAATGATCAGTAATTGTTGTTTCTCTGTACCCAGGAGCCTAATACTAATCAGCCAGGCTCGGGCTAATGAGGTTAAGACAGTCTCGGCAGTAAACAGTCTGTTGATTTAAGAGAACACGGAGACCAAACCACAAACAGTTCATCCGACTTTAGCACAGTGTTTACTTCCATGCTTGTCAAGAAGTTTAAGGGGTCAGTCGTGGAAATCACTTCTATATCTGATCAAGTAAATGTATCTTAATGTTCTCTTTATTGCAGCTCCTTCAAATATACAGACACACTTGTGTCTCTTAGGTTATGTCATCTTATATACCCTTACTAAGCACAAGGGTTTCCCCCAGGACAGTGGTTAAGCCCAATGGCAAGTGAGCTTTAATTGGGGGCCGACAAGTGTCTTTTTTGAAAGGGGCCTGATGCGGGGAAAAGACAGAATTGTCATAGGATTGAACATTTCATTTCAGGATTCCACATAAAAGTCAGTGCTTAACGTGCCACAACTTCCTCCTTTGCCTCCACTCTTTCACCGAGTCTGCAACTAACGTTAGCCTGATTCCAGCCTCCAAACCACCTACTGGCCCCACAAGACTTTATCCCCAAACCAGATCTGAAGGCTACCAAACTGCTCTGCCCTAATTTCCACTTCAGCCACCTCCTTATCCTCCTTCCCTGGTTGTGGAATCCCCTGAGCCAGGCTTTACCATTTCCCTGCCTCATCAAATGTCTTGTATTTGGGTTCACTTGTCCATCTTAAACAAAACGTTGACTGAAAAGTTGAAAATATGAAAGATTATTTATTCACACAAATGAACACATGCAGCAAAATCTTGTAAAATACATGAAAGTAAATGATATCAACGTTTTTACACTGCATTTTTCTGTGTGAAAGTGACAACTTTAGCCTAATATTTGTTTAGATTCTTGGATGACCACCTTTACAATTCTTTTGACAGAGCTGCTAACCAGGCTGAGACAAAGGCAGAGATGTGAATTGTTCTCTGCTTGTTGGAGAAAATAAATGCCCAGTCTCCTCCCGATCAAGCCGAGTTTACGTATGTTTATCTGCTGCTTGTAAAAGTTAAAGCGTGTCAGTTCGAAGCAGCTACAGAAGCAGTAGCTGCTAAAGTTTTCTGTCCTGGAGGAAATATTTCCCCTGTGATTTCTGACCACGGCCTCTAAGCTAAGAAGGAAAGCCATCACGAGTTAAAGTCGGGTTGCACTTGAAGCAAAGACTATTATCAGCATCAGTTCTGGTGAAACACAACTTTTGAACGTTTCACTTTCTCCACTGTGACTCGGTCGTAGCAGATCTGTATCTGTGTGAAGCTCCTGCACAGACAGAGACCAACACAGATCTCTCCTCAGGATTTGGGAACTGCCAAAATGCGTGGTACACAATCCAATGGTGTCAAACAACACTTAATGACGACAGTATTTCAGGAGCCCGTTTACCATCCCCGAGTATTGAGCAGTATAATGGATAGCATCCAATGCTCAATCGTTTGACACCATAATTTCACACGTGTTTAGTTTTGTTTTTGTTGAATACAAGATTTCCAGCTCTTGTACCTATGTTTCCAACATAGCCACCTCACTTGAAAACAATTTATATATACATTTGCAATGCTTAGGTGGAAAATCCTGGTATTATTAAACAAACTAAACTGACTAACCAGTTATTTCAGAACTATGAAATGTAAAATATGAAATGTACTTGCAACACTCGCCTGTATAGTACATTTTAATTTGTGGTGTGGTGACTTTACTAACATTGGTTATTGTAATTTGATTGTATACACATTGATAAAACGGCGACAGGTAACTCAGTTGTCAAATAAAACTAACGTCACTGCACATTTATTTAGAAGTTTATATCAGCGTTATTGCTTCTCTAAAATATGCTCTTCTTAAGCAGCTCTGACATTTACTTAACTTTAAATGAGATTTATCTTTTTAAGTGTCAAGTACATCCACCACTGTTCAAATTGTTTCCACCACTAAACGTTCAAAAGTCAAGTTGCAGCGAAGGTACTGTGTACTGTATGCGTCTGTATATGTGCATGTGTGTGTATGTGAAACAGACAGATATAGTGTGGGGGGGTTATAGTGATTTATTTCCTGTTTAATCAGGTTTGGCAGCGCAGACTGAGCTCCAGTTCAGCATCAAGGTGTATTTATGGTGTTTGTACGTGTGTGCGTGAGAGTGTGTGTGTGTGCGTGCGTGAGTGTGTGTGCATGTGTGTGTGAGTCAAAGACCATATTTATAGCTCTAGTCCAATCTGTGTTCTATCCAGCTGCAGTGAAGAGATAAAGGTTTTGAAACTCAACACAGAGCGGCACAACACACACGGAGAAACACACATACACATATACACACACTGGTAAAAACATAACAAATACTGCATTTCTGGGAATTACAGTAAAAAAATAAAATAACAGTTTATCGTGCTCAATGAATTTGTCTAATCAGACTTCTGTTATTCATAACTTAGGACATACGTGGTCCCTTTTTAAATGTTTACTCATCTTACTGTATGATGAAATGATGTCAGTCAGTCATCATCTAACCGCTTTATCCTCCACCAGAGGGTCGCGGGGGGTGCTGTGCCAATCTCAGCTACATCGAGCGATAGGCGGGGTACACCCTGGACAGTTCGCCAGTCCATCGCAGGGCCACACACAACTAGAGACAAACAACCATTCACTCTCACACTCACTCCTATGGTCAATTTAGAGTGTCCAATTTACCTAATCCCCACATTGCATGTTTTTGGACTGTGGGAGGAAGCCAGAGAACCCGGAGAGAACCCACGCACACACGGGGAGAACATGCAAACTCCATGCAGAAAGGCCCTTGTTCCAACCGGGGCTCGAACCCGGGTCTTCTCGCTGCAAGGCGAGAGTGCTAACTACTACACCACCGTGTGACCTATGAAATGATGTAATATTTATTATTTATTAGTCACCACCTCTGGCCAGTCAAATATGATACAGATTGTAAAGCCCAACGCTCAATGCAGACTAAAACACGTTTGATAGAATGGTTTGTTTGAAAAAAGAAAAAAAAAACTTTTTACTTTTTTGTAGTTGTTCATTTGTTTGTTAATGGTTGTTTTTTTTGTCACATTAGTATATTTACACCTATTTCTTGTGTTTAAATGTTGTGTCTAAACATTTGATATGAAGATCCCAGTATGGTTTTAGACATATTTACAGATGATGCCCTTTAACCCATTCTGCTCCTGTGAAAAAATTCACACTTTGTGATTTCTGTTTCAAGGTTTTAGAAAACTATAATGGTCCCAATGCCCCAATAAAATAAATTATATAATTAATTTAAAGAGTCAGTCGTTACAAAGCTTCAGGAACAATGCACCTTTTGTTATTTCATGAAAAGGCAATACCTGGCCCTATGACATAAACTTATTTCTGAGGAACTGGTTAAGTTTGGAACTTAGATGTTGGAGTTGGAGTTGTGCACAGGTAGGTTAAGTTAGGAATTAGACTTTGGTTAGGCTGTCCAAAGGACTTAAAATCAGTGAAGAGTCCTTCAAAGCACAGCTGCACAAACCTCTGTGTGTGTGTGTGCGTGGCCTTCATTCCTGATTAACAAACATTGTACAAGGTGTTGTCAGTGCTGCTTCGCTCCTTGTTGGTGGCTGATGCATTCCCCTTGTTAGCTGGCATCACATCAGCATATGTGTGTTCATTAATTCATGTGTGCTTCTGTGTGTGTCTGTGTGTGGTTAAATGGCTAATTCAGTGTGAAGCCTACAAGGTCTTTGGAATCTGCACTGTGTCAAAGAGTCCGCATGGATTAGAAATACTGAGGAGAGAACGGAGAGGTGGTGGGAATAAGGGATAGAGGCGAGCAAGTGATTGGAGGCAAGCATATTGAGGACTGTGGGAGGAGAAAAAGGGATGAAGGTAAAGATGTAAAGAGTGAGGAGAGAATGATTGAAAAAAAAAGGAGGAAGATAAAAGGGTGTGGATGCAGAGGGAATTAAAGAAGAGAATAAAAAGGGGACAAGAACAAAGGAGCACATCAGGAACTAGACAGAAAAAAAAAGTGTCCTCTTTTCTCTCTTTCTTCGCGGTGAAAGTTTACTTAATACTCTGAAACATATATGGAATTAAATGATGAACCCATTGATGCCCAGTTCTTAAACATCCTTAAGTATCTTACCATGAACAGTTAGAGAGAAACATGACAGCGGTACTGAGGGAAATGTATATGTGTGTGTGTGTATTTCAGCGGGTGTGTAAAATCATTTTTAAAATGGTAAATAAAAATGAAAACGGAGCAAAAGACAGACTGCACTAACCAAGCACCCCACCTCAGGTCAGCTTACCCCCAAAAACACTAAGGCTCCTGTTGAAACGATCTGTAGCAGAAATTAGATTTGTGCGAATATTTTAACAATTAACACTTTTTTAAATTTAATTTTAATTATTCTTTGTGCTGCCTCACCTGTTCTTTGTGCTGTGGTTTTTTGTTTGCGGGCGGGCCTTAGGAAGCTGCCTGCTGATTGGCTACTGAGTTTTGGGGCGACAGCTTAATAGACGAGAAGTCGTCACAGGAACTCGTTCTCCGTTGACATCCGACAAAATAAATGTATCTGACGTTTATAATGTGACGTGTTGTTGGCACAAGTTGCAAAGGGGTTGCATTTAGTCTAAACATCAATTTCAGCCAATCAGAATTCTGATTCTCGAGCTCCATCTACATGACAAGGAACTGAGCCTGTAACCTGCTTGTATCCACTCTCTCTGACAGCAGTTACAGAGTCAATAAGGGTGTTTTCGAATGCAAAACATCAACTTCTCATTACCCCAGAAAAGCAGACATGTACTGTAAACAGTTTCGTAATCATAACCAATATTCTGACGCAAAACAAAAGAGCCAGCAATACTCTTTTAGCAGCAGGATTTGTGTCTTTCCTGAGGGGGGTACTTTGAACACAGCTCAGATGAATTGGGCGAGCTTATGTTCTCATGAAAATAATTGGTAGAGCAGCCGAATCTCTCGCTGCTGAGATGTGTGATTTATGTAGAGACTGTCAACTTGACTGAAGGGAAGGAGAAGTCTCCCTGCAGACTTCACGGCTACACATGGCGTGTGTGCAAATGGGTTTGTTTGTGTGGGAACGTCTGTGTGTGTGTGCATTAAATGTATTTAATTTGTCTCTGCAATGTACAGTTTATATAAAGCATGTGATGTTGATGATGATATTGTTTATTTCAGTCATCCAACAACAACAACAAAAAACAGATGTACCAGTGTTTACACAATATGTGTGTTGTCCTTGCTCGTTGCAAATTGCATACACATGTTGCCGTTATTTAAATTGAGCATCCAGCAGCTGTTTGAAATCACTTATTTGTTTTTCACTTTCTCCTTAACTTTGTCCTCATTTCTCAGTCTTGTATTTTCCGCAGACAGTTTGGGCATAATTGATCAAAAATTTCACATTTCCTGCAACTTTGTCTCTGTGTCTCTGCATGAACGACATTGATCTAAGCCGGAGAAATCCAAAGCGGACCTGCTGCGATCATCATAACAGAGTTGTGAGGACAAAAATACATTTCAAATTAGCTTCGATGACGTAGAGTTTGTGCTCTCTGTCTCTCTCCGTGTGTTATAATGTGATGTGATCTGATTTGTGAGATGAAACACAGCTCACGTGCCGCACTGTCTAAATCTGCAAGATAATGAAATGTACTTTAGCGGAGTCAAGTGATTGTACGACTGTCTCCTCGTTAGCCACACCGTCTGGACACTGGAACAGAATGACGGAAAGAACAGCGGCTGAGATAAAGAAATATTAAAGGTGATGAAAAAGTGGGTAAAGGGAAAGCAGAGGAAATGAAAAGGAGGCCAAACAATAAAATACCATTTTAGAAAATAGAAAATGCATGTTGCATTCAGTGACTGGAATGAAACATCTTATTTGTTAACTTGTGCTTTATTGTTGTTGCATCACAATACAGCAAAACCGAATTTGGTGTCAATTTGCAATATGGTATCCAGTCATTGTGATGGGCTTTAAAGGCAAGCCACTATTCCCATTTCCCATGTCATGTTGAACTCTTAGTGTATGCAAGTCTCTCCATGTATTGTCCATGCCCATTCTGTACAGTAGTGAATAAATAATACTCTAAAGTTAGCTCTTGTCCATTAGTTTCCATTTAATACAAACCAGTCTGTAAATCTGTTACAGACTCTACAAAAGTAATATATCACTATTTGTGGTAATAAAGTAATATAACATGTTACAAATAATGTTTTTACTTTTACAACAAACTTAAGCATTAACCATAAATCGAACTGAAATGGTATAAAAATGACTCTGTAGTCCTTGTCTTGGTTGTGTGCTGCTGTAGCTATGAGGCACTTACGGCTTTGATCACAGAGAGAGGCAGAATGTGTTGCTGCACAGCTGCCATTCGCATCCGTGTGAAACGGTGTCAGCAGTATTTTCTCACATCGAACCACGTCGCATGTTTTTTTTCCTCATAAACGCAACCAAAGAACCTCCGCTGTCACAAAAGAGAGTCTCTATTAACCCACATCAACATAGTAATTTAGGTTCAGAATATGACCAGATTATATTCAGAGTTTGGGAATAAAATACCCCAAAACAGCGCTGTCATTTAACTTCCCTTCTCAGATAAAGAAACGCATTAATACGTGTATATTATTTAATTCATGATGATGACACTGAACAAAGTCGAGCATTAATGTTGACAGCTTTATTCACACCATCATTTTGAATATATTCACACTGATTTTCATGCTCATCATCCAACACTGAAATAATCATGAATGAACAGAAGTATTAAACACTAGGGATGATGATTTTATGGTCGTGTTTTTCTGTCCCTTTCTTGCGGCTGGTTTTGTGGGTAATAAAATACTGATTCATTAATGGGTCTATTCTCTGAACCCTGATTTGACCCAAAACCTTTGAATTTCCCAGTATCATTTATTGGTGATTATACTATAATAACTGTTTAAAAAGGTCTTCAGTCGCCACATTAATAAACATCATTTTGTGATAAATTAAATAAATTACACAACTTACACCATAAGCATTTTGTATTTAGTATTTAAACCAAACGCAACACGTGACTTTGCAAAGACAGTAATATTGTAACTTATTTAAGGAATGAATAATATGTAATGTAACTTACCCAACACTTTCATTATATCAGTGTTACATTGTTGCTGCAACACATTACACATACTTTTCAAACTAAAATTGCACTTAAACTAATGTTTGCACAGATCAGACACGTTTAAAAAGATGTAGGCAGACAAATGAGCGGGAGCCAGCAGTTTCTGTGGGCAATAGGGAATGATGCACTTCAGTTGTGGCGTGACGTGTTGTAAAATAAGGTGGCAAATGAGCCAAAACTACATCTTATGAATTATTGAACATGTGTAGGGAATGACGCCAGTAACTATTGCATGAGTAATGTGTTTTATTGTGTGGCATTACTTTGCCTCAAGGCTCCATCTCCATATTTTCCTAATGTGACTGCTGCACTATTGACAATGAGCTGTAGAAAAGGATTTGTTGACTTGCCTTCATTTAGTCATTGTGTTGCTTTGCACATTTGTAAACCTCAGTTGCCACAGCTATACATTTAAATACACTATTCTTTTATGCCAACGTGAAGTGTCAAATTGTTGAATTAAATGTATTATACAGCTGACACAGGTACAGTTGGTACAGCTTGGAGTTTGTTCACTCGACCCCCTGTCAAATAATTTACGAAGGTAAGATAACTCAAACTTATGTTCATTACTCATCTTTTTCCAAGTTTATAAATGTCACTGCAAGAAACAGTGAACTGCACATGATTAAATTAACATTAAGATTGTTTTAATTGCACAGAAGTGAATATGTGCCTTAAATCTATACCATAATGCATCATTTCAATGCTGTGGTTACACATTCACATCATGAACACTATAAAGCTACATCTCATCATCAGTAGGAAAACCTCACAAACACAAAAAACCCAAACTCAGAAATGCTCTCAAGGAAAATAACAGCAGTCCTCGCAGGATAATGGTGCTGCACAACCAAGGCCCAATACATCAATAAACAGAAAAGACAAGATTAAGCAGCTGGCAGATTTCTGAAAGAGGAAGCCCTCAATTCACATTCAAATCCTCTGGTGTGGTGGTGCACCAGTCAGTCCAGATAGTTGCAAAGTTGAAAAAAAAGGTGGAAAAAAAGTTGGAAAAACCGTTGAAAACATGATTAGATTTTAATAGATCTGTGAGCAGGTACTTAGTGCAATACATCGACTGAAAATGTTCTGTTTAGAAAATTGAAGCAAGTAACAGTGAGCCAACAAAGGGCAACTCTGTTGTTCTGATTTATAACATAGAGTGGATACCAGTATGATACATGAGTTCATTTTGCAAACAGAAGACTACATCCATTTTTCTATTCACCCTACAGTGCAGTTATATTGTGAATCCATTAGGGGTGTTTTTCATTCCTGACAGGGATAATGTGTTGGTAAGATGTTTATTTACAAAACAGATGTTTTATAGTTATTTTATAGCACCTGTGGTTTTCTGGCATTGCCCTTTTCAGATTTGAAAGTGGTGATCAGAACGGTATCAAAAGGTTTAAATACATATTCAAGAAGAGGACAGCTGCCACTGAGGCATAAATCTAAAGTACGCTCAAATCTAAAAAAGTACAAGCAACAATTAATGATATGTGTCATCTTCCAGATCTGAAGAATATGAGATTCTGGTCATATTACACAGGTCTAACTAATGCTATCGTAAAGTTGACTCGACTCTCTGACAATGAACGATTCAGTGTAAGAACCTCAGCAGGACTGAGCTCTATCCTGGATTGCTAGTGACATGCAGTGGTTGATCCATCCAGGTGTCCCTTACATAAAAGGAAGCTGTAAGCCATCACTTTTATGGACCCATAGAAACATGTCACTGTCTGAAATTAAAGCTTTGAAAAGGTCGGGCCACTAATGGCATAATCTTCCTCTCTCTAATACAATAATTCCTCCCTGTATTTAAATGAGTTCAGCTGAGGCTTATGTCCTTTTCTTCTCTGTGCACCTTTAATCACAGATAACAGTTGTTTTAAAGCATCTGTGCTATCCTATAATGACATGTGATTACATGTAATAGCCTCTAAAAACTAAATGTGGTCTCTGTGACACTCAGTCAGATGTTCACTCCAGTGACGGTAATTCACGGTTACTACGACTTACGGTGTAAACATAATGTCATTTTTTGTATCTGCATTAAAATAAATATTGCTCTAGTGTTGTACTTTAAAGTCTTAACAACTGTGAAAAGCAGGCGGGGGCAGGCGTGCAGGAGCTCGTCGAAACATCACAGACAAAAAACTAATAGACACACTTTAGTTTTCAGTCAGAAAGGTCTGAGCAATGCAAAGTGGTGAACATATTTTGAAGATAGCATTCACTTAAGCTGACATACTAGGTCAGTCTAAAATGTCTACAATCTATTGTTATGTTGCCCCAAGTCCCAGCCATGTGTGATCGTGTCCACCCCCAGCCACTTCTCAGCATAGAGCACAATCACCTGGATATTAACCCCATACAAGCCCACCTCAAAGACTCAGTACTGCGCAGGAAAAAAATGACAACTAAGACAAAACGCTGCTCTCTCAGACGATAATAATTAAACATGGCAGACACCCGAAGTGTGGTGTTTGTGAGGATGGCTCCGCAGGGAGCCCGTCCTTCATAGCATGGCCTTGTTTCTGTATTTTCAGCGGGAAAAAAAAATACACTCTGTGGTGATTTCTTCGAGTTTAAAAGAAAATATGTTAATTTCCACTCACAGTGCGGCGTGCTGCTTGCTGAGTACCAATCAGCATTTCCCAAATGAGAAACGTTTAGTGCTGCAAGTTAAGAATGACTCACAATGTCTGGAGTCATAGATGCAAATCAGACTGTACCGTTGAGTAATGGAGACAGTATGCAGGTCGATGACGCTGAAGCTGCATGTTTTCTTTTGATTAGCCACTAATGAGGTTATTGTGAGTCAGTAAAATAATTAAAAGAATGACTATGACTTTTACTGCTAGCACTGATTAATCACGCCTAGGCCACAGTAGACGTGGAGCCATTGTGGATTTCTGCGAAGTGTCCCAAAGACCTGTCTGCTTCCCTTTTGCGCCGGTGTTAATCTTGTACACACAGCGTCACCTCGCAATCATTTCAGTGTTTACTTTACTTTTCAGTCTACAATTTGTGGCACAGGAATCTCTCCCTGTTCTCTATCCATCCATTATATAAATGGTATCGCTATGCTGTTTTTGTGTGGGCTTTCTGAACAAATATTCAATTTACATTGAAGGGCCACACACATTTGATGTTTATAGGAAAGGTGAGATGAACAGACATAAAAAAACAGAGGGGGGGGGGAAGAGTGACAGCAGCAGTAACGATGATTGTGATGCTTTTGGCGCGTCTGCATCAGGTGGTGCTGGCTGTTTTCACTGCGGCAATGATCCTTTGCTCTGATACTGTGCCTTTGACACGGTATCTTTTCACCTCCCACTTTCCCGTGGAGCACACAGTCATGTCCTTATCTCCTTTGACATAGAAGAGAACTTGCGGCTTCCCTGTAAACACAGCTTTGCTGAAAGGTTGTCTCATCATGTAGTTTTAAACTTGTCTTTATTTTTATAAAAGTAGAGGTCACAAATTAATGTTTGTTGTGCAGCACAAAGCACCTATTGACTGACTGTCGAGCTAATACATGAGCACCAATGTACACTCCAATACAGTGGGAAGGTGAGCGATTGCATTTACCTGAAAATGACACATATCAAATTGGCCATTTGTTCTGTTATTGAATTGTCATTACAATAAATAAGAGAGATAGATAAGGTACTTTGAAGAAAGCCATTCGTAAATGGGCACAAAATAAAGTAATTCAAAGCAAAGTGTAAAAGTAAAGAGAGGTGAATCATGGTTGCCTGTTCAGAAGACAAAGATGGATCTACACAGACATTTCAGACAATGAAAATGATTAATTATCATTGTTTATCCTTTAGTGTAAAGTCAGACACTGCTCCAGCAGATGTAGCTCAACCCTGTTGTTCCTGCACCACTGTCTTTGCCCCAATATACAAGTACAAGTGGGGAATCAAGTAATTGAATGAAGTGTATCTGCCGCTGCTTCCCTGGAGGCGAAACACCCTCTCTCAGCTTGTCAGTATTATTTGGTTTCTGGTTTAGTAGCCGCAGCTAGTTATTAGCATGTCAAGTGCCATCTAGAGTCATCCTATTATGCGTTAACTTGAAAGTGCCCAATTCTTTGAGCTGACAAAGCATGATATCAGTCTCCTTGTCATTCCAAAAAATATACCGGCCTTTTGTCATGGTTGTCTGAGACTGGATTTAGTCAGACTAACACCTCATTATAAACAGAACTATACATGGGTTTACATTAATCCATGGGACAATGAGCCTTCAGTTTAAATACTGTGAATTGCTTCCTGCTTGGAAGATACAAAGATAGGAGTTGGTAAGAGTTGCATTTATTTTCTCCAGTGGTCCAGATGATGGGAACAAAAAACAGACTTTGTCTCTTTCATCAAACAATAAGCATTACATTACATTACATGTCATTTATCCAAAGTGACTTACAATGGTATTGAGTACAATCAGCCAGGGGTGGAGTCAAACTTGCGAACATTGCGACCATGATGTCTTTCGCACACAGGGTACAGGTCTTAACCACTGAGCCATTGCACCCTTGTGCAATCTCAAAAACTTGATGACTCATCATTTTTGTATTGACTTTCATCCAGTTTGAATTCAGACTTTGTCAGCAAACTTGGGTGGGGAAATAATAGTGGGAGCTGTCTGTTGGAAAAAAGGGGGGGAGACGGGATCCCTTCAAGGGAACAAAGTGACATTTAAAACCACAATCCCTTCAATGACTCTTTGCTCTGCTTGTTCTGCTGACCCTACAAAGCCAAGCAAATGTTCATCCCCTTTAAACACAACTGCACATTAACAGAGAGACAAAGCTGTGCAAAGTGGACAACTGCACAAACACAGCAAGAGTGAATGGAGCAGATGAAACTATCAAAGCTTTGTTTACAGTGTATCAACAACCTTATGATCTAATCTGTGAAGAGCGTGGCTATTGTCTGGCTATCATTTGAAGAGGATGGCATAATTTTTTACCCCCTCTTTACCCTATACTGCTGCTATTTAGTGCCACAAAGGAGCTTAGTATAAGCAGTTAAAGAGGCCGCTCTTAGCCGTAAAGTGTGCCTGCAGTGCCCATTATATGATGTGGACAAAGGGATTTTGTGTCAGTAAAGTGTTTGCCACTCTAAAGGACAGCTGACCCAAAAAGCTATTGTATTAAGCTGTGTTTAACCTTATCTGCTGAGGCTGAAGTGATTTTGTTCAAGTTTTTGTGCATGTGTGTTTTAACATTTCCAACTTTTAACTGTTATTTTGTTTTTATGTAAAGCATATTGTGTATAAAAGGTGCTATACAAATAAAGCCTACTTGCTCCACTGTCTTCAGATGAGTTTATATTGTGCTTAACTTTTGTGAACCACTTCCACTATATATTTTTTGTAGCTACATTGGTTTAAATACATGTATGGACTGTAGTGTATATACTTCATGGTTTTCCACCTATGTCTGCATAACCCTTTTCGAATATTTGTTTGATTGCTGCATTTTTTTTTTCACCTTGCTAGGCTCATGATTGAGTTTATGCGAGTGGATCTAAGCTTTTCCCTCACTGTAACATGACTCCTTAAGAGCTGAGAGTGGTCCATTTGTCACCTTACTCAGTAAGTGAGGAGCAGACCGGTCCTGAATTTATTTCTGTCTGGCTGACAGCTCTGTGTGACACTGCTTCTGCTCCAGGAGACTGTGTGTTACTGTAGGTGTCACACGTGTGTGGAATGGGAATATGAGATATTAGAAATGTATTCAAGTTTAAATACACACCTTATCCTCTCACATTAGTTTAGTTTTGGAATGAGTTGTAATGAGTAAATCAAAAATGTTTCTTCCACAGTTCTTTAAATGTACTTTATGTTGCACACAGAACATGAGAAAACTCAGATTTTAGATGTATTTGGCACCTTGTATGTGCATGTAGCTATAGAAACATGTGATGAAGAGCTAAGTGCATAAGTGCAGCAGCACTTATCACGGGGCAGTTCAGTATCTTGCCCAGTGACAGGTTGTCTGATGGAACCAGGAACCAGACAACCAACCCCTCCAACTACTAAGTGACCAGTAACTGGTTTTGCCTTTGGTTTAGGTTGAGGTATGTATTTAACAGTAATAAAAATGAATCAAGGGATTAGGTAAATTGGTCACTCTAAATTGGCCATAAGTGTAAACGCGAGAGTGAATGATTGTTTGACTCTGTGTGTGGCCCTGCGATCGGCCTATGTCAGCTAAGATTAGCACTGCACCCCCCGTGACCCCCCGGTGGGTTGGGCATTTCCTTTTCATCTTAATGCTTTTGACAGATATGATGTGATATACATGAAATGCCATGCTATTTCAAAGCACCTTGCACCAATTATTCCCTGAATGACTGGTGGTCACATACCTGATGACTAACTGCTCTATTAAACAATTTCACACAGATTTGACTGGTGGGAATGGCAGGGTACTTCCTGATACAATACATAGCTCAAGATAACAATAATATCGAAATACAGCCATTCTTAGACAACTGATATCTTCTAAGACAATCACGATACCTCACAATGTCTAACTTAATGCCCGACAAAAAGGAATACTGCAGGCAACCCATTTTCAGTGTTGTTCGCCATTATCCTGCTGTCACATTCTTCTTCTGCCTTCCATATTTCCTTCATTCCTGTGAGAAGCGCCACCATAATGAAACATGAAGTTGTGATGCTGATGAGTCAAGCTGGTTATGAAAACTGTTTAAATTTAAATACTGATAGATATTTTGGAAAAGTGTATTGATAATTATATCGTATAAGTCAGGTTAGTTATACTGTATATCGCCGCATCAATATGGTAAGTAGATTTGACTAAAGATTTGATTAAAAAGCACTGGTGCAATAAATATATATAAAAAAAGGGGTTCATTCTTTGACCTCAATAGAAGAAAGAAAATAAATTGGGTTGGGGTGCAGACACACATTTTGGAAAAAAATATCTGAAGTACAGTTCATGAAAAAGAAAAAAAAGTTAGAGGATTTATAGAAGAATACAAGTTACTGGAGTGCAACCAGTTGTCTTTGTTATGCCAATGACATGGACCTGGATTATACATTTGTATTCATGCCAAGGAGGTATGACGGCACAAAGGCGGCAGGATTTCATTCAGAAATACGCACACGTCCCCGCACACACACAAGAAAGTCACTCATTTTTTGGCTTTGAACCTCTTAGAGGGGTAAAATATAGGTCAAACCTTTTATCTTCCTAAGCATATGATAGCTAGTCAAGGCAGCTGTGGTGTGTGCGTGCTTGTGTGTGTATTTAAGAGCACATTGTGTCAGGAGGTTTTAAAGAGAATGATATTTGGGGTGGAAAAGTGAATCCCAACCTCAAATGTATTTGTCACACTTTTCTTTTACCCATAGCACTGCATCCTTTCAGGAATCAAAGCTGCTCCATATGGGACACTCGCCCTCTTTCGTCTCTCTTAGCCCATAAACATCTTCATTAAGTTTGCAGTAGCTACAAGAAGAATGGCTTGTCATTAAAACCAAATTAAAGCCACTGAACTTGAAAGTTTTATTTGGAAGAATTACTGAAACAGCACCTCATTATTGGAGTCATTTGTAATTGCAATGTTTTTTGAAATCATTTTAGAATTATTCTCATGCAATACTGTAATAAAATGACAAATCATTTCCAAGTGTGGAATGCTGTTGTACCTGTCTGTCTCTAACCGACCTGCCTACCTGCACCAGAGTCTTCACAACAAGCCCGAGAGGCATTTACCAGCAGACACGATGACCATCAATTAGCATGTGAGTCATGGCAAAACAGCAGAGGAAGTGCAGTCAAAACTTGCAGTTTCGAAAGGTGGGGTACACCCTGGACAGGTTGTCAGTCCATTGCAGGATCAACACACAGAGATGAACTACAGTACCGTTCACTCTCACATTAACACTTTCTTGGAGTATCCAGAGAAAACATGAGAACATGTAAACTCCATAAAGAAAGGCCCTCTGTCGGACTGGGTCATGAATCCGGGTCTTTTTGCTGCAAGACAACAGTGCTAGCCACTAATTCCACTGTGTCCACCAAGTTACGACTGCAATATATCATTGAGTGATGTGTGACTGCCCAACACTGTCTATGAGTAACTAAAATTCTAATTAATCAAAGACTTAAATGAAAAGAAAATTAAATTAAATAAGCAATTGAGACCTTGGTTGTTCTATCACAGATAGGCAAGGGGCTTCAGGCAATAATGAAAGGTTTTCTTGACAGTGCAAGATGTAGAGGCACATTATACTTCCTCTAAGTGATTGGTGTCTTGGCCCTGTACCTGACACATCTCCCCCTTCCAGCTGTGGTCTGCTCAGAGTGATAGATGGAGCCGCACATCAGTGTCTGCTTCAGGGGACACGGAGTATAAAAAGGTATCTCTTAGGAAGACACAGCCTATGTGATCTGGAGTTTGTCCTAGTGAATTTTGTTGTAAATTTTCTTGGAAAGTGATGAACTACTGATGGTAGAGATGTGTCTCTCACTGTGGTAGGATGTTCCCTTTTCCCCTTGAGTATGAGTAAGATGCAGCATACAACAAGCTCTGTCAATTCTCACTGGGAGATGTGACATGTAGGAAGTGGTTTAGACTGAACATCACATTGTTTTGCTTTTCAGCTGTCGTCGCCATGTGGCTGATAATTACTCCTCTCAAATGAAATACATGGTTTTCTTGGGTTGGAACCAAACAGCCTTTAAAAATGGACTGTGATGTTTGTTGTCATTTGCATGTGAAGTTAATGCTCATGGAAAAGCTTTGTGCAGATGGATGATGATCTCTTGACAGATTGAAACACGGACAGTACATTAAAATGGTAATGATGAGCTCTTGCATCGCTCAACAACTGCAGAACGTTTTTGATGAATGCGGATGCGCTTCTCCTTTAAAAACCATTTACTGTATATCTCACACTCCTCTCTTCTCTCTGTCCAGGCTGATGGGAGTGGACGGTGAGACGTCTGTGGTCCATGTGGCTTTCTAGAGATTAAAGATGTGGCGATTGAGAGAGTTTGTGTGGCAGGAATTACTGGAAGGAACTGGAAGGAACCAGATAAGCAAATAGAGCCCAGCAGAGGAGCTTCTCGGGGTAAAAAAATAAATTGTTTGTCTGCCTTACTGTTACAAAGTTAGGCCCAAAAAGGCCCCTTATCAAATGGCTTTCATCCACAACGTTATGGCACATGGCTCACATTGCTTACTGTAGCATTACCCATCTGATACTTAATACACAGCTTGGGTAAATGCCTACTGCTGACTGGGTTAGTTACAACATTCTATGGTCTTGTGCTCATGACTAATTAAGGCAACAAGTGACAAAATATAATCAGCTTTGTCAGTAAGCTTTGAATAGGTCTTAAATAAAAAAAGCGGTGATTATATAATTTGCAAGTGCTGGGAAGACTGGACATTGACATTCTAGCTCGTATCCACCTCAGAAACAATGTGTGCTCATCTTGATCGCTTGGCAGACATGGAATTACCATACTTATATACTCATAAATGTTCCAAAAGTACCACCTTTTCTTATTGCAGAACTTGTTAATTAAAGTGACACACACAAGGAAAAACTTCAAAATAAAACAGAAAGCAAAGAAAATCGAAAACCAGAAACAGAACTAAAAATGCAAGGTAAAGAAAAACAGGACACTGACATTGTACCAAAACATACTCTGCTCAGACTTTCCCATTGTTCTGAAGAGGCAGAATGCTCAATAGAACTTAATATAACACAATTTTAATTATTAAAAGAAAAAAAAAAAGGTTTGCAGTAACCCAGGTGTAACCCTTGCATTTGTATTTGTATCCTTGATATTGAATACATTTAATTTACTAGGAGAATGGGATCACTTTTAACTGCATTATTATGCAAGGATAGTAGCACCAACAACAACAACAACAACAACACTAAAAACAAGTTCCACTCCTCTGCAGACACATTTTAACAGTAGTCTGCGTAAATGAACATAAAACAGCAATATTAATGTATTGGATGTGAGGATTGTGGAAATTTGATAACAGTAGCAGAAATAATAAATGCACTTTGCCCAGATGTCGGTATAGCTATATAGGTGCATACAAGTTATTTTCTTTCTCAGATAAACTGGTTACTGACTATCTGACTATCATAACAATGACACATCCTCACATCCTTGGTGTCTTCATGGGGCAGAGATTAGTTCCTGTCATTGCAAGCAAACATTTTGTCATCTCTAACTTTGTCATCTCTTTTTTGTTTTGTCAAAATTTTATTTTATTTTTTTTCTAATAGTGCCGCTTTCATGTCATATCTTTAATGTTATTAGATAACTGCAGACTATATCTTCTCAAAGGGCAGGATTCATTGTTAGCCTCATGTGTATTGGCAGTCATATGCAGCTGTCTGACATGAAGGATACAAAACAAATACTTTATGGTTATGATTTAAGAAGATGAATAAATGGTCTTTCATTACCATGTAGTTTATTTCGAGGAAACCTCATATCTGCTATTCTAATGCCATAAATAGGCACCAATTATCCATGCTCATGACAACCAGATGCTGTACCAAATGAATCATAGGCCATAAGACAATATCACAAACTGTGTGAAGTTGAGTCATCTGGGCACCCTTCTTTATTTGCTTTGAGAGGGTAGTAATTTTGAGGGCTGAAATAGCGACTTCCAAGTAAAGATTTCTTTGCTTCACATCACTTACCCTACATATGCTGGGATCAACAATCATCCGCTTCCTCCTAGGGCCTGCAATAAGCTGGCGGCCACATCAATTAGCCCCCTTTTAGCACAGAGGCCATCAGAGACAATGACAATGGCTATAGTGCTGGGAGATTATTGCTTTTCCGGCTTAGCTTTCTTGGTTGACTCTTCTGGGGGAGATACGAACTAAAAGGCACCTAACCCCAGATGGCTGATCATATGAGGGTGATGCAAGCCCCATTACAGTAATCCAAATGCTAAGTCTGTTGTCAACAGACAGCAAAGGACAGGCGATTAGAGAGAGAGAGAGAGAGAGCTTGGACAAACAATGCAAACAGAGAAAAGTTGAAAAGAGGAGAGACTGAAAACAGAATAAGTCTAAGAAAGGAAGAGGAATAAATGAAAACAAGGGATTGGGTAACAGAATTTGAAGCTGTCAATGAAAAGGCCGAAGAAACTACAGCAAAAAACAAATAAAGAGAAAGCAATAGTGAAGAGGATGAGACAAGGCTCATAAGACTAGACTTTCAAAAAAAACTTAGGACAAAACAGAGAAAGAAAACTTATCAAGATGAGAAAGGCAAAGGAAAGAAAGACTGTGGATGGAAATAACAAAATGGTGTCAAAGATGTGTTTATTGTCATAATATTTTCTCAAGTTTCTGCAACAAATGCCAATTGATTATTTTTCTCAAGTTTGCTTATGAAAACTGCTTATATTATAAAAATGACACTTCAGTTCCTTAGCCCTGGGAAGGGGGCAATATCATTGGCGACATGGCAACACCAGAAACCAACAACACATATCATCCCATGTAACAAGGCTGGAGAGAAGCCCAGTCAACAACAAAGGGCATCAATGGGTCTCTTAACAATAGCCTATGACTGGCAGCTATTTGATGACCTGGGAAAAAAGGTTCCTCTGGTTCCCAGAGTCCATCGCCACAACCACTCTAAGACCAGACATTGCCCTTCTGTCAGTGACATCAAGACAGGTGGTGATTCTTGAGCTCACTTGTCTCGTGGGAGGACCGCATGGAAGAAGCGACTGAGAGGAAGACAGCCAAATAAGCTGCATTGGCTGATGAGTGCAGCACAAAAGGGTAGAAGGCATGGTGCCTGCATGTTAAGGTTGGATGCAGGGGATCCACTAGCCAGACCCTCTGCAAAGCTTTCTGAGCAACATAAGTGTCCACAAAAAGCAGGCAATCATGCACAACCTTGAGGCAGCAGAGAAAGCCTCAAAGTGGCTGTGGATAAGGAGTGGTGTACCTGGGAGAAGTGCTACTCAGACAAAAGGTGGGGTATGATAATCAAATATGATAAGGACATCCCTGATCATGAGCCTGAGTGCTTCAGAAACTTTAGATATACAAACATACTGTAACAATACAGTTTTCCTTTAGTCTTGCTAATATCAGAATCTTCTCGAAATGATGTTTTGCATATGGTTAATTTGGGCTGATCAACATGTATATGTGAGTAGCCAGCAGAAAACCAGCAAATGTTGGCCGCTCTTGTCCCAAGTCTTGTAAACCTTTTCTTCTGAAAAATATTTGATTTTCATTTTTCATGCACGCTGAAATCACGAAAAAGCCACTCCATGCTCCAAATAAAAGTATTGGGGGTTTTAAAACCGTAAACTTTGTATTTGAATTTGGGTTCTTTAAGAGGAAATTCCCGATGGGAGGATCTTCCTAGTTTGGGGTGGGGGATACCATAGCAGATTAGCGCAGATTAGTACGTTTTTATTTGGCTATTCAAGGGCTCTTGTTCTTTTTTCAGCCAATCAGCTGCATGTTAAAGAGGGAACACATGGCTGCCGCTCCGACATTTTAAGTAGTTATAGTTATCACTACTGCTACTTCAGGAAGCTGTGTGTGTTTTTATTGTTGAATGAAGATGGATCAGGAAGAACACATTGCTCAAGAACTAAATAGTGGCAGTATTTCTGGCCATGCCGACGCCAATCTGACTTCTGATTCTGAACCAGAACTAAAACATGAAGCAGATGAAATCGGCAAGAGCAACTGCACAATTCTAATCTACATTTGACTTTAGCTGATGATGAGGACGACAACGAAGAATCCCTTCCGTGTATATTTCCGTGTCAAATGTGAGAATGTATCAGAAAGAATTGGCTTTGCCCTTTCATTCAAGGGTAACACAGAAGCTCAACTCTGTGATCAACACTAAATGGTGGGTTGGAGGGAAGAAAAAAATGAGGCCCCTATCTTGTGGGGATAAAAATGTATGTTCCACCGATTAGCCACAGACAGATGTGAACAATCAGTGAGACGAATCAGGGAAAATCTACCCCGAGAGCTATCTTTCACTTACCACACACGCACACACAAACACTTGTTCTCTAATTCCCACACAAAAGTGGAGACACACTGTGAAACACAAACAGAAATCTAAATTGATGTTCAATATCTCCTTTTTAATTTTGCATGTAGACATTAAGCTGCTGTCTGCTGAAACCTTGTTGTTGTCTTGCACAGATAGATCACAAGAATCCTCAATGAAGCACTTAATATAATCCCAATTACACAGCATTGCTCTCTTTAATATTAGTAGCTGTACATGTTGCTGAAATTAAAACCTGTGAACCATTGCACTGAGCAGACAGCTGTCTGAAACGCATCAAATATAAACTAAAGTTGGCAGAGAGCAGAATTAAAGAGGACATTTTACTTCATCTGGCTTCAAAGAGGAGCATGTTGGCTGGTTAGGGGTCTTGATCTGTTTGTAACATTTTCAAAGGAATGACTTTGAGACAAGTTTGACAGTCAGGGCAAGATGACTAAGTCATATTCATCTCGTCTTTTATCTTCCTCTCTCCTTTTATGACTGAGTTATTCTCTGTTATGTCTGCTTTTCTGTCCACTGTCACTTTTAATCTCTTTTTGTCATCACTATTTTGCCACCTTTTCTTAAAAAAAGAAAACAAATCCATGATATCCCTCCCTCTTTTCAACTCTTCCCAGTCTCAATCTCTTGTATTTGTACCCGTCATTATTTGCCTTTCTCTTACACCCCCATTTTCCTGCACCAAAATACAGTGCATCACTAACACCCTCAGAGACCATTCCACTGAACTCATTATGCCTTTTTAATTAGGTTAGAGTAATCATTTGCAACTTCTGTTGGTCAGAGCTTCTTCACACTAACACAAAATTTCGAGTAAGTGGAACACATTGGTTTGTGCAAATTTCAAATACAGTAGGTAAACCCTCCATCACTGTAGAGTACCACAGTAGTGGTTCTCCTCCCACATACTGTGGTTTGGTTAATTCTAAAGGTGACATGTGACAGTGTTCACCACTGTGCCATTGTACTGTCCTTCTAGAAAATGCATGTGTAACAAACACCCACACAAAAATGCCTCAGATATTATTTTCATTTTGTATACATTTGTAACAATAAGTGCTCAGTAGTCATACATTGACTGGAGGGCAGGAAGACAGAGGATAGATAGAACAAAAAGCAGGAAAAGGAGCCGTATCTATTCCTGCCTTTTCTCGGTGGGATAAGTAGAAACTCATTAAAACTACTGCCTAACCAAAACCGATCTTACAATTGGCGTGACTAAAAAGGCAAACAATTTCAATTGTTAATGCACAGCTATCAGCCAGTGGGAAAGAAGGGATGACGGGTGAATACACAGTGAGACAGAGCTATGTGGTTGGTATAGTCATGTTTAAGGGAAATAAGCGAAGCTTAATAACAATCATTGTTTGTGGTTGACTGTCTCTCTGTGAATGTCATTTGTCCATTCAAATTTGGCACACATGTCCACTTTAGGATTAAAGGATGAGCTAATCAGATTTTGGTCACCTTAAGTTTGACATCAAGATCAGAGAGTGACCTTCTAACTTGTGAGTGAGGCAAATCAAGGAATTCTTTATTGGCACTTTCTTACATCAGGCACAAATGTTTGAGTGCGTAAACAACAATAGTCAATATGAATTTGGTCTAACCACTTACATTTTCTTTTAGAATACTGCAGTTATTTCTACATGTTACTATCACATCCATAAATCTTAGGCTTGGGCCATGCAGGCACATAGTTGGGCAGCTGTTCAGAGACCCCTTGATTTGTGTTGCTATGCACTTTCAATATTTCATAATCATGTTCTTAAAAGTAGGGTGGGAGATCATTTTCTGGAGCAGTTTTTACTGTATTGCTTAAAATCCTCTTCACATCCCGATTGTAACCAACCAAGTAATTAGTGCACTTTGACTGTGGAGTTAACAGAGACTAAACCTGCTTTCAGAGCCCTGCTGATCCCTGGATGTGTTCCTGAAATTGTCCAGATGGGCTGCATGTGAGAATGCACACGTCCACAAAAGTTGCACTGGATGTTTTTCATTTCAATCGAATCTTTGGTTAATGAGAGGGTTTATGTGACTTGTTTGAGAAGGCAGTAAACAGCCCTTTGGTGGAAAGCTGGCCCTTTGGCAACAGCTACCTATGCTGCAACAAAACCCAAAGTCGGTATTGGTAAGTGTTTCAGAGATTGGGGGAATTCCTTGGTCCTGCCCATACTGTCCAGAGCCTTGATCCCAAGCCTACAGCTTCATATAAAAGAAACATGAAACACACTTGCATGAAAGAAAATTCCCTGTGTCCCTCACAGTGGACTGCTGGGCTGACACTCCCACTTCCATTTCAATCAGCCTGATTAGCCTATATAAGTTCACTGCTCTCTACTTCCTGGTGTGCTGTCACGATGGTCTGATTGTGAAACATGCTGGTAGGATTGACATAAATTTGTATTTAAAAATAGACAAACTGTTTGTGTACTTTCCTGTGCGCCCTCCCTCCTCCTTAAGATGTTTAAATGTGCATATGCCTTGGGTCCCGTTTGTGTGCCAGTCGTCCTCTCCCCTGTGAGGAGTGGCGTGTCTGAGGTACAACGCCTTTGTTTCAGTGATAGCTTTTCATTTGTTTTATTGTAGATGATGATTGCCACTGCTGTTTCATTTAGTTAGAATCTGTTTTTTTAATTAAATCTTCCTCGGTTGACTTTTGCTTTAAATTAAGCTCGTTCAGTTTTGAGTTTGCACTTGTTTGGGATTTTTGTTTAATTTGTTTAGCATTTGTTTAGATATATATATATATATATATATATATATATACACACATATTTGTAAACCAGCCACTTGAGACCATTAATTGTTTGCTCCCAAGAATAATTAGACTATTAGAGTGCAGTATTCATTGTCAATTATTATTTTTTTCTTAGCTAACACGTGTTTTTCTTTCTGTATGTGTGTGTGCGTGTGTGTGTGTGCGTGAGTGCCGTAGGGGCAGCTGCAATCATGCCCAGCCTGAGTATTCTTCACACCTCATGTGTTTGGTAATTTTTTGCATGTCCTTCACAATTTATGATTAACTAGTTTTTTGTTTGCTTTGTGTGGATGAGTGTGGTGAGCACTCTGAGACTATGATGTTTTTAGGTTTTAGTATTCAGCGTATAAACAGTGCCAAGTAATGTTAATGTGTGAATAAATCAAAACACATTTGTAATCTTGGGGGGACATCTTGTCTCCATCTGTCATTACAGTCACCTGTGTCATTGAAAAGTATCAGTGGTTTTAATCATTGGTTTAACTGAGTAACAGATGACCTGTGGCACCTGAAGTTGTATTGTAAACATCATTTTTAAAAGTCAAATCAAAGGTTTTTTGTTTTTTTTCATATTTATCTTAGCATTTCTGTGGTTAATAAATATTTTGATGCCTTTATCCTTCCAAATAAAAAAAGTAAAATCAAATGCTACCTAAAATAAACTAAAACAATATCCAGTCTGAGTGGAAGAGAAGCTGATTTTCTGTAACGATTAGATTTCTTTCATTACTCACTGTTCAAAAATCATGACTCTCCCAAGGCCCATATTTTGCTGCTGGTGAAATGAGCAAAATACAGATACAGAGAGATGAGACAGATGGATGTTACAAAGGCTTTATTTGATCCAATACAGTCAAAGAAATATGTCTTGCAGGACAGCACTGAGAAATGTGAAGTGAGGGACACTGCAGAAACGGCCAGAATAAGAAGCTGCATATGTTGAGGCAGCATGTGTTGATGTTTTTTTGGTATGAGGTTAACTATTAAAAAACAGGGGGAGGGATATTTGTGTACTCGGCTGGATGGTTTGAACAAGTGACAGGCTCAGGACCAGTATAAAAGAGGACAGAACTTGAAACCAAAATCTCACCCAAAACCATGCACACATCAAACCCAAGTCAGTTTAGTCCTATTCTGAGGATCCATTCACATTTACCACCAATGTCTATAAAACGTGAAGTCCAAATCTTTATATTTTAAACCTCAGCTGAACAAACACAATATATTATACAGCTAATCTAACACTGAAACTGCAGTAATCTCACAGTGACCTCATGCACAATGCGTAGTGCTGCATGTCAACATGGGGAAACACAATATTACCCTTATAAATCAGATTTTTAAATGTAGCCAAATTATTTTTTAGCCATAAGACAACTGCAAAAACTCAATTAATGACAAAAAAACATTTGTCCGTTGAACACTTTTGGATAGAATTGAATTATGTGTGGACCTTGTTGCTTTTTCGGAATCTCTTGTTTGCTTTTTGGTTGTTTGGCTGTTTGTTTTGGGATTTTTATACATTCAGGGATACACCAGGAGATCAGTCAGTCATTCAGAAAACAGGAGTCATGAAAAAGGAAATACTAATTGGAAAATAAATGCACAAACAACAACTTGACAACCAATATATACGCGTGTTATCACCAAGGCTGTAATGGGACCTTTAAGATAGGGTGGGGACGGGGGATCCAATCATTGCTGGATTGATTTTCTACAAAAACCAAGAGAAACAATTACAAGCCTGAGAGTGGCGTCGGGAGTCTGGTGTTAAAGACGTTTAGAGGAACAGAGATGCACTATCGATCCGGGTTTCATTCCAACATATTGGTAAACACTTTGCATTAAAAGGTGCTAAACTGCTCTTGCCCATGCTGAAGAGTTGCCTGAAGGGTAAGGGATAATAAACACAGCACTGTTTTGAGACTGTTTTGAGTGGTGGCATAAATGAAAACAATAGATGGCTGAAAAAGAAGAATTAAATACAAGAGTGGTATGCTAAGAGAAGATAAAATATTATATAATAAGTGTTATGCTGGCTTTATGAGGCTGAGAGGACTGCATTTCACACAAGTCCACAGTAGTCACTAATTAATATCAAGGCCATGTTATAATTAATTTTTATGGTGGCACTTATTTTATACATTGCATTTTAATAGAGGTTAGTTAGTTACATAATGATGATTACGGGTTCACACGGTGGCGCACGTGGCTAGCACTGTTGCCACACAGCAAAGAAGATTGTCCTGGCGACTTGTCCAGAGTGTACCCAACCTTGCGCCCCATGTCAGCCGGGACACACGGCGCCCACCGTGACCCTCATGTGGAGGATAAAGTGGTAGACAATGAATGAATGATGAAAAATAAATAGCTTTTTTCAAGTGTCAGAAAAATCCTCCCTGACAAGGATGTTTTACACTATATTCAGCAAAAACAATTCTATACATGGGTAAGATTTGTCTTGTGCATTGTATGGCAGCAGTGGAATATACTTAATAATGTAGATTCAGAATCAGATTTGGGGTAAATGTGATCTCAGTGATTTGTGGCATTCATTTTGGTGTAAAATAGAGCTAATTTATGAAACTGATGAGCGTTTGTAATTTTCAAACTCAAGAGTTGTTTACTCACAGCAGTGACAAAAACAGTCCGTGGGCAGCAGGTCTGTGTTTGTAAACACCTTGTGTGATGAGCAGTCAAAGGACAGATCAGACTGCTTATTGTTGACAGAATGAGGACGGGGACTCGGATAGCCACTCATCACAGCCCTCATTAACGGAAAAGCATCTCAGAGTGAACACTTGAACTGGATAGGCTTGTTATGAGTCATAATTTGTGTCAATGTGTGACAAAGTAGTTCATGTGCCTGACTCAGAGTGGTGCCGTCCACTTGTCAGGGGTTACTGGTACAGTCTTAAGTTGACAGAGGGCACAAGTAGCAGCATATGTTCACTTGCACAGATGTTGCGAAATCACTAAGCAGCTCCAAATGCTGTACAGTAGCATCTATTGTCTCAGAAACTGCCGAGTGTTTCTTCATTGTCAAAAAAGCAAAGAACATCAGGTGTCGAGAAATTTAACTAAGATTAAATGTTTGATAAGCAGTTTGATGTTTGATGCCTTGTTCTTTTTTTTAATTTTCCACCTTTGTGAAAGCCACCACAGATGGTTATTGTAAAAAAAAAAACAAAGGCACATCAGGGGCATCAGGTCACTTTCTTCAGCCAAGAACAGAAATCTGAGGCTGCATTATGGGCACAACCTCAGCATGACCTGAGCATAGCCTGGTCTGATGGTCTGGTCTGCATATAGCATGATCATGCACATCATGTCACAAAGCAAATTAACTATTTCATGAACATGATAATGAGATCAGTGGTCTTCCAAGCCACCAGAACTGAATCCAATACGCTTCAATATATAGTATGAGATGTGGAAAATTGCAGCATAAATGTTAATCTGCAGACATTATGCAGTGCATTGTGTCAACATTGAGCAGAATATCTGAATAAGTAAAGTTTAAACATATTCTGAAATGCATGTCCTAAAGAAGAATTTTGACTGTTTAGAGAAAGGGAGTTTCCAAAATACACATCCGCAATATACCGTCGCCAAACACCATAGGTTTGGCTACTATATATTGCAGTTAAGGCTGGAACTCCTTAGGAAATATCATGATAACAGATAAAATAAAAAAAGGAACTATAAAATTAAAGTGTGCCATGTGGACAGTCCCATCCAATGACAGTGGACAGTGACTCAACATTGGCATCAAAATGTCTTCTCCAGCAACATTCTACACACAATTATTCATGGTTGTCGGAGGATAAGTTATTGTATAATCAACTAAATTCAGTTTAAAAAAAAGAAATCATTATTAAGACTTAAACATTTCACTTAAAATTCATCACCACAGCTGCAAAGAAAACTTTTCAGAGCCACTTTTCAAGACTGTAGGAAGTTTTATTTAAATAACAATAATGATATTACAAAAAAAGAAAAGATTTTCAGCAGAGGATGTTTTGTTGAGGTCGTGAGGATTTCATATCATGCTCAGTCATAAACTCATACATTGCTATGTATGTTTGTAATGAAACTATTAAAGGATAACAGTGTAATAGTTAGATGATAAATGATCAAGCATTTGAACTGGCCACGATACTACTTGGATGTATTGATTTTCTTCTTCATTTTCCATCTATTTTTGTTTCTTTCCTCCCTTCATTCCTCTGCTATTTCTGCATGTCATACTATTCCGAAACTTTTCAACTCTCACCTTCATTTGGCTCACCTCAACTCTCCAATGACCATCTGTATTACTGAGGCCCACCTTCATTAGGAGCGCGATAGGGAGAGACAGAGATGACGAAACAAACATGAGACAAACGTGAAAAACTAGTTGCAAGGGGAGGAAAGAGGAAAGCTGAATACAAATAAGAGAAAGAAGAGAAAAAGAGGTGGTGTACAATGTCTAATTAAGCTCTCTTCTATTGTGTGCTTCTCATTTATCCTTTCATTTCCTGTTCTGCATCCTGCATGACGGCTATAATGTTTTATTTATTCATTATTGATATTGCTATTTGTGTCAACTGCATGATGACAACTGGTCTAATACATGTTCTCCAGAAACATGGTTAAGTAAACTGTTCACTCTCCCGCACCAAAGTCCATTGGGAAAATCAGCATTTTTGGCTCTCAAGTACATAGGAGCTGCTGGTCTACTGTAGCCTCATTTAATAAATCTGTATCACAGCATAACAACAGTTGTAATGGCATTTATTTGCTACTTTATAGGCTACTTATAGGCTAGATTAGTATGTTTGTTGTTATGTTTGTTACTTGCATGTTAAAACCATCGACACACTTAATTCTCTGTCATATCTGCCTCTGTTCAAACTTACTTTTACCTCTTTTTTGCGTTAACGCTTTCCCTCATACGATCCTCTACTGTCTGTACTGTATTTTTTTTATTTTGCCCCTTATCTTTCTATCTTTCTACCTTTCCTTCTCTCCTTCTTCCTCCTGTTCTTTGGTTCCCGTTACTGTCCCCCATCACCATCTGAGCCAATTAAGGAGCACGGAGGTGAAAATCAGGCCTGGCTCACCCAATGACAGGCCACGGTGGATATGACCTAGGATTTGACTTCCCCCGAGATGCTTGTGACAATAGGCAGGGTCAAGGTTACAAGAGCTTTTAAACACAGCCTGAAGCAGGAGGTGCAAGACATTCTGGCGTTGTGCCGAAATAAAAGAATAAATTGGATTTGTGAGACAGGCTGAAGGAAGAAGACAATGACAGGGTATCCTGTGGAGAAGGAGTGGTGGTTTTGTGTGTATGTGGCTGTATGCATGTTAAAGAAAAAAAGAAATGTGGGACGAGAGGGAGTAAATCAAACTCAGACTCAAACTTACGCCTAGCACAAACTGCAGTGCAAGTGTCATTAGTCGTGTCCAATCAGTACAGTTGTTATTTTCACGCCCAGTGCCCATGTTGTGTATCTAAGCCGCGCATTAGGTGCGACAACATGCAACGGGTGCACAATCCACATACACTGTCCTTGTGTCACACATAAGGACACATATTCGCTCCTCCTCCACTTCCTTATCAGTTAAATGCATTTTGAATGTAATTTCTTTATCCTGTGCAGTCTACAGGAGTTGTTGATAGGACAGAGGGACCACCGGTCAAGGACTTATTAGCATGGGGGGGCTGGCTGATGAGACTGCAGCCCCCCTCCTGTGCGTAAAAGCACACAGACACGGGCGCATCCTTCATCCTTAACACAAGATTACAGGACTCATATCTACTACTGTACTTCTGTCTCTTCTCTTCATGTGGCTGATTAAACTGAGAATGAAAATACAAACAAGCAAAAGCTAGGTTTCATCTAAAATGTAAAACAACAAGTTTTTGAATCGCAGCTGCACATCATGTGAGACCATGCACTCCTGTCACATCACCATTGACTTCTACTGCTTCTTCTTAACTTCAAACCTGCCTTTGGCAAATTTCTTTAAAGCTCCTTAAACCTTTCTTTTTAAACACTAATTTTCAGCTCTGATTTCTTTTTTTTATTTTGCATTTATCCATCTCCTTAGCATGAGAACTGTTCATATTTCCAGTTTCCTGCATTTGCCATTTTAATAGCAATGTGCCAGGCACAGGCACGCCTGGATTTTAAAGGCAATGACAAGCAAAACTATGATTGGCTTAAATGATGTTTCACCGAAAATACACCTAAATACAACCCCATTTATGCCCTGCACCTCACTTTTGTGCTGTGATTCTGCGCCACATAAACAACAAAATTGTCTTAATCGTTAAAACCACATGATTACCATGTGAACAAACAAAATCAGTGCCACTGAATCCTAATGCTGAAGCGAGTAAACACAATTAGCAGAATCACTGAACAAATCAACAGCATTTATTTCTGTGGAATTCCCTGTGCGATGCAGGTAGACGACTTATTGATGTGTTGATGTGTGTAAACCTCGACTATTACTTGGAATCCTTAATACTGAACTGAAGAAAGACACAAACAGATTCATTACATTTTGGTATTCTGAGCATAGGAGAGGAGTAAATAGGATAGGATAGGACAACAGGTGATACGATGGGAGAGGATTAACTCTGATTAACTCATGTGGAAACTAGTTTGCCATCATACACAATACCTCAACAAAATGTGAAGACACAGCATCACCATTACAACCATTGTCAGCATCAACACACATCAAAATAGGGATGGGACTTTTTTTTGACAAAACGACCGACAATCGACACGTACTCACCCCGACAAAGAAAATAGAGTCGGGGGGGCGGGGCTTGTGGGATTTTCATGTGTATTTCTGAATTGCATTTTGTCTTTCAAGTTATTACATTGCATATTCAAATAAATATCATAAAGTGCACTATAAAAATGAAGACGGCATCTCACCCAGTCAAGATCCTGCACTCTGGTGGACACTTAACAAGCGCAAGCTGTAAACCTGAGCCGTCTGGTGAAAGTCTACCTCTTCATCACTGCCACATCCGTGCCAGCGGAGAGAGTTTTCTCTGCCGCGGGATTTATAGTGAATAGACTCCGCACTCGCCTTCTTCCCAAACACGTGTTCTTGAACAAAAACTAGGCCAAAATGGTGAGATAAATTCACCTATTAGAGATGCGCGGTTGGGGGTTACACCCGCGGACATCAATAATCCATGGAGCGGGTGGATTGTGTGCGGGTGGGTCTCGGTTTAAATAAATAAACCAATAAATAATACGTAAGTTAACATATTGACTAGATCTGAAATGAGGCAGAAATTAGTTGACCTTGAGGATCTGCGCAGCTACTGTGTTCCATAACAACATATTATGTTCAGCAGACTACTACAGTGAATGATGATCGGGTGGCTGGAGGGTGCGGGTATTATTTGTTGAAAAAAAAAAAAAACACTGCTGCGAGTGAATTATTGATATTTACAGCTCATCCGCGCATCTCTATCAACTATTTTACTCTCACTGCTGTTTGATTTTATTTGTGATTAGATCAGGATGATTGATCTCTTTTTGTTTCTTTTAGTTGTCAGTCACTGCTTTGATGGTCAATATTGGACATTAAAGCCATGTTTTTGAGCCTAAAATTAAGTAGCACAGAGTAGAATGTCGTTCCCATCCCTACATCAAAACAAACACTCATGCTCAGTCAATAAACCACATTGACTATAACCTCTTAAACACATGAATAAAAAGAAAACTAAAACTGGAACTGGTCACCAGGAGCGAAAAGCCTTCACATTCACACACATTCTACAGTATTGGTGTTGACAGTTAATGGAACCTGCAGGTTAAGGGAGGAAAATCAGGTATCTGTAGAAAGCCCAGACAGGTAATGAGGAGATGGTGTAAACCACTGCACCATAGTGCATCATTGTTCAGTAATTAATATAATCTAAGCTGATTAACTATGATTGGAGATTATAGCTCAAGTGAAGTACTCCAACTGCTCCCGTATGACTCTGAATGAGAATATTCACCGATGCCTTTGGTTAAACCTCTGTGGATTCGACATAGCACCTACAGGTGATATGTTAGCTATTAGTTTCAATCAAATCAAGTGTGGGATTAGTTAAATAAGTTCCACACCCAATAGCTAATTCATTCTGAATTAACTTGTATACAGTTGTTTAGATTTGTTTCTAAATTAATTTAGCTGAAGCTATTCACATCACTTTGCAAAGCAGCTCAACTGTTTTATAGCCACTTGAAGAATCAGTCAGTTACCATTACTGTATCCAGCCTCCCCTATTTGCCAGACTTATTTACCAGTTATTTAAGCTGACATTGTCCATATAAGAGACTGATTGATGGTGTCCTTCACATATGTTTACCTTGCTGCCTTGTGATGAGAGAAAAAAAAAAATCAGAATTCTACTACCTTATTAGTGGACACTAAAATCAGTTACATTAAGGAAAATAAATTGTACAAGCTAAAAAATAGTCTCGCTTGCAGAGAATATGCCGGTACCTTTCACCAAAAAGTTAGTAGATTTTTTCAGAAAATAAACATTTGCTGAAGGGGCCCAATATACTGTCCAATAAACTCTAATTGTGAACTTCATTCATGGATTTTAGGTATATAGTGTTGTACCAACTACACTAAATCACATGTGGGATATGAATATATTTTTACCATCACACACTGATGCTCAGAGATGGCAACCATGTGCTCAGTACAACTGCTGTTAGAAGCAGTATTTTAACAGAGACAGTATCACAGTCCCATAAAGTATGATTACTTTTTTTTTTCTCAGAGACACTTTGGTGACTTTCTCCTTAGAGTGAAGCTTTTCTGGGTTACGGAGAGAATAAGGGATTACATCGACCTGGGGATTTCTCTGTTGCCAAGTTGAAATTTCCCTTTTTATTAATAAACCTCTGACACCCATGGGACACCCCAAAGTCCCCACCCACCTTTTATTCTATAATGGACTCATTATCGACTCATTTAAATGTGCCTAATGAATAAATCAATTAAATTCAATTAAGCTGATTGCACACTTCCCATTTAGCATCAAATGCCTGGTCTTAGGAGGGAGGTTGATAAAGAGAGCAAGGGAACTGCCGAATAAATGTGTTTTGTAGTAATAACCATTAATGCGTAGGCTAATTACACTGGTAAATGATCATTTCGTCTTAATTGATTTAGGCTTGTTAGAAGGGCATGGTGCCAGATTTGTTAGTTTGCCATGAGCACTTTTTCTGGATGACATTAATTGGAAGTGAATGGTCTCGTTTCTTGTCTTTCTCTGCTCCTAACTAGAGCACAAAGACATCCATCATAACTAATGGACAGCAGATCTGTAATGGAAACCAACCGAAAGAGAAATCTAGCTGAGATGTTTTCACACTGCAAAGTCAGGTAAAAGCTAATAGGAGGATTTACCTTCACTGGACATATATATATATATATATATATATATATATATATATATATATATATATATCTGCAAAAATATAATTTTTTCTCACCTATGACTTCACATGTACTTCTTATCGTGTTGCGTTGTGACTATGCAGTAGTGAATGGAGCCAGTAGAAAATGTCCTTCAGGACAAGTATAGTCCCACTTAGCTCTCCCCTGAATTTGAATCTTCTAACTCTACAACCTGAATCTATGACATGCCTCACAATATTATTAATAGCAAAACTAACTGAGCACATACTCAGTACAGCACTGCTTTCTATACTGAATCACAATGCCAATTTTTCATTGCAGGTACCGGTGCTGTTTTAAAACATCAAGAACAACATAAAAGTAAGTGTCCATATAAATCAAAAGTGCCTGAAGAACCCAGGGATCAATGTCTAGAGGTCACGACACAATAGGTTGCATTTTCATCCTCAGCACGTTCTTCCCTTTGTGGCTCCACAAAGATCTCCACTATCACCTTGTGATTATGGAGCAGAGCTGCCAGTGAAAGTTAGTGGCCAGAGGTACATTTTAATCCACCATACAAGTCTGCTTTAGCAGAATCCACATCACTGGGCCATGGCAGGCAAGACTGAAACCTCAGGCGTCCTCTGTGTGTATTTGATTAAAAACCTGCTCCCGTCCGGCATAAACAGATCTGACATAAATAAGGAAGCGATGAAAACACTGTAACATTTCTCCAAAAGAACTGCAGAAACTTTAAGCTTGTTCCAACACAAACTATATTACAAATTTGTTATTATTAGTGTCAATTTTTGTATTGTAATTAGTAGTGAATTTGTTGCATGAATTGGTTTTCTTCCCAAATGCTGACTCTTGAATAAGTTACACTCACCTTTTGTCATAGATTGTGCCATGAGTATGAAAGGTTTGGCTATTCCCAGTTACTGAGGTGAGCAGAGACCTCAAACTGCACTGTCAGCAGCTCTCAGGACTGGATGAAGAATGCAGAGTGTTCACAATGTGGTCTGAATTATTCAGAGAAGCTAGTCTCAAAAGACATGCTGCTAGTCAGTTTTTGAAATGGAACTTTTTGGTTTTACCAAGAAGTTTTAAGAGAGCGTTTATGGATTATTTTGGTCCTGGTGGTGGCGGCAGTCAAGATATTTTTTCACAAAGCTGTGCAGGGGTGAAAGTGCATCAGAAATTTCAGAGATCATTTTTTCTGTGACTAAAGAACTGGTTCAGATTCTCGGTTAGACTGCCAATCCTTCTATTTAGCTTCACCAAAGATTTCAAGGAAAGGATTTTTGAAATTAAATTATGTGATGTGCAGTAAGTAAATTCAACTATGTGTGTCCTTGTATCTTCCCGTCTATCCATCCACGGAATATCAGATAGAGTGAGATCTAAAGGGATTTGGTTGCTATACCCAATATGTGTGTATGTGCTTGTCCATGTGTGTTAGCAACAGTAGTAACAATTCTACAGTTTAGTAAGTATCATTAAATCCTCCTTGAGTCTCATACTCTCTCACACACACTTTCACCTTGAACTCAAAAACTTTGCTGAGAAAAGTTATTTGAAAACAAAATAATCTTTTCTTTTTTTTACAGAGCCATTATTTGGATCTTAAAGATCTGAGTTGTGCCCTGGGTTCAAAATACACACTCTTTCTAAATTAGTAAAAGTCTAAATATCTAAATTAATAATTTGATATTGTTGTCTTTGTTAATATTAACATTCCAATGTACTGAAAGGGCTTAATGCAATCTTAACAACTAATCTAAGCGTCTTGGTATGAAAAAAAGTGTGTATTTAATATTAGAGATAATAAAATTAATGCAAGTAAAGGCTTAATTTCTCTGTTCCAGGTTTAAGAAACACTTTCTTTCTATTCTTACAATAACAAATGCAGTAAGTCACAATTGTGTGCTATTTATATATGTAAATATTTAGACACACTCCAGCATACAGATATTCTCAAACTTTCCCTCACATCCCTTTGCAGATCCCAAAGGGGTTTCTCGGTTTATAAAATATTAATAGAGCCGGGGCAATTCACTCGCTTGAAAACCGACTGCGTGTTTGTCATTTACTGTGCGCCAAACAATAATCATGCTAAATCAACATCAGCCATTTTTCAGGAAAATGTAATGTCCACGATCTTCCCCTCACACTTGCATGTACACACACAACTGCACCTGTGGACACAAACACACACACACAGGTTTGCAGAGCTATTCCTTTTAGGACCCTGCATTTACTCCCACTCATTTGGACAGCCTAAACAAAGCCTTATACCTAACCGTAACCAAAACCACTGCATGCCTATCCCCAACCCCAACCTTAACCAAAACCACAATTCAAATCATAGCCCCAAAATTAACCAGTTCCTTAGAAATGGGGTTCTGCCTTATTAAGACTGGGTTTTGGTCCCCATGAGAACAAGGTCAGTGTTTATGCCAAAAAAGTCTTAAACAGGTAACAAATATACACAAACACACACACACACACACACACATATAGCCAGAGTCTTGCGGGAGCATCTCAACACAGGTATATGACTTCAATCATCCAACATGATGGATTCCACACGGTAAAACACACTCCAAATCCCTGCAGGACTCAGCCTGCGGCTGTACAACCCAGAGGCTGTGGCTGATTTCGATTCAACTCCTCTTTATTGAAATCCTCAGAGACTCTCACCTGCATCTCTGCTAGCAACAGAAAGACCTTGTCTACACTACAAAAGATATCACTGTAAAGAGCTCAGGGAAGAAGCAGGGTGAAAAAAACAACAATATACAGTATGCTGTGGATTTCTTTGCTTATAAACAAGTGTGGGGTTAACCCTCAGAGACCTGTCTCACTTGCTGCACACTCCTACAGAGCACTTTCAGCACAGCACAGTTCAGAGTCTTGCTCAAGGGCAGCTGCTGGGGGAAATTTATGTTTGGGATCAGGTGATCATGGGTTGCTTACTTTACACAGACAATCCACAATTCACATGTGGTAATGTCCATCCGCCCTTTACTCCAAGCCTTTGTCAATGGGAAACAACCACAAACAGAGAAACGATAGATGCAACGACATGTAGTCTATCCAGCAGAAGGGAGCTAAATTGCAAGATGAATGCAAAAAGGCAACATCAGGGCCTTTTAGGTGAATACGTGTTCTGAGAGATGTTGCTTTATTTGATTTTATAGATGTTATTTCTGCACACCTTTTGATGAGATACTCCAAGAGGGCACATTGTCTGCTGTTGTGCAATGGGCTCTGCATTTCTTCCAATGTGGAGAAGGTATTTCCAGCATAAAGATTTATTTTCTCTGCCATGTCGAGATTAAACTTCAAAGTTTGAGAATAAAGTTCTTTTCTTGCAGTTTAGGACAGACACAGGGTGTCCAGGTTCACGAACTTCAGTTCTTGATATTTGTGATATTCTTTCACGCAAGCAAAGAATTTCAGCAGGTCAAAAACTCACATACACATTCCAACCACGTCTGAGACTGACGTTCTGATAAAAGATTAAGGTCAACATGTCCAACTTTATTCTCGAATTAATCTTGTCATGGCAAAAAACATGTATTCCTTCATGCGTGGTCCTAATACGCCATCGTACAATTCTCACACAAACAGTATGGGCAGCAAATAAGTGGCAAATTCTGTGGTGTGACCCCCTTAGGATATATTTCAGTAGCTACGAGCACACACAATATGTCAATATGTGGCTAAATAGCAGGTATATATATCCTAAGCCTTTTGTGAAGCTTAGTTCAGGGACAGTCATCTAGTTTGTATTCTTGAAAACAATTCTAAAGTCAAAAAGGTGAGGCCACATCAAATTTTGCATTAATTCAGGAATCAGAAAATATTTATAGTCACTGTAACTGGTACAATGAACATTTTAAAGTGCAACCCTATCCAGTGCCAAAATAATAGAACAATACTAAGCAAAAAGAAGTGAAAATAACATGCAGACTTACAAAGTCTACAGCAATGGACTTACTGGAGGAAGTCTATAAAATAAATATAAAAGAGGGATTTTATTTTATTAAATTTGAATTAAAGGTCAGTAATATATCAATAACACAATCTTCAACTGAAGTGCAGTGACCGTGTTACTTTTATAATGTGCTATTTTATGATGTTACGTCTTCAAAAGTTAGATTCAATCAAGTTCAATATGAAAAGATATTTTTCTTTTATTGGGAAAAGCATTTTGCATCAGACATGACTTTGGGAGTGTCTTGTACTTTATTGCTTTTCCATTCATGAAATTCTTTTTAAATTAAAACATAATGAACAATAAAAACAGAACTGAGAAAAAAGACATAGGGAAAGAGAGAGTAAGTCATCACAGAGTTCGAATCAAACACAGTCAGATCTTACTGTCCATCTAGACCAAATCTTGTAAAACCTTTCTTTTTGCACTTTGAGAGAAAAAGTTAACTTTCCCATTATGTAAAGGTGGTGAATAATGTTAATCCTCAACAGTGAGTGGGTTTGCTTTCAACCATGTATCACCCATCATTTAACACTTTCTTTCTCTGCCTCTAGGGGTTGCCAATGCAGATCACCTGCTTTGTCAGTAATCCACATATTTGAATGATTTTTTTTTCACGCCGGATGCCCCTCCTTCTGACCGGTACTGTGCTTGCATGTACTTTCAAAAGATGCACTCCAACTGTTCAGCTTCAGAGTAAACCCTGATTCTGTTTTGAAGTGAAGACCTTCATATTTCCTACCATCTCGATCTATAACCCTCTAGCCAGGCTGATGAAAGATAAAAAAAAAAACATTTTTTTTTTTAAAAAAAAGGGTAAAACTGGGGGAAAAAAATATTAAGAAAAGGTTAAAAGGGAGAGAGCCAATATAACTGTGTTTTAATGAAAAGGAAGCAGGGATAATGAAGGCCGCTCAAAGAAATGTTATCCTGTGAAGGAAGAAGACAAAATGCAAGACATATAATGAGGCCTGGCACTCAGTGGAGCCCAAACATCTGCCAAGGTCAAATAACTCTGTTACAATCTTATAATGATAAAACCAAAAGGAGGAAGGATGTGGACGATTGTCACCAAATAGTATTTCTCCAGAAATAAATATATCCAACGCTCAGAGTGTTAATAAAAATAAATGTAATTCCTCGCAGGCCAGGGCAACATTTTTCAGCAACACTTAGGGCAAATCAATTGGCTGCTGACAATTGAATGAATGTCAGTGGAGTGTATAAGGCTGTGGATACACTGGTTGTATGAGCCGTGCATCTCCATTGCAGAACATCTGGCTTTTCATTTAGTCCTCCATGTTTTACAGATTAGAGCAGCCACACAGTTATTTGTGATTCACAGGAATCACAGTTCCCCTGCCCAACCTCTCATCCAAACTATCTGAAAACACATGAATGTGAACTGCTAGATAGGAGAGCTTTGCTTCTGCTGAAGGATAGCTTTGCATCACTGAAAAATACTAATGAACCCCACAGGTAAGTTGGGTCTGTTGCCATCAGCTGCTCTACAGAATGATTTTATTATTGCTGCAGATCACACGTTTATTTCTCCCCCCCCAGACAATTTTATCTTCGCTGTGAGCAGTTGTTGATTTTGAAGCTGAAAAAAAGTTTTAAAAAAAGATTGCATGTTGTCGCACTGAGTGCAGTTGCAGATGAAGGCGCTATTGCAGCATACAGGTGACCCCTGCTGGAAAGTTCAAGTCTAAATGAGGTGACGTGTCAGAGTATACACACACACACACACACACACAAAGCTCATTTACAGACGTTTGTGGAGTTAATGGGATGCATCCCAATGATTAGATATACTGGGCCTTTAAGTGTCACACACATTCTTCTTTCATTATATAACTGTATCATTCATTTCCTGGAGACTGACCTTAACTACGACTACTACTGGCCTAACCATAACCTCATCCTAATCATATATCAGGTCTTCATCTTAAAATGTAATCATTTATGTTACATTAGGTTATATTTTGTCCCCATATGGAAGACAAGTCCGCATAATGTGACTGTGTAAACAGATTTAGGTCCCCACAACATGCGTAATACCTGGTACACAGACACACACACACACAAAGTTCAGGTGAAGGATCTGTGTAATTACTTCCAGCTCCGCTGGATGTCACACACAAACTGCACATGCACACACAGGGAGAGTTTTGGTGAAGTTAGAGTTATTGTTTTTGCTATTCTCACTGCAAAGACACACACACACACACACTCAGTTCAGATATGGGCATAATTACTCGTTGCTTTGCTCTCATGGGTCACAGGTGTTGCTTCCAAATGAGTGTAAATGAAAACCATTAATCGTTGCTGGAGGCAAAGCTGAAAAAGAGTGATTAGCGACAACACAGTGGGCGCCGGGCAAAGAAAAAATTACTGTAGAAAGTAGATGAATGGGCGGATGAAAGGATAGATGATGGGAAGAGAGAGGGAAGAACAGCTGCATGCATAAATTCTAACTTAAAGCAATTGGACTGATAGAAATGGCTGTAGACTGACAGGTGCTGAAGGATAGATTACACTCGCTGACACAATAGACAAGGTTAATGTCTACAAAAATAAATAGATGCCTCACCGTCTGTTGCAGGAAGCATTGATAAAGAAAAATTAAACCACATGGCATCGCTGACAGAAATCCTCAGAGGATTGAGGTACTTAACAATCCTTCGTGCCTTATTGCCAGACTAGGAAACTTATATTCTTTCTCAGGTATATGAGTTTCTTCTAAAAGATCTATTTACTACTATTTACCAAACGCTGCTGGCCCAGTTTTAGTTTGAAAGCTGTGAGCCTTCCCAATTGTGTCCATTTATTCTGAGGTTTTTGACTGCCAGCGTTGCAGAAACATGCAGGGCAGCGGAGCTCTTTTCTGCCTCAATCCTGTGTGTGGATTTTGCAAGGGAAGTCTGTAGACAAATCGCTGGTCGTGGTGTGTTATTTGCTCGGCGATGTACTGTAGCCCATATTTGTTTGTACATGAAAACTGTAAATAAAAACATACAGCATTTCCGTTTCACGTAATCGTCATGTTTCCTTGGTCTAGTTGTTCGTTTGCAGTGAGAATTTATGTATAAATAACTGGGCCTGAAATGAGCTTTCCCTGTTTCAAAGAGCAGCAACCGCCACTGGTTTCTAGCATAAGAAATCCCTGCTCTTGCAACACTGGAAAAAGAAAATTGTTGACCAACGTAAATTGTAACTTTAGTTGATAACACTAAGAATATTGAACAGAGCTACAACCAATGATCCAGATGACACATGCAGAGTAATGGAAGTTTTCTAGGCGCCTAATGACTTTTTCCTGGCGCAGATCTGTGGAGCAAGTTTCTTAAAATGGAAGCAACACCCAAATTGAAAGACAGCTGCTCATCAGTTGCCACCATGTTGTATATACAAAAGCTGCTACACATCACTTCTCTGTCTTCATCAAGTAATACTGGCCTCTAGCACACCAGGGGAAAAAAAGAACACTTTGTAATTGGTTCCCTTTATTAAGAGATTCTGACGTTGGCCTTGCCAGAAGTGTCCGACAAATGAGATGAGACACGGTTGTAAATACAGAAAGAAGGGAGTTAAAGGAGGAAGCTGAGGAGAAGATGTGAAGCAGGAAGCATGGGCAGAGATGGAGGGAAACATTACAGAGATGTAGGTGAAGATAAATTGCAGTACAGATAAATTAAGGCAAAGATACAGGGGTTCATTAGAGAGAAATGGCGGATGATATGAGTTGATGTTTTTATCTGTCCATAAGTGGAATTTGCTTGAATTAACGAACCAGTGATGGATCCTTGTCTTTTTTATTTGTGTCTAAAATAAACTGGTACTACACTGTAAATGTACTGTTCATGCGTCATCAATCATCCCACAAAATATATTGACTTGCAGAATAGAGTGTTCAAATGACACTGATGCAAACAGGGCTTACACTCCTACTGAGGTATTTAGTCTGAAACATGGCCACTGAGAATTCCTGATCTTACGATGAAACTGAAACACATACACACATTCTGACAGGGTTTTAAAAGAACAAACTAATCAACTGGAATGATACTTCTCTGAAGAAACATTTGAAACATTTCTGTAGTCTTATGCAAAAATTTTCTTATGGGTAAAGGTGCAGATCTGTAGATCCCCCAGAATAAACAAGGCATTTTGTGAACCTGTATATCAAGGTGATCTGTGGATTGAACACCTTATTGGGCGGCATTGTTCAATTAGGGCTATGTTTAAAATGTTTTATGGTTGTAGCTGGTCAGCCCGGTCCGAGGCTTAAAACTATTTTTATTTTTTCTGAATATCAATGGAAAATATCAATGTTGGGGAATTGAATTCCAGAACCACAACCATGCCTCAGTTGCTGTGATGGTACTGAACCGTGACATCAACAAAAATGACTGAACTGTTCATGGCATAATGACATCAGACAGGAGAAGACATTCAGTAGGACACTGGCATCTCATGTCGTGCTTCCTGCTGTGTCAGTATCACACATCCATTCCACTTAACAACCTCCTTCATCAATGAGCAACCCTCACCAAGGTGACACTACGAAGCTGTCACTGCCATACCCTGGGAGACTGTCGCCATTGCATGCCAGGGCAACAAGAGCGGGTCCACAAAAAGGATGACTGAAGGTTATGAGCTCAAAACATGGAGAGTTGTATTTTCCAAAAAATAAAAAGCAGAGGGAGGGGACAAAATCAAACAAATATTTAAAATTGAACAAAAATCTTACATTAAAAAAAAAAAAAAAAAAATCAGACATTAAATATTTACTTTTGACTTTCTGGTTTCGGGGGATAGAAACTTAAGCTGGAATAAGACGCAGAGAAAGTTGAGGAGTATATCAGAAGCTTTAAACCCACTTGTGTCAACAATAGATATTCCCTTCAGCTGTGGATATTGTGTGATTGATGAGTGACAATGTAGTGGGAATTATTGCAGGTCAGTGCAATATACAGTATTACTGCTATGTGATCTGAGGCTACACAAAGGACATCATAAATGTAGGTGTGCTGCTGAACTTCCAAATGAATACTAGGTTGCAAAAGATGGGTTGAAAATGAACAGAAAAATGACTGTAAAACGTGACAGAACAGGTGCTTCCTACATAGAGTGTGTATGTTCTCCCCGTGTGGGGTTTTCTCTGGGTTCTCCGGTTTACTCCCACAGTCCAAAAACATGCAGATTTGGGGATTTGAATGTACTGTACTTTTATAGTTGCAGTCAAGTCAAATAAAAATTTCTGTCACAGATTGGGACAGAATAAAGTATATCTATCTATCTATCTATCTATCTATCTATCTATCTATCTATCTATCTATCCATCCAGAACCAAATAAATGGACTACATTAATGTAGCTTTTCTAGTCTTGGATTTCACCACTCAACACATCAACCCTTAAAGCCAGATATGTATCACACAGCTGGGAGAGTTTGAAGTTCAGGTTAAGCGCTAGGGATCTAACCACCAACCCTCTGCATAGTTAAGGACATACATCTTGAGCCACAGTGGCCCCTTTATCAGGCCTCATTGTAAAAAAAAATACAAGTTTAATATGATTTAAAGTAAAGCATTTTATTTGATCTCTATTAAATAAAATATATTCATTTGAATCACACAGCATAAGCAGGGAGAGGATAAAAAAATATTTTTTTGAGAGGGAGAATCTTAACTCTTAACCTTTAAATATTGTACATTCAGCACTGCTGCAGCCTTTGAAAATCAAATCAAACGTAAATATTGGAGTTAAAAAATTCAGATTTGGATCTGGCATGGAAATGTTCGCCCATTTCCTACATTTTATCCTATATGAATGGAAACAACCAACCCTTGCAGTGCTCCATATATCAACTACACTGCAAACTAAGCTTGAAATATGACCTTAGAGTAAAAATCCCTCCCTAATAGATTTTCAAATGTAGTTAATCATTTTAAACATCATGGGTTCATGGGGAATCACCACAGTTCAGTTGAGGAATGCATTAATTTGAGCTAGTTAAACTGGCAACATAATATATACAGCTTTAAAAAGAAAAACAACAAGAAAAAGATCATTATCATATGTCATTTTGCCTCAGAAGACAAGACAAACAAATGATTTTACCTTGTGGCAACCTGTTCCACTCCCCACTCAGCTTTCATCTTCTCTCTGATGCTTCTCCACCTGGAAACTGGGAAACATTCCATTAAGAAGAAGCTGGATGGAAGTGGATCTCCATTCTGTCAGGAAACGCTACACACCACAGCAACAAGGACTTCCTGGGTTCCCTCAGGTCATGTGACAAACCTGTTCCAATCAAAGAAAGACTAATTGTGCATTCACGTGCTCCTCCAAAGGTCACATTTCACATTTTAGTAATACATATGTTGTTCCAACTGCATGTGTATTTGCTTCAGATGGTACAAAAAACAGTTATTGTATGCCCCAAAGAAAATGTGTTGAATTAATCATTTTATTTTTTTCCCTGAAATTAAAATGTTGCTTAACCTGACATGATGGTAGGATAACTTTAATAAATACTGTTTTTGCTAACTATTCATATGTAGAAATGTATAATCACTTGAAAATAAAAACTACCATCTGATGGTCAAAAAGTTGAATCGATCTTGAAAGACCGACGTAATCAGTGGTAGACAAAAATTAGACTTTCCGTGGCAAATGACATAGCAGTGATAGCAGATGCATCTCCACCACTGAGTAAGCTAGCAGGCATAAACGTTCACAAAGCTAGCCATTAAATAAAGGACATAAAATACAATTTACCTGATTGTCACTCTTGACTGGTGCTAATAATCCCTTAACTGTTATCTGTTGAATGCATTACCTACTTAATCCTCGTAATGTTTATCTTCCTCTGAACTTTGTCACCGTTTTTCCGTTTTCTTCGTACTTTACCGCTGTTAAGTTGCATTAAAATCACACAGATACAGACCTTCAAAATAAACTTCCTGTTAAACCGGAAACGATGAACTGTCACGTCGAGGATAGCTAAACACAGTTGCTAACTTGACATAATTATTAACGTGCCGATGGTCGTTTACAAAAAACCTTTGTGACCTTAATTGTTTGCATGCACCATAGAAAAGATTCGTGTTTATACAAAACATGCAGTTTGTACTTGGAAGCAGAGGCTTTCTGCACAAACGACAAAGAACAGTATCCTTTCTGTTAGGCCTTTCCTTGGTGACTTCATTCCTAACTTCTATTGACCTCTTCTTCTTTTTACCAATTAGTATTATTTGGCTGTTTACCACAAACTATTTGTCTCTGTGGTCTGAGGACTGCAGCTCTGACATTTACCCTCCCTACTATAAGAGGCTGGTAATGTTGGTGAGAGAATTTAAGCATATTCAGAGTCTGGAGGGTGTCTGCTAAATGGCAAAAAATAAAAAAAATAAATACTGTGTCTTCCCTCAAACTACATTATGCATGCCAGTCAGCCCATCGATCACCACCCTGCCAGCACACAGTCGAACTCACAGCACTCTCAGTTGTAGAATTAAGATGAGGGGCAGCTTGTATTTTCAGTTTCCCAACAGCTTTGGAAGACATATGAAATTGACACACAGATAAAAAGTTGGTGTTGTTTTTTCACTTTTCCTTTTTTCTTTTTTTTTTTTTACTGGTAAATAGACCGTGATGCTTATCAGTCAAGTGCTTGATTAGGCTCCCTGCTGCAATCCTGCAATGGGATTGGGAAAAACAAAGTAGAATAGGAGTGGTTAACATGAGAAGATAGCAAGTGATTTGATTAGGGTAGAGCAGGTCGAATGAAAAGATGTGCATGCAAGTGTAACAGGGTTGTTATGATAAGGCCTTTGAATCACACCAAAATTCCTTTTTGTGTTTTTATTAATATGTATAAGTAATCTAATCTCCATTCTGTATTGTGGTTTTTGTGTGTGTGTGGCCGTAATAGGACCGTGACGTAATGCGTAGGTATGGGAGTGCGCATGCTCACTCCAGCCAGAATCGTTTCAACATGGCTGGAGATGGAATCTGTGATCAGATGGCAGCAGCTGCTATCCTTCTGTCACACACCAGCCGTGACTCCACCCTTCCTGCACTCACTTATTTCAGCTTAGGGTTAGGGTAAATCAAGCGATCTGAGATATAGTAGATTTCTGGGATTCCAACCTTGGGGAAATCGGGACTATGATGACTTAAACCAGAGCATTCCTACTGGCTGTTGCTTGGCAGCTGCGTGTACTCGTCCCTTCAGTGGAGTGGTCACTATTCCAGCATTAACAACAACTACCCATGCTGTTAAAAGCAACATTAAGTTTGTATTTATTTCACCAGAAATTCAAGCATTCCTGCACCTATTCAAGCAACTACTCAATAATACAGCATAGAGAAATCAGGAGTTAAACCAGCAGTCAGGCTTCAAGGGGTGGGAGGAACTGTGATTCTGGGCTTTGAAATATGGAGGGTGGTATTTATCTTTCAGTGTACAGCCTGCTGGAATTTATTAGGAGAAGACGAAGGGGAATTGGTGACGTAACCAGTTGTGTGGGCTAGACGTCTCATTTCACACAGCGCCTGACTTCTGTCTCCTTCAAGTGGGCAGCCACTATCGGTTGCACAATTGGAGAATGCAGCCTTATGAAGTGAGACACTGCTTATTTGAGGTGTGCATCCTTGTACGACCTCATTTCCTGTTTCTGATGAAGCGTCTTGCCAAGGCCTGCAATAAGTGAAAAGGCAATTTTCTGTTGAAAACCGTGATTCATTCAATCAAATGCTTGTACTGGTACTGTATTCCTGTTATAATCTTGTATTTATGCAGTGCACAGTTGTCATACGCCGCAGCTGACCACAATCTGTTAATCACACTCCATCACAGCCACACCAATACTGCCTCACACTCCATCTTATAGCCTCCAGCTTTCCAGATCAGAGTCTAACAGTCAGTTTAAAGTGTTATTCATTGTCTTTCTTGGGCTCATTATTATATGGGGGTTTCCTGCCATTGTACTCCCTGTTTTGTCTTAGCGTTCCACCATGTACATCAAAGGTGGTCAACTAGGGAGCATCTAAATTGCGGCGAAAGTCTAAGGGAATTTCCATTTTCCTGCAATAAGTGGGTTTAATTATGATGAGAGTGTCCCTGACAGAAGTGCTCTTTATGAGCAGATGAGCTGTAAACCCAAGGAAGATAACATCTACCAATGTTGCAACTGTTTTTTTACTCTCCAGTGAGTTCATTTATTGTTAGAAAAACAAGCAGATTTATGGGATGATATTTTCACTGTTTTACTGTTATCATTGTTTCGAAGTTTGAAATTGCACAAACAGCAAGAGAGAGGGAGAGTGGAAATGTGGCACATTAACATATGTATTTAGTTATTTCACTGATATTGAAGTAGGCTACCTCATCTTATGTAGTTCGCTGACTTTATGGATTTGAAAGTTTTGATGCGCCTCTGGTTAAATGTGCAGCAATTAGTTCATTGACTTGTTTAAAAGTGTGCAATATTAAAATGTGCATAGAGCAAATGCTAAAAAGATGAATTTATTGTTTCTGTGTTTAAAAAGTAAGTAAATCTGCACCTGAACTTTCAGTCTGTTTCAGATGCCTTTTACAGATATTTGGAAAGACAGAATGTGTGCAAAAAGAAAAGGACAAATAAATCACCTGCTTATGAGTGAAAACACAAACACTTGTGTGAGACCACATCAGCATGCACATTCTTCAAATGGCTTGACATATTGATAAACACTGCAAAGGCTGTGAAAAGAGCATATAAAAAGCTTGGCCGACAGCACCAAGATAGTTTAGAAATTAAAACGCCTCCTAAAGGTTAATGGGATTCCTCAATCCTCAACAAAAGTATCCTCAGCTTTCAGACCAAACTAATCAGGGTGAATCAAGGGCTTCTCATTGTGTTTACAGGAGATAGAAGACAGTGCAAGTTTAAATTTAAATTTCTGACACTCAACACTGCCCAAGAAAGAATCCGAGATAATAGAAAGGTTAAGGGTACAGATTTTGTTTAGTTACTATCAAAGTCCTCCAAGGAAAGTGTTGCCGTTCAACATCCATCTTGGTAACACTTATGGGCAGCTATTTCAAACTAAAAAGACCAGGCTTTGCTTCAAAATATGGATTAAAACAACATTTTTCCACAATGTATGTAACATCAGTCTCTTTCTTTGGCTCCTCCCACCACAGAATGCAAACAAATGCTCACGTTTTACATGTTTGTTTGAGGACGTGCTTTTCTATTCAAAATGATCCAAGTGGCCTTTGATTTGACTGACCGCACATGCCGGGATGATCTGCGTGGTTCAAAAGTGTGAGCACGCAAAGCATCGAAAGAAAGCATGAACATGATTGTTGTGGATTTCCACACTCTATAGGTTTGGGGACTGATGTCACATTTGTCAGGACTGAGTTGAAGTCACTTATACATGATATGTGGAAACTTTTCTTTTCTTTTTTCTTTTTTTTATGGAGCACTTATGGAGTGCCATCTATTGTGCTGATTACATTTGGGGAAAACTGACCTTTTCTGCTTATTGCCTCTGCTGTTTGATAATCCCTGTCAAAACAGCATGTAGTGGACAGGGATGCTGGCCATTTTCCACTCCAAGGAAATTACATTATGTTTTTTCTCAAAATGGGCTTCAAGTTGACAGGTAACATTATAGAGTGTTAATTATGACAAACACACTTTAGTCAGCTGATGGTGAGAGCTGGTTGGCAGAAAGCTATCCCAAAATGACCAATAACTTGTAATTGTAGCCGGATGCTGTGGCTCTGTCAGGTTGGTCTTTAAACATACACAACATACACATACTGTACATTCTAGAGTAGAATTCTGGGTGATCTATATCAGCGCATTAGCTCACCATAATGTGCCGGTAAATCTTAACATTTGTTCCCTCCTAATTCTTCCATTCACGTATTCCTGCTCCAGTGTCAGAACATTCATCACACCACATTACACACTTCAGTGGAAAATCACTCACTTGATAATGAAAATTTGACGTGAACCCAGTTAATTAATTTATCTCTTTCGGTTTTGTTATGGCAAACTTTATTATACTGGGAGTCATAATGAGGAATATGGGGTGTAATGATATTGCCACACCTGTCACTGGCTTTATTTCTAGACTTGGCAAATTTAAACAATCCATATGTGCAGGTGGTGAAGATGTGTCAGTGTGTGAGGTGACTGGTGAAGCTAGAGCGTGTGCGTTGCAGCCACCATTGTGTCTTCACTGAGCTCTGTGCACCTGACAGCAAAGTCCTGCTCACTATACCGATTTTACTCACACAAAAGGACATTCAAACTAAAATAGAACTCGGTAGTAGAAGCGCTGTATTAAAAGTAATTATTAAAACTAAGGACGCAGTGATATTCTTTATGTCATTCTGGATTTCTACTACAGTAGAGGATCATTGATTAATTTAGCCCATTTAATGTGGTAGAGGTCAAAAGGACATTCACACTTAATATTAGGGAAAGGCCAGCCTGACTTTTCTGAATCCCACCAGCTGCCACATCCGAGCATCATCACCCTTTCCTCTGCAGAGGAGAGGGCCGGACTACATATGTCATCATTATAATGATGCCTCACACACATTTAATTATCACACTCTGGCTTCAATTCTCCACCTCACCATCTGCATTACCAGTTTCTCCCATCTCCACAGTTTCTATTCAGGTTGTATTTTTTGTTTTGTTTTATCATATTCAGTTCTTATAGCTTCAGGCACAGATTTCTGCAAAAACAACAAAACCCACTAAAGGCCCACACAATACAAAAAAACATGAGAATCACATAAGATAAGCATGTATTATAATGAAGGACAGGACCAGAAAGTGAAGCCTGTACCTGAAACTCTTGAATGGCCACCAGGAGGCGACTCTTTTGGTTGCATTGGTTGTTGTTTTTTTATTCTTCTTTTTTATTCTCCTCTCTCTTGCAGGGCACTACAAGACTTTAATACTTTTGTGACATTTTTAAAAATGAATGAATTATTCATGTAGAAAATCAAGATCAGTGAAGTTGTGATGTAGTGTTACCCTACATTACCCTGTAACCCTAACCTGCTGCTGATTGGTCTGACGTCACTATCTGTCACACGTGATTCTCCAACCTCACATGGGTCGTTATCATATACGTCACTTTCCCCGATATAGGGTTAATACATCCCTGAATAGATAAAGGCAAAACCAATAATACATACCGTACATGCGCATACACTCAAATGTCCTCCCGCAGACATGGTGGTTGTGCCGCCTTCAAGCCTATCATTTGTGGAGAATGATTCTGTTTTGTCCTTTGTGTGGCTCAAAGCATCTCTTCGGAGCCTCAGATGTATTAGGCATTTCTTAATAACAGTCACTTTTCTCTTTTCTCTTTGACAAGCAGCTCATCTGAATCATGCAAACAGATGTGACCTTAACCAGGCACTCAGTGGAATTGTGTTTTGGCTGAGGTCTGAAGAGTCAAGTCATTCACGCATCTTTTGAAGCGAGGGACTGCGAGGAGACCTCTCATTGTTGTTGCACTGCATTCACGTGGGATAATCATGGGGACGAGTACAAATAAAACCGGCTTTATTCCTTCCTCGTTTTATGTGTTGTTAACTTTGTTTTCCTAGAAATTATAATTCATAAGGAGAGGGATTGGTGCACAAGAGCCAAGGGGTGCACTGCATTGATTCTATGAATTCATATATCCTTATGAATTAATTCATTCATGAGTCTCTTTCTTAACCTCTCCCTCTCTCTCTCTCTCATCCCTCACCCTGTGTTGTACCTATATGAATCAGTTTCATTACACAAAGTAGCTATATGAAGTTGTGCTTTGGGGAATATTGAAGAAGTGAGATAAAGAGCTTAAGAGCTCTGTTTTTCACCACCCATAAGTTTGTTCTTGTGTCCTTTCTCACCCTGCGCTACAATAGGAGCTAACTCCCCCTCCCCCTCCCCCTCCTCCAGCTTCACCTGTGACTGTCGTCTTCATCGTCTTGCTTTTGAAAAAAAGCTCCCTTTATTCACAGACTTCAGGTTAAGCCCCTGTCACTTAGTGTGTTACCTGCAGCGGGTTCAAACAATAGAAACTGCACAGTGCTCTCTGCTTATACTCTCGCTCTCACACAGAGAAAATGTGCACAGCAGCCAGTCAATCAGCTGACTGAATGACATGCAGGGGCCTCAAAGCTACTTGACGTTTATGATCAACAATGCATTATGTTCAAGAGCTTGCATCGAGTATGTATTATCTCACCTGCCTGCAACTCACCCGCTTTTCAATGAAATGTATGAAATGAACTGGTTAACTGTGTGCCGGTGGGTGATAACTACAACCTGAACATGTCTAGTGTGTACTCATCATCATTCAAATATCTTGAGTTTGAACTGGTGCACTGATACCTCACAGCAAGAAGGATCGTATAGTCGAAATGCCAGTTCAGTGTGGAGTTTGCATGTTCTCCTCATGTCTGCACGGGTTATCATCAGCAGATACTCAATCTCCAACTATACCTCCCACAGTCAGAGACTCTATGTTGACCATAGTTGTAAATGTGAGTCAAACTTTTCTCTGTGTGTTGGCCCTGTGACAGACCGCTGACCAGGGTGAACCCCGCCTCTCACTCAATGTCAGCTGGAATTGGCTCCAGCTACCCTGTGATCCTCAAGGGATAAATGGTATAAAGCAGCCATTTTCAAAAGCTTAAAAATGTTGAGAAGCCCTGTGTAGCCCAGTACTATCAAAACCTTAAATCCAAATAGTATTTTCAGACTTCTTTCATAAACAGGTGAGAAAATTGAAATGCAAACGTTATCCATAAATCATCCATGACAGTCCACCCATACAAACAGTAATTTAATTGAAAAGCAACTAAAATTAAAATAATCCTCAATATTTTAGGTTCTTTTGAGGCTTAATTACAAAACCGTACATACTTAGACACGTATACCCACAACACACACACCCTGCATTGGGATACGAATGTTGCTGAACACTAACATTGGATGTTGAATACTTTAAAAACTCATTAATGTTAGTTATGAACACACAGAGACACACCAAGGCCGTCAGCTGTAACCACAGTGCTCCAGAGAAATGACCGATTCCCTTCCAACAGTGAAACCTCAAGCGGAGACCAATGAATATTTAAACAGCTAATATATTTTACACACGGTCTCACACACACACACACACACACACAGATGACACAGTGCATCGATACTGACTAGGGTCACTCTACCAACAAGAGTTTGGGTAGACCCATTCATTTATAATGTGTGTGTGTGTGTGTGTGAGCGAGAGAGGGCGCAAGACAGGAGACAGTTAAGGTCACTGCACATGATATGATATACACAGCCTTCTGCAATATGACAACAGTATTATCACAGATGTGCGCACACACACACACACACTCATACAGAATATGATATTTGCTGAATATTATATTTATGAAAGAAGGGAAAAATTACTTGAAGTGATAGACTGGTAGATAGATTGAACAGCTTGGCAGCAGTGCAAAGAGTGTCAGAGACAGCAAAAGTCATTTAAGGGGTGGGAACTTGCAGTTGGCATGAATGTGCTTCCGCACAGCTCCGCATTGACACATCGCTCTATGGCTGATCAAGATACTAGCAAGAAAATGAACTTGTTAATATTAGTCACACTCACACAGCTAAAAACACAAATTTGCTTTTTGAAAACAAGCTGTAACAAGTTCACTTACTGACAATGTGACATAAAATGAATCATAACCGTGACTTTTTTAAAGCCTGAATATGTGACCTATAAACACACACCCCAGGATGTCCATATAAGGAGTTGTGTATTATTCCCGTGGGTGCACCTGCGGCACAGATCTGTGTCGCGTAAACAGTAAGGGTTAAACATTTGAACCCTTTAAATGCCAGGTTTTTGTCATGATGCCACCATTTGTAATGGTGCCCCTCCTCTATTAGTTTCTGTTGTTCTCATGTCTTTGTAATCTGCTGAACTTGTTTCTCTACATGTGACACCTGATGCATGTCTGTCCGTCTTGGAAAGGGGATCCCTCCCCTTTATTTTTGGCTCCTCCTGAGGTTTCTTCGTTTTGTGTTTTTGTTTTTTGTGGATTTCTTTCCTCACTCGAGGTGCGGGTCTAAGGATAAAGGGTGACACTTGCTGTACAGACTATAAAGTCCTTTGAGGCAAACTGTGTTTGTGATGTTGGTCTGCAAATAAAAGTGACTAGACTCGACGCTGACGGTATCCTTCTACTCGACAACTCATGTCCAACAACTATTTTTTTTTTGTTCCCAATGATGTACTATGTGGAGCCTAACCACTTAGTGAATGTCTTCACAAGACCAGAAACACAAGCATGTATTAGTAAGTGTCAGCTTGCCAGATGAAGGGTGTGATGAGGACTTGGGGTGGGGCAGTCCAATCACAGCAAAGCAATCATTTATCCTTCTCCAAAGAGGGCATGTTTGTTTATGTGTGTGTGTGTGTGTGTGTGTGTGTGTGTGCGGGCCCCCCGTCAACCTTGAGCTGAGAAATGACTTCATAATCGTTGCACTACTCTGCACCCACCTAACTCACAAACATTAGTTATCTCACGTACACAGTGAACTATAATTCACAAATTCTCACACACACACATATTTAGTCCATCATTTGCAGAGGTGGACCAACAAAACACACACTTACACAACTCAGATTGATGGACACACATGCAACATATTAATATTGGTCTCCTCAGTAATCTGTGAGTCAAGCCTATACTTCCTTGACCCCTTTATGTTAAGTGTGTGTGGGTGGCTGTGCTTGACCCTGCCACACTGCAGTGTTAAATGTTGAACTGATTAGACACTGAGTGATTCAACCTCTCCTGATCAGTTGGCTTTTAGCGATTAATGCCTTAACAGCCTGATGATCACTGGCTGGGCTGTGTCGCAGTACATAACAATGATATTTAAATGTGTATATGGCATGTAAACAGTATTTTAGCGTGTGGTAGAATTCGCCTGTGATACATACATTTATGCAGGAGCAGAACGCTGAGCAGATAAGAATTTATTTGCTGAAATGTGGGAAGGATTCCCCTCTGGACAGGAAGCAAAGTCATCACAGCCTGTCACCAAATCACAGTCGCGTATGACAGCCAGTCGTTCAATCACACACATTTATGACAGCTTAGTCAGGCCAGACTCCCACACATGCCCTGCGGTTGTGCATCTGTGTGTGTCTGTGTGGGAGAGGGAGAGAGAGAGAAAAGACTGACCACAGTCACTGTGGTCTTTTACTTCAAATTTGTAGACTTGCATTGTTTAAAGGACCAGTGTGTGTAGGATTTAGTGGCAGATTTTATTAGGGGTAAAGTTGAATATTAAAACCAAGTGAATACAGTTTTCCTGAGTCTGATATAGAGTTAAGCTTTTGCGTTGTTGTAATCTTCTTATTCTTCCTTTCCTTTCGGCTGCTCCCTTCAGGGGTCACCACAGCGAATCAACCTCCTCCATCACACCCTGTTCTCTGTATCCCCCTCTCTCACACCAGCTAACTTCATGTCTTCTTTCACTACATCCATAAACCTTCTCTTTGGTCTTCCTCTAGACCTCCTGCCTGGCAGTTCCAACCCCAGCATCCTTCTACCAATATACTCACTATCCCTCCTCTACATGACCAAACCATCTCATTCTGGCCTCTCTGAACATCTAACATGTGCTGTTCCTCTGATTGACTCATTCCTGATCCTATCCATCTTCATTTCTGCTACCTCCAGCTCTGCTTCTTGTCTTTTCCTCAGTGCCACTGTCTCCAGACCATACAGCATCGCTGGTCTCACCACTGTCTTGTATATCTTTCCTTTCATTCTGGCTGATACTCTTTTATCATCATGACACTTTTCTTCACCCATTCCAACCAGCTTGAACATGTTTCTTCACTTCTTACTTAAAATCCTCCACCTTCTTTATCTCCACTCCCTGTAGCCTCATGGTTCTGCTTGGGTTCCTCTCATTAACCCACATATATTTGTAATGGCATATTGTTGTAATGGCTACACTAAAACAACCATGGCTATTTTATTGGTTGTCACTTCACATAATTAGAGTGAAGATGTGCCTGTCATGGTGTGTGTACTCGTATTTGTTATCTCCTCTTCTGGCATGAACACTGACCTTGTCAGGACCAGTATAGTCCTCATGGAGACCAAAAGCTGGTCCTAAATGAACTGATTATGTTCAGGCCTAAGACCGAATTGTGGTTAGGTTAAGATGCAGGTTAGGTATGATGAAGGAGAAGCTTTGTTTAGGCTGTCCAGATGATTGCAAATCAATACAGTGTCCCTAAGAAGAATAGCTACGCAAACCTGTGTGTGTGTGTGTGTGTGTCTCCCACTTGTCCACAGGTAACACTTAAAATAAAATGGGTCACAGATTCAGGTTTATATCAGGTATTTTCTCATGTGACAGTATAGGACTGGCATGTTTTAATGAGCTCGGCTCCACAGAGAGACTAAATCTGGATCTTGCTCTGGAAACCCTAACTTGCTTACACTCAGGACCCTTTTTTTTTTTTTGCTGAGGGGGTGGGAATGTGTTTTCATGGATTCCACATGTGCTGATAAGAGCTCATTACTGTTGTAATATAGCTTTGTTTCACTAGATTTACCAGAAATCGCCTGTCAATTATTGAACATCGGCAGCACATTTATATATACATATATATATATATATATATATATATATATATATATGTATATATAAATGTCTAATAAATTTCTAATATTCAGCGTTGATTTTTCTCACTTGGGTGAAAATACAAATGAACAAATGAATATCTTTACTGATAAGAAAAAATCAATGTCCAGACATGGACAGACATTTGCTTCACACACCTGATGACTCAATGTCTCCATCTATGGAAGCTTTATATAAATCTTTCCCTGCATTGACATATATTCTCCTCCAGACTCTTCCTTTTGTTATGCCAATGCTGGAGAAGGGCAAATGGGAGCGCCCTCTATCCTTGAACTGTGCTGCGCTGGTCAGCGCTCCCATCATGGCTTTGGATGGAGCCTAAAGGTTGTGCAGATGTTTAGTTCTCTCTCTCACTCTCGCATCACTTCATTTGCATGATGCTCAAAGATTATTATGGATGAACTGATTGATAAATATGTTCCCTACTTGTAAGTATAAAACATCCAGTAACTGCATGCATCACATCGTAGCAGCAGAGTCATGCAGTGGAAACAGATTCTCTACTTTCAGGTCAATGACCTGTTGTGTGATTGAAGCACATCCAGAGCATTAAGTGTGATCAATGCATGCGCTTATCTGCCCAGACCTGAGGAGATATTTCCTGAACTCTTTCATTTGCTCAGGAGATGAAAGAGAAATATCCATCTGAAGCAGCATTCAATATCAGATTACAGTTTTTGAAAGATATTAGGATTCGGATTAGACAGAAGAAGAATAAAGGAGCAAGCAATAGAGGCATTTGCATTAAAGAAATTCCACACAAGGAAAGATAAATACACTTTTGTAAACAGAAGGACAAAAAGGGTTAAAGGGTTAAAAATGTAATTGAAATTGAAATTCAAATAAAAGAGAGCAGATAGGAGAGCGGAAGATGGAGAGATGAAAGAAGAAACCCGGAGGATACAAGTGAAACAAGTTAGAAGAAAGCTAAATTACTGTCGGAAAAGATGGAGAGAAAGTGGATAAGAGGAATTAAAGGAGCTGGATGATAAAAGTGAACTAAAGAGAGAAAAACTTCCTTTTGTCTCAAAGAGCTAAGTTTCACATTCATAACATACATGAAATAAAGAGATTAGTTAAGGAAAAAGTGACGTAGAAAAAAAAACACTTAGTTTTCCTTTTGTCTGCTTTTTCTCTCTCTCCATTCCTCAATCAGGAAAAGGGAAACATGGCGAGCTGTCCCCTGTAAGCGGCGTTAGGAAGCTGATAACTCACCACAATCCATCACAATGCTCATTACTGTCTACCTCCAGTGCTCCAAGACACAGAGAGGGATGGAGGAACAAGAATGGATGGAAAGGCGGTGAGGGGGTGAAATGAAGAGTGAAGGAAGGAGGGGAAATACAGAAAACTGGAGAGAAAGGTAAATGAGAAGAGGTTACGAAAGATGGGCAAGCAATAAGGAAATAATTTTGAATAATTTTGTCATTCATTTATTTCTTTATCCTCGTTAGACTAGTTTTTCATATCACTCTCTTCTCTCTCTTTCTATGTCCTATCTTTCTTCTTTCCAATTTCTCATTCTTTTACTTTCTCTTTCCCAAACATCACTTTGTTTTCTTGTCCCACCTCTACACTCTACTCTCTTAACCACTGGTTTTCTCCTTCTCACTATCACTTTTCCCCCTTTCCTTTCTGTATCCCCACTTTCTTCCTCAATAATCTTTACCTGCCTGCCTTCCTCTCTCGCTTCCTTTCTCTCAATCTCGGTTTCCATCGAGTCCAATTAAAACCACTATTATTCTGTCTAACCAGACTGGACTGATGTACATTCCCCTGTCAGTCAAGGCAAAAGCCGTCTGTTTTCCATCCAGCTGCCTTTCACCACTCAGCAGATGCCAGTAGAGTAAAGTGGCAGCTCAGTGTAACAATGTCGCCCCCTATTGGTGTCAGAAAATACCTCAACCTGCCAATGCAGAGGAGAAAAGAGGGATATTCAGGACCAAGGTACAAATATGATGATATAATATACATTGTATTATTTTATTTATAGCACTGTCCTCTTCTACTTACAGTCTTTTGTCTATTGGTAATAATACAATCCAATGCCATTGCAAACACAGTGCGACGATTTATCAAACTCAAAATACAGTACATGAGAATTCGGATGACATACGATTCTCCTGACTGACCTTGTTGTTGTCACTGCAGCTCTTTGCATTGGTGAACACACTGTATTACATATTTTGCATATTTTAAGTCAAAGTGTGAACAAGCTTATAAAGAATTGTGAACCTGCTGCCCTCTAAATTTCCCATTCGATTTAGTCATTTAATAAAATGTATACATTTTAAGTCATTTGGCTATTTAACTGTTAGAGTGCTGTAGTAATACATAGTTTGAGAGTTTGTGTTTGTCACTGCAAAAACATAATATGAGTTTTGCAATTAAAAGTACTTATAAGTCCCTCAAAGCAATGTGTACTCTAAAGCCACAGTACTGTTTTGTGCACTCTATATTATCCATCCATCCATTTTCTACCGCTTTATCCTCCACATGAGAGTCAGCTGACATAGGGCGATAGGTGGGGCACGCCCTGGACAGTTTACCAGTATATCACAGAGCAACAATCCTAGTCACTGCAATGCTGTATGGGCCTGAGGCTTGCATGAGTTTCTGCAAGACGCCTCTTGTGTGATAGGTGACTTGTCACCGCCCCCACCCCAAAAAAAAAATTCACCATTCTCAAAAACCTAACAAATATATTGGGGGAGAGCATGAAAAAGACTAAAACTAACAAAAACTGGATCATGGGTAATCTCCAACTCAAATTAAAACTAAACTAAACTAAACTCAACATGCAATAGCCAAGTGGGAAACTATGGAATAACCAAACTCACACACAAACTGCTGCTGCTCAGGCTCAACTTTCAGGTGATTCAGCCAATGAATTTCCGAGGCTACCTGTGAGCACACACCTCTGCCAAGGCTACTTGGTATATGTATCTGGATCCCCACAAAAATCCAATCATTTCATCCTTGGGCATAACCTGGATCCTGGAACATTTTTACACATACATTTTGACTTTTGCAAATTCCTTGAAAGATAATCCTTGAAGTTCCTAATAAGAACTTATTAGTAACTGAGACAGCATCATCATTATACACGGTAGATATATGAGTGAAACGAGAGCAAGGAGCTTCATTATGATGCTTTTTGCTTGTAAAGTATTAACATGTTTTAACTCAATATGGAACCAGATGAGATAGGCTGAAAGCAATAAGCAAAGACAAAACTGCACACACATGCACACACGGAGAGAATTCAAGTACGTCTCACTTCTACAGCACGATCATATTCTCCCTCCTCCTTTCATCTAAACAACAACAGAGATGCACCAAAACCAGACAGCATCCAGCTGGAGGTGTTACTTTTTGGCTACAATTGCAAAGTCGACCCAGAATTAAAGATCAAAATCTACAGCTAGAGAGTGTAACACTTGGTGTTTTTGATTAGACGACCTCCTATTCTTCTCACTTTGGTTTTCATTGTTGTGAAAATCCTTTCCAGTCAACTGGGTCGGATGTCAGAAGGGGAAAAGCAGAAGAGGGGGGAGAAATAGTCTGTCAGCAACTCCCGTTGCTTTTGTGTCACATCATGTCATCAGCATTTTAGCTGCCATCTAATTATCTGAGTACATCGTATTACCAGTAGGTACTTTTTACATTTATTTATTATAGTATTCATTTATTTAGCAGTTGGGAAAAGGGCTTTTGTGACTGTTTCCTTTGGATATTGAAGTTATTTTTTTATGTATTGCTCCAAAAAGGGATCTAAAGCACACTGGATGCATGGCACACAATGTTTTTTCTGTTCATTTAGGCATACATGTACTTTCAGATAAGACAAGAGCAGCTTCACTGCCAAGCTGCTCTTCTTGAGAATAGAGGATGGAGCATTTTTTTCTCTGCAACCCACAAGCAGTTCAAAACAATTGACAGTGAAAATGTGTTTTTATTTTGCTGTAAATTTGTCAAATATTCACATTCAACAACAATTGTTTCAAAGTAAAAGCCATTTATTTTGCTTCAGCAAGACCTTCACTGTGTACTATTTTGCAATACCACTGATTCACAGCTCCGAACTGAAGCGTCCTGGAAATTCAAATGAGGGCATAGGCATATTAAACATTTTCAAAGGAAAACTCTTCTGTCTACATGCACAGTATAATTCTTGCCACTAGGGGTGTCTCTCTCACTCTCTCTCTATCTCTCTCTGTCTCTCTTTAAAATCAAAACAATAACAAGATGTAGTTTGATAAAGTCTAGGAGCAGCGTGGGATTATGAGTTTCAGGTCACTTCCTAATTAAGTGACTCCTCCTCTTTTTGCTTACATTGCATATGCCACATGGCTTTTTAAAAAGTGTGACCAACTCCCCTCCCTTCTGGTCTCACATCCATTAATTTATTTTCTACAAGCATTTTATTGTTTTCTTTTTTTCTTATTGTTTGCAGAACCAGCAGATGTGCAGCATTACAACATTTTATTGAGTATGGAGGCACATTTAGAGTGTTTAAAAGTATATTAATTATGGCCATTTCCAAAGGCAAACACTGTTTAATAAACATAGCAGTAAAGCAATGAATCAAACGGTTAATTACTCGCAATATCAATATCCATACTGCTGTCAATAGACTAAAAGAGTGTGAGAAAAAGTGAAAAGGTTTGCAAAAACTGTGAAACTGTCCTACAGCAGAATAAATAGATAAAAATCACTGCTTGGCAGGAGTGGGGGTTTCATTTTTATTTTATTTTTTATTTCATTCCTCAAACAAATCAAACACAAACATAAAAAAAAAAGAAAATCCCAAAACATGAATGAAAAGAGGCAGAAAGAAGAAGAATTTTGATTCCTAACACCAAAAGTCATCTCCGGAAAAAACATACGGCAACGATCTTAGATTCTGAACTTGTGGATTTTAACAACCTTTACCAACTCTCTGAAATAGTAAAATAATGGTTGCTCAATTTTGAAGTCCACAGTCTGATAGAATCTCCATGAAATTACCCTTTAGATTGTCTGGTCAAATATTTCAGGCTGTTTGATTTGAATGTTGGGATCAAACCTCACACACTGCTGTCCAGTATTAACGATATATTCTCTTGTAGACTCCTACTCTAGTATATCTGATGTCAGTTCATTGATAATTATTAAATATTGGCATCTTAGTTTCTCTAAAGCTGCTGTCAGTGATCACATCTTTTCAGCAAACATTAGGCTAACTCCTCGTCGGTTGCAGCCAGTAGCATTTCCCTCATTTGTCCCCACATCATTTCATGAATAATTTGGTGAAGGAGGGTATTTATCCACTTAATATATTTCCATGAATTGGTCTACTGTCCTTGTCACAGTATGTAAGCGCTAGTGGGGTGTCCACCTGGGCTATGTACGGGGGTCTCCCTTAAACTTAAAATAACAATATTTTAAGCTGCCAGCATGAAATCAGTCTCCTCGTCTTCTGTGTATTAGCTTCTTCTATTACTCGCACGTTTTAGAAGTTTGAATCCCTGTTGCTTATCTTGGTATGTTAGTCCAACTTTGAGAAATTCCATTAAGTACAATTTCTAAAAAAAAATAAAAGTCTAGTTTGGATAAACCCTCATTTGTTACTTGAAAAGAAGTTATACCCGCTTTAACGCAAGAAGCTTGTGTCAGTGACACTCTATATTATTGAGCTATAACATATTTTAAATACAATATTTGATGAACAGCAACTTTACATTGTTTAAATTACATTGGTTGCAATGTTCTGTATTAAATTAGAAAACTTAGAAAGGAAGTAACTCAGACCAAGGCAATAATGGAAAAAGGCTCGAGTTAAAGGGGAAAAGACACCTTTGAAAAATGGAAAATACTGAAAACAGAGGTAACGGAGCATTGGAAAAGGTCATGGAGGAGGGAGACAGGAAGTTTATATAAATGGGTATACAGGGAATATTAGAGAGAGGAAGGAGGGGTGAGTGGAAACTCCCACCTATTACTTTATTCTTTCTCCTCCACACCTTCTGTTTCTGCATTTCTCCTCCCGTTGTCACAGAACAGCATTTATCTTCTCAGCTTTACCTCCATCCAGGCCTCCTCTATCATTTCTTCCTGTCACCAATTCGGTCCACCTTTCCCTCCCCCCCATTCTATCCAATTCAAGTCACTTCCCCCGTTGCCATCTGCTCTTCCATTAAATCTTTTACTACCTCGCTCTTATTTTCTCCTCTTGTTTTATTTCCATTTAAGTAAAAAAAAAAATCTCACCTTCTCTCTTACTCATTCTGCCACTGACTCCCCTTTTTTTCTCCAACCTCATCTTCTACCCCTTCATCTCTACCCCCTCCGTACAATAATCTCCTTTCCTCTACAGCCCCTCTTCTCCCACTGCCTTCTTTTTTCAATTTCCTCCTCCTTTCTTTTACTCCTCTCCTCTCATCTCTCCCCCACTTCTCTCCTTCCCTGTCCTGTCATTTTCCCTCATCCCACTATATCCCCTTTTCTCCACAGAGATTTTCTCCCACAGGAGGCGGCAGGAGCTAATCCCAAAAAAGCTGTTTTGAAAGGCGACAGAAAGACGCAGCAGCCCTCCCCTTCCAAACAGACACCCACAGACCATACTCTGTCTCTTCTTCTTCATCTGTTCCTTCACTCCTTGATTGCAGACTTCTCTGTCTTGGGGGCGGTTGTGTGCACGCACAACTAAAACACACTCCTTCACAGAAACTCTCTGGCTTTGTATTTATCATTATTGACGAGTCAAGCAAAGTCATTGCAGAGCTCTGTGCTCGCATGCCGGCAGCACTTTTGGGATCATCATTATGAGGAGCTGGACTTGTAGCTTTGAGTGGGCAGAGGAAGCCTGCACAGGCGTGGAGCTATAATGAGTTCTCGTAATAAACAAATAATGCTGTTTGATTCTGCAGCATTCTTCCATCTCAACTAGCAACTGTGCCGTCTTTTTAATTTTAATTGCACCATCTCGAAGCAAACGTCTCCCATGGTGGCAGTGAAGAAACAAACGCAGGCCTCTCCCTGGCCCTTTGTTTTATGTCTCATAAAAAAAGTATGTAGAGTCAAACAACAGGCAGACATGTTTTCTTCCTGGTGAATGAGAACGTTGTTGTTAGATTGTTTAAGTGTACTAATGGTTGCATTGGTACTGAAAGAAGGCAAAAAATGACCCAGAGACTTGGTTCTTCCAAAAACCTGGACATTTGACTGGCAAGCTGGCCGAAGAAGTCCCGTAGAATTCCCTGTGATACTTTTTTGGACATTTCAGTTGACACACGCGGAGAGGTTCATGTAAGTGGTAATGTGAATAATTGGTTAGGGAAGGAAGAAAATGGGAGCTGAGAGGGGTGGAAAAGATGAAAGGGGAATCAAAAAAGAAGAGGGCAAATTGCTAAGAATAAGAATGTGGAGATGGGTAGATGAAAAGAAGAGATGAAAAGTAGGGCGGAATAAGGACCCTCTTATAAGACAATGGCGGAAATTGAATGAGAGTTAACGGTGACAGCAGGTTCAGAGATGTGACCGGGCACAAGAAGGCAGGAGAATAGTACAAACAGGATTGAGAGAGGAGATATGAGAAAATATGAAATTAGCTTTTGGAAGGAGAGAATAGGTTGAATGGAGGAGCAGGTGAGGAGGAGGTATAGAAGGAGAGTAGAACACAATGCATTTGAATGGCTGAGTTAGAGACCTCCAAATCCCCTGAAGAAATAATACAGTTAGGCAAAGAAAGACAGAGTCCTGTATGACGGGAGATAGAGGTAAACCACATTTGATTCTCACTGGCAGCCAGAACCAGCTTACATTTTCTGCACCCTCTCTGGTCCCAAAACCAACGGCATTACCCAGCGCTGCTTCCAGAAGCGCACACCGTGCCATGGCTGTGTAATCCAAATTCCAAAGGCATGTAATTATAAGAGTTCATTTGAGAGCAGGAACTGTGGTGGTGCGTCATGCAAGGTGGGTGCTTCGGTTTGAAAATGCCAAATAGCCTTGTGGTGTGAGGCTGCAAACCAGATTTTGGAGAGCACATTTCTATTATGGCTTTTGCTTCCCTGAGTCTTGAAGTCCTGAAATTTGAAATGAAAACAATTAGAATTCCGTATGGTGAACGTCATCGGTCTTGTTTGTTTCACATGTGTATTTGTGACCAATGGACAGACTCCCTCCAACAGGCCTTGAAGAGGGGGGGAAATCACGTTTAGACAGGTTTACACACGTCTTTCTATTTGTTCAACTGCTGTGCAGGAAAAATCCAAAACCAGTCAACAAAAGAGAGTCGAAGGCATCATGTTTCCGGATTGTCATCAAAAGGGTTGGCGCTGATTCTTTATTACAGTATGTATATTTTATGTTCCAGCTACCATAAAACATTATGACTAGTTTTGATGGAAACCTGTCTCGTTAGTCTATAATAACAACCTGGAGTAATCACCAAATGGCTGTCAAGTATTTTGTTGTTGACTGCTACAACATGTTAGCGTCGCCCAATATCCACCCCACCGCTAGCAACTTATGGTCTAATAAGCAGTGATGGATCTGTAAAGTGTATGCTCTTCATAAAAAGTGCTGTTCATTTTATTTTTACACATTCAACATGTGGTTAGCTCAGTTTAAATGAATCGTCACATACACCTATTACTTCCAAATGTCACCGATTTGATTAAATACTTCTTTACCTGTGTATTGTTACTTGTTAGTTGCATATTGTGCCTAAACGCCGTGTAATGGTTGGATCATTGAATGCAGAGCCGCTACAGTGGAACGCAAACAGTTGCAGCTGAAGAAATACTGTGTGAGCTCCATAAATAGAATATGGTTTAAAAACAAGACAATAAAATCAGCCTCAGGAATACATTATGCATAAGTGTCCAGGAAGGAACTATACCAAACAACAAAAGTGAGTGGGTGTGTTATTTCTTTTTTATGCATGAACTTAAGAGTTCCATTGAAATGGGTAACTTTTACATCAAGTTATACATTTTAAATGACTAAATAATGCATCTGTGAGTGTGTCTTCATGCTTGTGTTGTCGTGGGGACCGTTTCAGTGATCCACAGGATTTATCAATGTATTAATGTGCATTTCACCCGGCTGTTGAGTCTACAGTATTACATATTGGAATTTTAAAGTAATAGCAACACAGTATGTGCTTTACATCAAAATAAAAAAAATACATGCATGGTATTGTGTGGAATTAAAGTGAGTTTTTGCCACTGTTTGCAAGTTGGCATCCTGGTTAACTGGTTATGTATATGCATATTACATAGGGTGTCAATGTTTTTCATTGGTACCTATCTTTTTCATTTAGTTGCACCAGTAAAGCGTCATTTTATTTTGTAAACAAGAATAAGGTGTAGGTACTCAAAGGATTTAGTCCTGATAGTGGTTCAGGTTGGGTTCAAGTCACATTTGACATTTGAGCGAACCTCCCTGACAGATTACTTCAGCAAGGCCAGGAAGGGGGCTTGAGCTTGTTTTTTTTATGTTTATATTTGATTTATTTCTTCTTTTCTTTTTTAAAGGACATCACAGCCAGTAAGCGTGAAAAAAAGGAATGTCACATGATCATTCAGGGCCACGTTGCTTTACCATATTATGAACAAGTAACAGTTCAATCCACAGCTCTTCTAAGAGTCATAAACACTGATTGCAAATGCACGAATATCTGTTTCACAGGCAGATCAGCACTGCTGTTCAGCAGCAAGGATCAAGGCCTCCTAAACTGCCTGGTTTATTACAATGAACATGTTCTTCTTTGGACACAATCAACATTTTTCATAATTGTCTGAACACAATGTCACAGCTAGAAACCCCAAAAGCTCCGTCTTGTTGTCAATGTGTTGTAAGAAGCTTTTCCACTTCAGTCACTCTACACTCCCCCTTTGCCTTGTCCTGTCCTTGCATACTTTGATGAATACGCCTGTATCTTTGGCACAACAACTTGGACAGCATATTCTTCAAATTGCTTTTATGCCTTTGGAGACAATGAATAAACAAGAGAAGACCCATCAATGATGATGGAATCACTCAACAGCTGCAGAGAAAGACGTCTTTTCATGACGAAAGAACTCAAGCAGACTTGAAGAGCTGTAGGTGGCAACACTCCTTCTTGTCACCTGTACCTGACCCTGCATCTTGTCCAAAGAACTTGGCCTTGTTCTTTTTAACTGGTTTGTAGAGGAAACTTTCATCAGCCTTACCTCTCTCAAGATGAGTGCCAACAAACTCTGCAGCACTAGGATGTGCAAGGTTTTTTGTGACTAACAGGAGAAGGGCTCTGTACTGGGTTGCCCAGGTCCTTCATTATACCAAATACCTTCTGGACCTTGTCTGTGAAGGATTTCTGCGACTGGTCAGTCTGCTCGTGGTGTCTGACATCTTCACAGGTCCTGGATAACAGGTCCTCATTTATCCGAAAGGCACCATCACCTTTGACAATTGCATTGCCCTGTTCATGGGCTTGGTCAATGGCTAAGCCAGAGAACTCCTTGTGCAAACATGATGACACATTTATGCTCACTCAACTCAACTCAAACTATCGATTTTTAGAGCACATTTAAAACCTTCTTAAAAAATGCCTTCTTACATTTATAAAAAATGTAAGAAGGCATTATTTATGCCAAATTTGGTGTTTGCTTTACAAAGTGATTTGTGATGCTGTTTGTAAGTGAATGAGACAAAGCAGGGGATGACTTGGCAAGAAAAATGGACCTACATGTTCTGAAAATGTGTGTTTAATACAAATATTACAGTAACAAAACTGTACTGCAGACATTTACATTATAAAAGTAGCATGTTACTGCATTGCGCTCTAGTCAAGTTTGAATGCATGAGCCACAATGTCAGATCTGGGATGGGATTCATTCGTTTTCTCTCAGGCTTGTTTGATCTTGGACAACAAAACTCAACTTGAGCCACAGGGTTTGGAACATAGAGCTATCTATTTGGCACAGATGCGGCTTTGTGAACACATCAACACACAAATGCAGCTGCATCAGCATCATTGTTCAGTCAGTGGCACTAAAGCCCTTGTACCATTACCGGTTACTGGTGGTGCCCCAGTACCCATCATCCCTTGTTTCAATCTGCCCAGAGGGTGCACAATATATGTATATATATATATATATATATATATATATATATATATATATATATATATATATATATATATATATATATATATATATATATGTATATATATATATATATATGTATACATATATATATACATACAAACATACAAAGAGTTTAGCTTATTTTGGTATTTTCTTTACTTAGATGTGACAAGTCAAAAACACTGGTGCATACTCTGGATGTTAATGCAAATTACTTTTTTTTACTTAATCTGTGAAAATGTGACAGATTAAGACACGTTAAAGTAGACAGATACACTGGCAAGAGTTTGTCTGAAACCCTTTTTGCCTGTCCTATGTGAGAGGCCTAATGTATGTACTATTGTGTACAATGACCTCAGTTTTACCAGGCTAGTACTGGAAACCTGGGATTAAAACATGCATCATTAGCCAAATGCTACTTCGATTTATTCAAGCCTTTCATCTCCATACAGTATGTATCGCTCTGTATTTCAAACAGGAAGTTTTTATTTTTATTTCATGTCAAGACATTGGCAACAGGAACAGTGTACAAGTACAGCAAGTTGGTTGCAAATATAGTAGGACAGAGAGGGTGGGGAATACATGAGGGCCATGAGTACATTTCAAATTCAAATTCATCCTCATCATATATAGTTCAAACAATACACTAACACATTATAATGTAATACTGATCTGTTTTTATTTTTTGGTGGTGTGGCAGCAATACGGTTCTGTAATGTATTTTGTTCTCACATGTGATTTTTTAATTTTTTCCCCCCACAGATGTCCCCTCCCAGTTTCCATAGTTTATGTTATTTGACAAACATCAATTAAATTAACATTTGCATGATACTGAAAAACTGGTGGAAAAGTACTGAATATGTGTGAAATGTGTCAAAGTTACACACAAACACACACACATTGCCCATGTGTGCTGATGCAAGTAATGGCTTATGCAGTTAGCTTTGATTGAAAACAGATTTAATTAACTGGTATCTTAATTAAAATGACACATGGTGACCCAAAGAAATTAATACTTTTTGCAAAAGGGGAGTGAGGATATGGAGACAGCAATGACAAATAAAAAAAAACAACGAGAGGAAGAGGTGACTGCTGTTTTAATTTGAAATTAATATCTGTTTTATTATATGCCTTGATGTTTCTGCTCCGCTTCTTACCAAGGCTGTCTTAAACGTGACAGGAATCATTACAGTGATTACAGGCTGACACAGTGCACTGATCATTAGCATGTTAATCCCTAATAAAGTGCACTTAGTGCAGTTCCCTAATGTCATGTCATAATGTAGTAGTCTCTGGAGAACAGAGAGGCGGGGACACCAAGAAAACTGGAAAAATCGTGGTATCACGTTGTAGCTTGGATGGATTGTTTGTTGGATTTTTGCTTTTAAAAGAACATGAAACTCATCTAATATGAATTTAATCTAAATGATGTCATCGAATGTCAAATGTGGATTTTCCTGTCAGCCCGGGCCAAACGGTGCAATCTATCGCACCCATTGCGTCGGTTGCTCACGTTGAAATGTTTCAACTTTGGCGGAGAATCGCCCTGACCCGATGGTTTCACAACACCAAACTGAGCCGGACACAAACGGACAAACCGGCCACCGATGGTGTTGTGAAACCACACATGACAGCAGTTTCTTCCACAATAGAGAGTGCAACAATGTTTTGGTTGATGGTGAAAAGAAAGGGGAATTAAAATTGTTTAAAATACTGTTTAAAATCGCATCACAAAATGTAAAAAGTGCTCCCGCAGTGGGCACGACACAACGCAAAAAAAAATCTCTTTGTAACTTGTAATTGTGGAGAACAAACATCGTTACTCAGGTCCAGCAGAACGAAGTATACAATAAATACCTAATCCGATTGTAATAGTTAAGAGCATAATAAATAAAACCTAGTTAAAATAATGAAAACCAAGTTGAAAGTATAAAACGGAAAAAGTGCATGAAATCGATTCCATCAGGGAAAGTGTGGAAAGTGCAGAGGACAGCTTAAGGCAAGGAGTTTACAGAGTTCATTAGCCTCACAGCCTCAGGGAAGAAACTGCACTTCAGTCTTGTTGTCTGAACTCTGAGACTGTGCAACCTTCTGCCTGAGGGGAGAGAAGTGAACAGTTTGTGAGCTGGGTGGGTGGGGTCCATCATCATGTTTGAAGCTCTGCTTCTCCACCTGGTGATGGAAATGTCCTCCAAAGAAGAGAGGATGCTGCTGGTTAATGTTTTTTTTTATTCCAACTCAACTAATCTTCTTCTACTAATAACCTTCCTCTCTGCCACAGAGCAATAGGCACTGGTGAGCCTTCTTAATGATGCCCGCGGTGTCCATGGTCCCTGTAAGGTCACTGGAGATGTGCACGCCCAGGAATTTATATGTGGTCACCATCTCCACAGCTGCTCCTCCAATAATCTGCCACCATCTCCTTTTGTCTTCCCTAAACTCTTGAAGTTGACAAGATGGCTGGCTGTCCATTGTGGTGTGGACAGAGGAGAGTGAGAAAATAACGGCACAAGAGATAAAGTTGTTAGGTAGGTGGGAAAAACACTGGGGCGGGTGAAATACTAGGCAGATGTGACTGCTGAACAATCTTGCAATGAGTGGAGGAAGAGCCAAGCATTTGGTACTGCCAGGTGATTGGAGATGATTGCACCCAGGTGTGTAGCAGCCACTCACACACACACTCACACACACTGTTTTATTTTTAGGAAGTTGTCGTAAAATCAATATGGTCACTGGGCATTATTATTCTCACCATTTACTGTGATTGCTGTCATTGGATTTAATTACTTTTAACTACTCTTATAAAGAAACAAAAAAAATGGCCTCCTGGTTTTCTGACATAATAGGAGAAAGGGTAAATAAGATTCAGATTAGCATTCAAATGAGGGAATCTGTTTTACATCACTTTCTCGTGTTCTTCTCTAGCAGGGGTAGGGAGTGTTGTCATAGGTGTCCATCCTTTCAAAGGAAGCAGGACGACGAACAAAACAAGCATGCCTCTTGCCAAGGAGGACTATATAGCCAGAAATAACGCAACAGCCAAACTAAATTATTGGCTTCAACTCAACATCCCTGAAGCTGTTCATTAATAATTATTCTAAGGGTGGAGATGTAAAATTAAAGTGGCAAATCAATCTTGTCTGCAAATGTATCTCATGCAAATTAATGTTTACAAAATGTTTATAACTGAAAGCGTGTATTCAATACCTTTACAAGTTCTTAGAAATGCTCACCAGTTAAAAACAAGAGAAACCGGATTCATTACGTACCTAAGCTTCAGACTACAAAACTACAACATTGAAAATAAATGAACGAAAATGTAATATGTGAAAATATGTACAGCATATGGATGTATGTGTAGTATACATGCAAAAAAAGAGTTAGAGTACAGAAGAGATTTGCAGCTTCCCCACGTGTCCACAGCACAAAGATGCCTGCAGCAACTTCCATAGATAACTGTCTGTCCACTGATCATATTTATGTGAAGCAAATTTAAGCACATATTGAGGGGGTTCCCGAAGTGCTCCTTGAACAAATATGATGTTGTAAATCCTTCAGTGCTTCCCTGGTTTATCTGTGCGTCCTCTCAGTAGGCCGTGTATGAGCGAATACCTGCAGGGAGACTTGCGGGACACATCCTCAACTCCCTTAACTTAAATCAGGATCAGTTCCTGTTACAATGACTTGTCGATTATATCTAGATTACAAAGGTGCAAGCCTTTCTCCCAAGTGGAACACTTCAAGGCAGACAGTAAAAGCCTCAGGCTGCCAACCCCTTAATGCTCCATATAGCCCCCAACACAGACATCAGACATCCCGGTCACAGTCGGTCACAGGGACAAAAGTACACAGTAAAGAAAACACCACACGAATCAATAAATCATTCCCAAAACGTGCCCCTTATTCTTATTTATCTCAGATATTGTCTCACCCTCTTTCATTCTTGCCTGAAACCATCACTTTTAATTCTAAAGCCTTTCCACCCATCGTCTTCTCTGCGAGAGATACTCCTAATCTCTCTGAACAGATTTTACATATAAGGCTGTTGGGCACTATTTTTGGCCCAGGATTCCAAATGGTTTTCATTTCTATTTTGACCCACCATGTGTGAGAAGGCTTTGGTTACGCGAACATGTAAATGGTCTGTGTGCAGAGCTCAAAAATGTGGAACATATTGACCAAGACACATTGACAATCGGCTCTTTTATTTCACCGCCATTTACATGCAGATGGTGGCAGAAGTCTTGGTCTGCATATCTGCTATCACACACAGGAAGTGCCAAGATATTGGTCCTTCAGTTTTGAGACTGAGCTGCTCCCTCTTTCTTCCTGTCCCCGATCCGTATCACTTCCATCTTCCCTCTGTGTTTTCACTCCCTGATCCAATCTCTCCTCTGCACTGTTCTAATTAGAGCATTCATTCCCAATACCTCCACATGGCTCAATGGGAGCTCTCCGTGTTAAATAATGAATGAGGACTACTGAAGGTCCCACACATGTGTTTGAGTTTGTGAGAAAATGAGAAAATGAACGCGATCCAGTGTGTGTAAACAAGCGTGAGAGTGTTCGTGTGTATTCTGATTCTATCTGCGGGTGTTTGAGGGGACCCACGCGAAAGGCCTTTGCCATGATATTGGATCTTTGCAATCCAGCCTATTGCCTGAGCTAACCTATCAGTCTCGTCTGGCATTCCAAAGGGCACCGTGGGGGCCCTTTACTCATTTAGCCCCAAATAATGGGCCTCCTCCCAAGTTACCACATGCACACACGCACCTATGGATACACAAAAGAAGAAGAAACACACATCTATAAATCAACTCACAGAAAATGTGTGATGTGTTCATTTATTTATTAATTTACTTTTAAAACAAAGCTGTGCTCAAGCGGCAGTAGGAGGAAAATTGAGGGCAGGCAAACATGAGGTGAAAACTTCATTAGGAGGATCATTAAATATGGATAAACCAATTCCACATATCAAAATAGAGACAGAGGAGCGAGCGCCTATAAACGGCATGTGGGAAGAGGCGGAGGCAAAAAGGGGGGCATGGTATTTTCAAAGCAAATCACTTGAGAACTCACATGGCGGAGTTAGCGCCCGCTTGAAAATGTTCCCATATCCTGCTTCTGTCTCAAGCTGAAGTCCCAGAAAAGATTTGCGAGAGTCAATATGTGAGGGGGAAACTGCAAACTGGTTTTTATCATGTTTTGCTTTTCCTTTTTCTTGATTGTGTTTTTCAGTTTAGCCATCGTTGCAGTCTCGTGGATCTCCCGAGATGGCTGACATGTGCAGCAGTCATGACGTATGAGATGATTTAATACACACAGGCAGAGGCCCATATTCAAATAAACACACACAACACTTATTATGGACGGGCATGTGCACACGCAAACACACGGGGCTGTCTGGAAGCTGTTTGTCATGACGAGGTGACTTCGTTTGGAAGGTGTCCCGTCTGGATCTGGAAGGACACACTGTCAATGACACACACACACACACACACACACACTGCTTCTGTCGGTGTGTCTGGGCCAGCAGGACAATGTCACCTCTGAATGGCAACGACAAAACACAACCTTTCTGGCTTTAAATGTTACAGGCTTGATTTATTATAATTATTGTGTGACCAGAATTAAAGATTATTTTTGCACTCAACAGCCCAACATGAGCAGCAGGAGAAAGGCAACCCAAAAAAACCCAAAAAAGTGGATGCAAATGTAATAAAAGTGAATCAATAATTGTTTACTGATCATTTATTAAGTTAATTATGTTTCTTTTTTATTACTTTGTGGCAGGGACACAAAATATATTCATTATAAAAACTGTGTTGAAGGCTTTCAGTGTCTTCAGTGAAGTTCAATATTGCCTTCAAATTATGAAAATACAAACATGTTAGCACATTTTCAGCCTCTAATTTAACTACTTATTCAATTATCGTTTGTTGCACTGCTCATTAACATAGCTTGACATTACATTATAATAGATGCTTTCTCATAATGACTTAAAGTATTTAACAAATATACCTGCGGTTGGCAATGGCCTATCAAAAATATCAGGTAGTATATTATAATTATGTCATATTTACATCTTTTTATTCACTCCAACAGCATCAAAATGAGTCTCTTTTTGTATTCCACCCGCTATCTCTCTAGCTAGCTCCTGTTTCCCGTCTTCTTTCTTCCTTCCTTCCCAGGGCGTATTTGTCCCTGTTGCTGCTCTGCTGTCCACATTCTCCTTCTTTGAAGCCTCAGTCAGTGTTGTCTTTGCCACAAAAGAAACTCAAATGTAGCCTTCAGTTAAAAGTCAGTTGGAAGTAAGAAGGTTCAGTTTGTCCCCAAAATGCCGGCTTCTGAATATAAATACTAAAGGCTTATTCTGGGGTAATGAAAAACAACTATTTATTCAATCTGGTGATACACTTAATTAAGAATAGATCGGTTATCCTCACTCACTCATCTTCTATCGATTTTTCCTATTGCCAATTCCAGCTGACATAGTAGCGAAAGGCGGGGTCAGGACAACACCCGGTCTTCTTGCTGTACTAAAGGTGCTTTTATCCTCAATTTCTGCCAAATTAAAGCAATTTCAACTACAGTTTACACACTGGATCGTCAGGCGGTTTTAATGTACTGACTTTTTCTGTTGAATTTGTTGTGTTTGGTTTAAGTGTTTTCTCACAAGGAGACAAAACTGTGAGTGTAGAAGTCAAGTTGACAAGAGCTTTCTGGCACACCACAGAAGTGTGTAAAAGTGTAAAGCCGTGACATAAAAGGGTTACAGCAGAGTAAAAAAAATACTAAAATGGGTCCTTGTCCTTGCTGCGGTGCATTATTGTGGCATTATTATTGTTTATTTGCTTTGTTAAGCATGATGCAGCACTGATATGTCAGTATTTTGGAAAGACAATTTTCATGTAGCAAATCATCATATATGCTACATGTATGCTCTCCAGAAGGATGTATTGATCAGGATGTTATGATAAGTAAACAAGTTAATATTAGTTAGTAACCATGGAGGCAAACATTTTAAACGTTGCATGATTATTCAAATCTGGCCTTACTCTTAAGATACACATCACAGAACAGCTCCTTGAGTTCTCATTGCAGGGTAAAAGTCAGAGCCGCAGGGTAAATGTGCACATGCAATCAGTTGCATGGTCTACTTGGAAAAATTACTCAATTTGGTTAAAGCTCAGGCTACACAAATGACAAATTCACATGGATGTGTGAAAGCAGCATTTAGCCTCGACCACGCTGCATGGATGAGAATCTAATTATGTTTTTAGCTTTGGGCATTGACATACACACACACGGTTATAGATGAAGAACAATGGGACTCCAGGTGGACTGAGAGATTGAGGATCTGCTAACCTGCTGTAGAAGCCTGAGGGCAGAGGGAGTGATGAGGGGAGCAGGTTAGAAACAGACGGAAGTAGGTTTAGTTGTAAAGAGGATGATGAGATTAAAAAGCTTCATAATGTAAGAGCAGGATTTATTTGCAGCAACAACAGCTAGAATTGAATAAGAGGACATTTATTTTAATGGTAATGGGCCTCTCAAATACCATTTTCCAACATTGCTAAATTAAGTGCATGCGCTGTTTTTCAAATTGCAATTTCCTTCTAAACAACAGAGAAGCTAAATGACAAGCAATTACAGGGAACAGGCAATTACTTGTGCTGCATTCGCTGACACACGCAATTTAATGTGATATACATCACGGCCCAAAGGTGTACAGCTGGATGTCCACTAACCAAATGATAGGTGGTTTGATCCCTAGATCCTCTGGTCTGCTCGCTAACATGTCCTTGGGCAAGATATTAAACCTAACATTGCTCCTGGTGGGTCTTGTCGAGCAATGAGATGCCGTGCTGATTAAGGGTGACTGGCTGCGACGTTGGCAACTGGAAGTTTGGGCTGAGAATTCTGTAGTGTGAACTAGGCTTACATACTAAATGTATTCACAAAAAAGAAAATGAGATGCCATGGCTGTGCAACGAGTGTCCCCTTCAACGGTTCACCCACCACTAGGTATGCAGCACAAGTAAGTAGCAAGCTTACTGAGTGCAATGGCAACATACTAATAGCTGGGTGCATTAAGTGTGAGGCTCAATCAAAGGTCCAGTTATGGCACATAACCCTCTGAACGTATGTTCACCTGTGTTCTGAGGTAAACAGTGGTCAGCAGTGACAAAACCATTTAGCATTTTAAAGGGATTACAGCAAGGGGCTGTGACGACCGCATTACTCAATGTTTTGATAATTGCTAGCGGTGCATCCGCCTTTCCATAGGGGGTGATGCGCGTCTGAGACCTGACGTGCCAGTGATGAGACATTTACATTGGCTCGTTTGCAGCGACTAGGAGGTTTTTGACCATAAAAATGACTTCATGTTTGTAAGTACACCTCCATAGCTCACATATAGGTAAGATAGGACCATGCTATGGCCTCTTTAATAATAATAATTGAGGTAATATGTATGTGTTGTTGGCCGTCATTGATGATGCCCTTAACATAGTTGATGGAAACAGACATGATTTCCTGTTTTCGGAATTGCGTTTCACCGTGTAATTGTAAAATAAACGTGTGTAAACACACATCAACTCAAAGAGTCTTTGAGGCTGATTTAGGCAAATAAACAGCTGTGTGGATTTAACTCTTTCATATGGATGTGGTATGTGTGTGAGTTTTTGGACTGAAAACATCATCAGGTCATCATCACCATCACCTGCCAATCTAAATATCTGGCATGGAAACACAAACACACAGACATGGTCTGTATGAATCTTGGTCGGCATAAAACTCTTGGCTAGGGCCAGGTGGACTCCAATCTCTCCGGGTGCCAGACTGCCAGGATATCTGCACTGCATTGACAAAAAGAGGGAGTGAAAGGAGGATAGATGGACTGATTGACTGTGGCTCCAAAACCCAATTGGTCCAATATGAGGTGGAAGAGTGAATTCTATTACAGTTTTGGATATGGTTCAAACTGGTTAATTTACAGTCACGATGCCAGATGGTTATGGTGAAGCAGAGGCAGATGTATGACCTCCATTTAGATACACCTACCCTGGTGTTCAACACTGAACATTTCAGACTTGAGATCTGGACAGTAATTTGTACAACCTGAATCTCATATTTTTCAGTTCCTGTTCCTATTGACCCTGGACAGTTCTCCAGCCAACCAAAGGGCCAACACTCAGAGACAACACTACTGTTCAGTGTGTTTCATCTGCACGTCTTTGGACTATGGGAGGAAACCAGTACCACAACACTATATATCTCCTTTTATTGTTGGATTTGTATGTTTTGTCTGTTTCCGTGAGAGTCAGAGCTAAACGTTGTCCTGGACAATTTAAAGTGTTTTTTACAGGTAGAACTAAAGTCAAAGTCAAGGATGGATGGATGTCAGTGTATAATCCTTAAAAGGATAGCTGCACACACCTGTGTGTGTGTGTATAGTGCCCTGGGGGCCAAACCTACACTAGTTGGACTGAAAGTGTTGTCATGATGGATTGTTGAACAGGATGTAGTAATGTCTTTTTCAAGCTCCTGCCACACAGTTTCTATTTTGACTATCTCAGTTTTACTACCGAGTACTGGAAGCAAATGAGAGCACACAACCAAGGTCATTCTTTTCCTATCTTCTGGTGGATATTGGGACAAGTTGTGCTCTCTCTATCCTCCTCTCCAGAGCTTGAAAGAGCCCATCATGCGCTCAAACCCAGGCCAGTGAAGGGGGGAATGCATTGGATTGGATTGATGCATTGACCCTTTTTGTCATTTTTAGAGCTGATAAAAAATAAAAATATATATATATTGCTGGTACATTTGACCTGGGACTGAAAGTGTATTACATATATTCCCACTGGAGACAAAATCCTGATGTTTAGAGGGTGGTATTGGGTTTTTTGATGAGTGGATAGCAGGTTTTATTTTCCATATAGCCCCTGTGGTGGCCCACAGACACCACATGCAGGGATGTACATTGAATTGGAGTGCAGTGTCCGATCATGGACATGCCTGTATTACAGATTAACATAGTTTACAATTAAAGTAATTTCACACAGAGACAGCAATGGTGAATGTAAAGAAGCTTGCCAGCTAGTTGAGACATTCATCTCAAGCTCCACTGCACACACACACGTGACACACATCACTCACATATCAAAGACACCCTTCCAATTTGGCAGTCTATTTAAACTGCAACATTTCCCCATCCTCCTCTCTCCACGAGCATCCACCGGTGGGCACTGATAGGGATTTAAGATATTTACTTGTCACTCCTCATACTTCATGTAATATGAACATGAAGTATAAGGATGATGAGATCCGAGCATAGATGCCAAACTCAATGAACTCACATTCAAATAAGTTGGTTGGTGGGAACACGGTAAGTGATTTTTAGTATTGATAGATAATTACATATGTGTTGTATCATTATTATGTGTATTGAAATTGCATGCTTTTAATGAGTCTCGAGTAACAGTGGCACATAAGTCAAAGTAGTAATAAAATCAATACTTTCCACACACAGTACCCCTCCAAGCCTTTCAAGCAAACACACACACACACACATACACCTGATCTCTCAAGGGTTCATCTCCCTCCCTCTCTTTCAGCCTTTTATAGACTGATTTTGATTAACATCTGCTGCTACTCCATCAAATTGAACCTGGAGGATTCATTTCAATTAGGATATAAAAAGGACAGCTTAACTAATTTAGAGGGGGATGAACTCTAGAAACTAGGTTGCCCTCACCAACTGTGTGGAAGTGCAGACAGTAAAAACAACGTTGAGAAAGTAACAATAAGCCAGGAGTGGGGATCCACAAAAATCAACTTGGTCTTAGGCCTCTAATAAGTCATGGCTATTGAATCATATCAACAGTAAAAACATGCCAACTTGTGTCAGCCAACATACAAAATGGCCATACATGGGCGATTTTATATCTTGTGGTCATGTGATCACAATGACAGTCACATGACCATTGCAGACAATTCAGGTCACAAGATTACTTTATGTCAAACTTTCTGTCGGATGTGTCTGTAAAACGATAACGATAACGTCTATATTAATCCTATTGCTACAGTGAATGGCAAACTTGTGGTGAAATTTGAAATTTCACTATGAACTACAATGAGCCCATGGCTATTATGATAGTAAAAATGTGCAATATTAATCTGCATAGGTGGGCACACACAAGCACCATTGATCCCTATGGACGATATTAGCTGATATTATGTACTTTGCCTCTTGAATGCATACTATATTATACATATGCCAGGCTAATCTGGAGCCCTTTTCTGATTTAGGCATTTCTAAAGCCTGTAAGCCTCATCACACCCTCACACATTCAAAAATAGCCTCATGCTCAGTTCATTCTGCTCTTACTGTATGTGTAACTCTTCTCAGATGTGTTTATTGACATATTTGGAGTAACAATAATCCTTTTAGTGCACCTACGCTCTGCTCTTTGGATGATTATTAATGTGTCACATCACATTTGGTTTCGGGGCGCAGAACCGATAAGGTGCTGAGGGATTACACAACTGGAGTTAAAAACAAGCTGAAGCATGAGCAATGACGTGATAGTAGTCATGAGATCATCTACGCCCGGGCATACTGATCCTATATATGGCATGAAGGCAGTGACATATTTTACGTCGTCAAAATTAATATCCTAAAGTTGAAGCAATGTTCTCAAATCTGCAAGAAGTAAGTTAAGAAAGAAAAGCCAATGCCTTTAGCCCTCATTATACTCTAACAAAGATGACCACTCGTTTAAATCAGCGGCTCTTGCTGAACGTAATTAGTCTTCACAACAAGCTGGAGAGACACCACTTAAGTAGAAAAGAGGGGAAGAAGTAAGTAAGCAAGAGAGAAACTGAAACTTCAACTATTTTGTTGCAGGCTTTTGTGAGGGCCAACAGGAGGGGGGTGGTATCTATCAGTTTCATTTTGAATGTGTCTTTTAACTATACTGACTATGTGATTTATTTCAAATTGTATGGATCTTTGGACATGCTAGTGTATACACTAGGGTCACCAAACAATGATTAAAATAAAATGCCATAATTTTACAGACTTGCATACATGTCAACAGAGGAGGAGAATTCTTTCACACGAACACATACACAGACTACATTCAACTATGTTTTCTCTAAAATCTCAATTTGTCCTTGTCACACAGAGGAATCGCACACTCGCACACACACATACACGCGCACAGAGGATGCAGCAGATGCCTGGAAACCTTTCATGGCCTTGTAATATCCAAGCAGGTTTCAGGGTGTTTGTGTGAAAGCTGTTACGATCTGTCCTCATCCAGCGCCTCTGGCAGGAACACCTTCCACTCTGTTCAGGTCCATCTGGAGGGTATACACACACCGACACACACACACACACACACACACACACTCCTCCTTTCAGACATAGCGACAATACTGATGTGAATCTGAGTCATTCCTTTTCACCTTGAAGATTTTCAGTGTGTCTAGTGTGTGGAAGAGTTTCAGTTGGATCAAACACTGTATTATGTAACTGTGTATATATATATATATATACATATATATATATATATATATATATATATATACATATATATATACATACATATATATATATGTATGAACTGACAGTCAGTAATCAGATATTATCAAAACAATGTCTTCAAGTGACATAAAACAAGTAAATCACAATAAAACATGTATTTAAGCGGGTGTCTGACAATGTTGGGCTTTATATTTAAAGACAAAAACCTTGAAATGGAAGTTAAATGCATGGATATAATTATAAATAATTATTTCTTTATTTTAACAGGTACTGTGTTTTGTTCAGGTTGTTTTTGTTCAGGTTGTCTGTCCTTTTCATTGTTGTTCATCTCAAGAATCTAAAGAGAGAATGCTTAACAAAAGGTGTCATTGAAAGTGTGCAACCTCTGGGTGGTAATTCCTAGTTTTTGGAAAATATTGTTTGATTGTATATAATGTAATATACAAACTACACAGGCAACAGTCAGTGCGTTTACATCCACAGTTTAATCGAGCTAAGGCCGTAGTCCGAGGATACATGCGAGGGAGGAAATGGATTTATTGGAAGTCCTCCGTGCTGTGGTTCTGTATGTTTCGTACCTGCCGTACATGTCTATAGAGAAAAGTCCAAAAGTGGTCCTTCTCTGTCGCTTTCGTTCTCACCGACGAAAGCGTGTTTGAACAGTTTGTTCTTTTCTGGCTTTTAACGTGCATGTAAACACACTGACTGTCTGATGCAAGTATCAAGGGTAATAGCAGATGCACAATACAAAAACTGAGCTGAGAGATAAAACAGTAAAAGGTGACTCAAATGCAGTGCCACACAAAACAGTATGTGGTTGTAAATTGTACATTTACACAATTTTTGAACTTCGAGAGAACTTGTTACTTCATGCTGTGTTACTGAGTGTCAGCTTTCTGTTAGATCACACTGTGGTGTTCAAAATAACAAAACTAGAACCAGACATTCATCCTGTTATGTGAAAATAGAATTAAACTCAGCCTCAGTGTGGACTAATTGCACAGTAATAACTGTCAGCAGATATAAGAGATACTCCCTACCGCTGTGTGTGTGTGTGTTCATTAGATTGCAGACCTGGTGCAGTAGCAGCTCTCTGCAGCTCAGAGAGGAAACGTAACAAATATAAGCCACCGCAGGAGGCCTGTCAGTAATTGTGTGTTTATGTTTTATACAAAAGCACAGTGTGACACAAATGTGTGGTAATGTGTGTGTCTGTGCAAAAGGAGCAGGCTGTGTTGCGTGTGTGTGTGTCTGTGTGAGCCTGTTAAATCATATAACAGCCCAAAATCAAGCCAGCATGTGTTAAGGTTTGATACAGCAATAATGGACGCTGTTTGCTTTGTTTTATCACGACTACCCTTAAGGCCTAAACACACTCATGCAAACTCATGCAAACACACAAACACACATGCTTAGACTTGCTGAAAGTGTTTCTACACTGGAAGGATATTGGTTGCCTACAGGGCTTTTCTCATGGTACTGTTTGATGATAGTAGAGGTAAAATAACTGTAAAGCACTGAAATTATCGAGAGATGAAAAGACACAAAGGAAGAACGTGTTAAATTAGCTTTGCACCAAACACATCAACTTCACTGTCCTTAATCCATAGTAGGTTGGTACATTTCAAATAGTTTTAGTCCATAATTGTATCTAATGGTATCATGTTAAAGTTAAATAACAAAGGACTAAGCATTGACCCTGAACTTCATGCATGTCATGTTGGCTTGTTTATAAGTAATACTACCTCTACAGTGTGCATTCAAATCCAGGCTGGTTGTCTGACAGTCCCATGCTTCCACACTATAAAAGGCAAACATAAATAAAAAAGAAGAGGCATTCAGAGTGATACTGTATCTGTGTGGTGTTGCAGAGCTCATTTAAGAGCAGCTTATAGAGAGCAATAGAAATTACACATTGGAAAACTTCAAAGAAAACAAAAAACAGGTCAATAACTGAATGCAATTCATGTAACGTAAATTTCGGCCGATAAACCGCTTTTTTTTTGCCCACGCTTTGAACCCTGCAGCCTAAACAGTGCGCGAAAGTGAGACAGACGTGGGGAAAGATTATGCGCTGAAGAAGAAGACGACTTCAGTGACTTAAGTGTGCAAGAAAAAGATGACGATAGCAACCAATGACTTTTCTGGTGGCTAAACTGTTTTCTTTTGTAACCAGGCGTGTTACTGTCGTGTTGGCCCGTGTTTTATTTTCTAACCATCCAGGTATGTTGATGCCATGTCGGTGCCGTTTTATTTTCTAAACATGCAGACATGTTCACCCCGTGTTTAAATTACGTTGTTTAAATTAAAACAACAACGGAAAACTTCCGTGTAGCGTCTTTCTACGTAAATATCTCATGTTACAACCATACGCAACGTTACGGGTGGGCCTATATATGTACAAAATGTATTTTCTTTTCAAATTTAGCTGGTGCGGCTTATGGTCAGGTGCGCTCAATAGGCCGAAATTTACGGTACTGCAAATGTCTTACAAGGTGAAGTAGATACAACCTGCACGGCTTCATAATGACTAATAAACACACACAATGAGAGATGTTAGGCACATTGAAGAAGGCTTATATTCACTGGTGTGTTTTTATAATTTGTCTTTCCTCATTCTTCTACCTGTCCAACCAACCCCACCCTTTTAATGATCTGATAATGATAATGATAGAGGGGAAGGAGAAGAAAGAACTGCTTGACTTAATATTAATCTTTGTGTTTTTGTGTTACACCAGCAAAATTTCACAAAACTGTTTTCGCTTTGTTTTATCAGTATAGACATGTCTAAAGTTTGAAAATGATGATTGCTAAGAGAAGAAAAAGAGAGACCAGTGACACACATATACACACACCTGGATTACTATTAGACATACATAGGCCATTACCTTTGTTGTTAAGGAGTGATGGGAACAGACAGTCTCTGACAAAGTGTGATGGGTGACATTAACACAGAGCAGTTCTGACATCAGGCATTTGTAAATGTGAATGTATTGCTCAATATCTCTCTGGGCAATATGTCAGTAAAATATCTGCAGTGGGTTTCAGGGGGAATAATCAACTGCTGAAAATTATATCTATTCATCATGCCTTCAAGAACAAAGGAAACATCTTGACCTGTGGGAAATGTGTAAAAATGTTAAGTCATAAGCCAATTATCTATTATCTAGTCATCTATCATAACAGATCTGTAAAATAACAACAACAATCAAGAACATTTGGTCACCCTAAAACATTAAAAACAAAAATATGATGAAGGTTCAGTGTTAGGTTTCACATGCACACAAAACAACTGAAAATATGAAGAAAATAATGTTTTTTCAAAACAATTTATGCCTCAATAATTGGGTTGATGCGGTGGTTTGTTTTGGTTTAGGCAAGAAAATTGGTATTTGGTAAACTTGGTAAACACTGGCAGAGAAGAGCGGCTGCTTCCCGTGATATTCACAGCTCCGAGTGAAAGCACAGTATTGTTTTTTAGTCTTGTGAGTACTGTAAAATATAATCCTGTCGTCACTGCTTTTGGTAAAGAATTAGAGACTTTAGGCTTAGGTGGTGAAATATTCTGACGGTCACATTTGCTGATACAACACCGGCTTTTTATGTGTTCAGTTATTGCACTCACAGGAGTTTGGCTGTAATTCAGGTTGTTTTTATTATAGATTTCATGACAACGCGACTGTACATTAGCTGCTGGTTTTTAGTTGGTAAGATGCGCTCCACACTAAGCAGTCAATGAATGAAACACGCATCTTCAGCTCTGTCACTCAAGCTCCGTCCTGTGTGTTTTAGATGTCTTCTTTTATATCATAGCTGGCCTCACTACTGTCTTCGCCACTATCCTTCTGTCACACATCACGACCTCCCTGCAGTCTCTTCTACACCTCTCTTGTACACTGTTCACTGCTTTGGGTTGGTTGAGTCCTGGTATTTAAACTCACCCACTCGCACTACCTCTACTCCTTGCATCTCCACTGTACCAACTGTCATTCGCACACAGGTATTCTGTCTTGCTCTTAGTAACCACCATTACTCTTCTATCCAGTGCATACCACACCTACCTGTCCAGTACTCTCACTTCAGATCACAATATCATCTGCAAACAACATAGTCCACAAAGACTCCTGCCTGACCTCATCTGTCAACCTGTCCACCACCACTGCAAACAAGAAGGGGCTCAGAGCTGATCTCTGATGTAATATGTTCTGCACCACCCTCACATACTTCTCTGCCACTCGCGACTTCTCTATATCCACACAGTGCAACTCCTTCTGGCCTTCTCTATATTTCTTTATGCCACTCGCACTAAAATAAAATAATGGTAAGTTGTGGTTGTGATTCAGAGATTCAATCTCTATCCATACCTTAAAAGACATACCACTACATATTGGTAATAATTTGTTACCCTGAGATTGTAAGTAGACCACAGTGCAAACGCGCACTTGAATGGCTGGAGATGGTATTCAAAGAGTCTGCGTCAATGTCTTGTATGTCTCATACAGTTTCCTTGAGGAAGATGATGATCAACTGCAGAGGTAGTCTGAATTAACGAAACACTCGCAGGAACACCACTACCTTTTCAACATGGCAGCTACTGTATAAATAGGACAAATGAATATATTTGTGCATCACTTTAAGAAAAAAAAACATTGTCAGGACATTTTAGCTGCAATAGACATGGACATAAGCTAATGAGTAATTTGAAACAGTGGGTCGGCTTTGTATTCCTTCATATGTTGTAAGCACAATATGCTTACGTACTGGTACACAAAAGTACAAAGGGAGGGCTTCTATATTGTTTGCAGCCAGCAGGCAAAACAAAAAGAAATAAAAATGATGGTAGGGGGCTCTCCTAGATTACTCCTGCTGAGGAGCTGTAACTTTGCAATAATGAGGTCCGCTCCTGTAAGAAAAACCATCAGGAGAAGCCTGAGGGGTTTGCTGAACACTGCAGCCATGCTCAGAGACTCCATGGGATCTTCTACAAATGGAGATGCTTTTTTCCCAATCAGTTGGCCTGTACAAACTGCTTTATTAGCATTGATCTGTGGTTTCAAAAATAACTTGCTGCTGTGCTTGACAGGTGTGGAGGTGGGCGTGGCTTTGGCAGTCAGTTGAGGGAGCGAGAGATAGGCAGGGAAAAGCTGGACCGTTTCTCTATGTGCATACTTCTCTATACTTGTGAAACGTCATAAGCCCCAGTTCCAGTTCACAAGTACTCGAGGAGCAAGTACGGTTATCATACCCGGACGTGTTATATAAACGTATAACCCGATACAGTTCTATATCTGTCTTCTGTCTCTACCTCATCTCCCTCTTGTCCTTTCTCTCCCCCTTTTTTGTCCCCCACCTCTCCTCTGTCCCCCATTGTTTCCTTTCACCCCAACGAGTCGAGGCAGATGGCTGCACACACCTGAGTCTGGTTCTCTCCCTGTTAAAATGGAGTTTTTTCGCTCCACTGATGCCTAGTGCTTGCTCATTGTGTGAACTGTCCGGTTTCTCTGCTCTCCATGCTGTTGTCTGTGTACAGTGCCTTGAGATAATGTATGTTATGATTTGGCTCTATACAAATTGAATTGAATTGTGGTTATGTGGAGTTGCCTTTCATGTTTTTAATGTTTATATACAGTATTTAACACATCACCTTTGAGCCCCCATTGCCAATGATAGGATTGAGAAAATGTTTATTCTTATGGTGGAAATATTTGTGTAAAGTAAATTGTGTATCTAAAATATTCTTGTAGCGAACAAAAGAGAAAATACAGGATATGACAGTGAGACAAGAGAAAATGTACCTCTTTGGCATTTTTCTTTTGTCTGCCCAGATGAATAGAGAAAGAGGGATAGATGAATCAATTTCCCAAAGTGAACCTGCAGTGAATCTTATGGCAGAGAGCTAGCAACAGAGAATCACACACAGAGAGTATTTGTCATCGTGTTTTTGCCACAAGAACCCACAGAGAGCAGAATTGAAAGCAGGAGGAGGGTTCTATGATAGTAGATCATCATCATCATCATCATCATCTTGGTTGGGGCATATTTTGTGCAGGTACAAAGAGTGTCCTGCAGCTGCAAGGTCATAGGTTAAACCAATGTTAGAGTTCAGTGCACCAACACGGGTTTAACAGTGTTAGTATTATGTTTGGGTTGTGTAAGCTAAGGGTGAATTGTACACTAATAGATACTAAAGGTAGGATTTGCAGTAAGCACCTGGGTACGTTATGTAAAGCCAGCAAACATCCATGCACAATGGAGGCACAATTAAACATTAAAAACTTTCTGGATACCATTAAAAGGCATTTTAGAAAATGTCTTTACCTTGGTTACCTGTCTTTGTGTGGTTTCTTGCTTTGGTGATTCTTATGTTTCACCAGTGCCTAATTATCCCCATGTCTCCCTTGTGTAGGACTATTTACTCTCCAGTCTCCATTCCTCAGTTTGGTCCTGGTTTGCTCATACATATTTCAGATTGGCTCTGCTCTTACATTCTGGTTCTCTTTCCTGATGGTTCCTTTTTCTTTGGATTTGGTTTTGGTACCTTTGAGTATGTACTGTATGTATTCCTGTGTTTTCTTCTCACAGATAAACTTTTATACAGAGACCATGGCCTGTTCAAAGTCTACATTTCAGGACAAACATCAACATGGGAATTAGTGACATTTGTGATGAAACCAAAACAAGATCATGACATGGATTCTGTATTAAATATTCAGACCAGGCTGCCACTGTTTTTCAAGGGCTGAGCTTTGTAGGCAAGTGTTTACAAACCATTAAGTGTGAGAGAACTTAGAGGGATTACAAAAAGGGGAGAGGAGGATGACCAAAATATACACGGATAAAGTGGAAGATGGAAGGTTACAGTGACATGCAACCAGGAATAGATGTGGAGTAACAAAAGAGTGATAATGAGAGAGGTAGAGTAACTAACAGGAAGTAAATACTACACTTATCAGTTTTAATTTTAGAAATATAATTTTTTCATTATTGATCAGTAATCCTATAATGACATAATATGAATCCAGTGATCTGAGAGGGAGTCATAGACTTAGTTTTCTGAACTCTGTTTCTTGCTCCTATTGGCTGCAAATGTTACACTTCATTAAGAATGAAGTGGCGCTCACTCTTGGAGTAACACATTTATTTCCTGCAGGAAATATGAAAACAGTTCAGATCAGGAGCTGTAGCATGTACACTTAGACATGTTCATAACATACTGACTTCTACTTCTACTAGCGTCAACTACTATACACCTACATAACGCTTACACAAGTAATATCAATAGCAGTACAACTTATAATCAGCATGCTTCAAATACTCAAAACAGCTCTCATTGTTGCTTTAAGTCAATGCCCCTGTTAAGTACCTCAAAAAACATGTTTACTTACTCTTACAGAAACAACAGGTAAGTATTTAGCAAGTGACCTTAGCTATGAAAATACTGTTCCTTTCTTTTAGTGTCAAATGACTCTATGAACATACACACATACACACACACAGGTAATTAATGCATAAATTCAAAAATTAGAATGACAAACACATGACAATAACAGATCAGTAATTCCACATTACTCCAGACTCAATCTATGAACTTGTCTTATTACTTTCTTATTGTTTCTGTCAGTCTCACTGCTTTTACAGTTTTTAACCCTCTATGAATTAAGCTTATGAACTGACTTATCTAACATAACTAGTCTTTAACCCACAGTCAGTTACTGTATTATTTTCACATTTTCAGATTACAATTAACGCTTTAAACACTGGCTACCACCGACTCTATTTATCAAAACTTCATGGAATGCTCCTTTAACCAACATGACGGAGGGGACATACGCTCTGGCTGTGGCGTTAGCATTTACCAGCGATTAGCATTAGCCTAGCCATCTACACAATACACGCAGTTAATACAGTTTTCTATCACATTCACCTCGTTCATCCAGTTTCACACCGCTTGTTCCTACTACTTTCTTAACCACATATCTCAACATGTCTTTCACTCTTTACAGCTCACACGTAAATGCAGTAGCTTGTGATTAGCGACCAGAGTCATTACTATCGGCGCCCGCCTTCTTAGACACCCGAGGCGGCACACATGTACACTCGTTACACGGTCAAATTCAATATCTCTTAATGTCACAGTTGTTTACTAAAGCTCTGACAAAATAAACTACTGATGTCTATTACCCGGGTGCTGATTACAACCAGCTTACCTGATATGAAAACAGTTCAGATCAGGAGCTGTAGCATGTACACTTAAACACGTTCATAACGTACTGACTTCTACTTCTACTAGCGTCAGCTACTGATATCCAATCAAGTGTAAAGCTTAGAGCGCCCTCTGCTGACGAAGTTGAGTTAAGCGGGACCAATATCAATTTCATTAAAAAGACATTAATTCAGGATACCTTGTATTATAGACAATCAAAACAGTCGTTTACTTATGTTTTCAGACTTTAGCTTCAGTTCAAAATTTAAAGGGGGGGGCAAACAATTCTGTCACACAAAGCAACCAAAAAAAGACACAAGTCTCAAAGAGAGTTGGACTGTAAATGCAATAGAATACACAACAGAATTGGCAGTTGATAAATCATGCATTGGGTTCTCTATCTCTGTCTCTGTCAGATATAAAGCATGTGCTCATCTGGTGGAAAGGGCAGACAGCTTTGATCCTTAAATGTAAATAGTTGTCCTGGAGATGAGACTTAACACTCCACAATTAATCTATGTTCCTGCCTACTTGAACACAAAATCGCCTATAGCGATAGTCGCAAGTAACAAACTGGTAACACAAGTCTGGGAAGCTGTGAAAAGTGAGTAAAAAAATGTGAGAGTGAAGAAAATTTTGAAATAAATAGATGGCGTAAAGGAGAGAGCGAGTGGCAGGAGAGCAGTTTGTCGTTAAGCTCCGCGCTGATTTGACACTTCTATTATGAAGAAAGATGAGCAGTAGAAAAGTGAAATTTGAACAGATCACTCTTTTCTCTCCTCCTCTCCAGTTGTGCCTTGCACCTTTCTCCCTTCCCACTTTGCTCTCTCACTCTATTTCCCCTCAGTCCTTCCCACCACTTAGCTCTCCTCTCCATCGCTCCCATGTGCCTGCCACCTAAATGAAAAAGGAGAGTTCTAATATTTTGCCCCGTCTGGATGATTACCATTTTATCTTTCAATTAACAATAATCCCTCATCTCTCTCTCTCTCTCCCCTCCAGCTTTTTTTTTTATCTCCCCCTTCCTTTCCTCTCTCCATCCTCCTGAAATATAGAGTGCACTAAAAAAAAAAAAAACTCAGTATGTGACCTTTTCTTCTGACCCTTATACGATTCAGAAGTTTTGGACCTCAGACACATTCCTAGGGTATCTGGCTTTATGTAGGTTGTTTATCTGTATGTTATCTGTATGTTGTCTAAGGGAAATTACCATACAGGCCACAAGGAAGACATTTCAGCAGTGGCAGGACTTTTTCAGTTTGTGAGTTGGTACCTTCCACGTTGGTCAGCATGGACCCTACGTGGACACATTATTGCACACCAGCCTGCTGCTTTTAGCACAACACTTAACAGTTGTCCAGTTGCTTTAGTCAACAGAGACAGCGAAGAAGACATTGTGGAAACATGCTTGAAGATTTACGATGATGATGTCATTACCTGGACATCTACAAGTCAATTCTCAAAGAATACTAGGATATATAAATGACAGTTTGAGTCCATTTTTGCTTCTACTTTCTTTATGTCACTAACAAAACCACTGCAATGGAAACATGTTGTACAAAGCAACGCATATGAATTCACTTGATATCCTTGTTCGTGTCTGACCTGGCTGATTTCTTTTTAGTTTGTTTGACGTCGGCTGTGTATTCATTGTGATTGTTTCCTTGTTTTGTCTGAGTATGTAGGTTGTTTTGCTTGATGTGTTTGCGATGGTTATCTTGGATGACGGTGACAGATATTTGAGTTCTCACGTCTCATGTTAATCACAAAGCTTATTGTCAAAAGAAAGGAAAGATGGTGGGAGTAAATTATTCCTCTATTCTCTCTGAGCATAGATTGCATTTGAATCATCAAATAGGTCTTAAATCTTTTCAATCTCAGCTCTCTATACCACATCGCAGTAACTCTGTTTGTTTGTTTTGTCTCATCTCCAAATAACTGCAAAATTGTCCTCTTTGGTTTGTCTCATTGTTTGTAGTTCTTCTTTAGAGAACACAGGCTGTTATTAAAGAAGCTGACCAAGCTTATGTATTAGCAAATTCCTGATTTACACAGAGAACAGCTGCTTTTTGGGTCAATGTGATCTTCACAAGCGCTATGATTGCATAGTCGTCTGCAAAGTTAATAATATAAACCTAACAGTTGTGTATTTTTCCACCTCTTCCATGTTGCTTTCACACTTAAATCAGCCAACCATTTTAATAAAACTGACTGCAGACCAAAGCATCGACCCCATGCTTTGCAGCCATTCTCCAAACATCATTTTTAGGGCTGTTTATTCCTGCAGTGCTCCCAAATTAAACTTCAAATTGCATGGGTGCATTGAATGTGTGTAATCACGTCAGAGTTACACAGGTGCAGACGTTTTCACCAAACCTTTGGACAGCACGTTTATTTTTGCTTTCAACCGGTCTACTTCATGGGTTCATCCTGAGCTACTGTCAATGGTTCATAACCATTCAGAATAAAATGAACAGAGGGATTTTTCAGTATTTGGCACATGTTCATATCAGAGCTGCTTTTGTTCAGGAATATGAAGACAAATACTTAAAGCAATCATGTCATTGAATTGCAAGTAGGGCAAGAGGGTGTAAAGCTGCTCTGTAAACTCTCAAGAGCATATAGCCCAGATTATTTATTTTTTTAGCCCCAAGGACATGGGTCTGTCTGTCTGTCTGTCTGTCTCTGTATGTGTATGTCTTCTACCTGGACTGTTCCAAAGAACAACTGAAGAAATAAAGTTGGGGTAGACAACATTATACTTTTATCGATCAACAATTCCATATAATATTTTTAGCATCATGTGAATCAAGTGATCTGAGAGAGAAACAGACCTCCGGATTTCCCCTAGACCCTGTTTTCCACGACTAGTGACAGGACACTTTGACCAATCAAATGGGAGTTCAGGGTTCAGGTCTGTCTTTAACAGAAAGGTATTCCAACATTGGCAACTGCCTATAGAATATGCCCAGGTAATCATAAGCTTAAGCCATTAAAACAATTGGACTAAATTGCTTACTCTTCATATGATGCACTACTGCTTCGTATTTGTGTGTTCCACCATCTAATGGAGCTGCGATTATTGTAGTGGCAGGTTGTAGTGACTTGGTGAATGTGAATGCACAATCATTCTCAGTTTGTCTTAGGTCCAAGTGGCAAAAAATACAAGGTCAGTTTACTGATCAATTTCACAGAAAACACAAGTCATTGATCGCTGATCCTCCTCCATCACTGCACAATGCTTAATACCCTCGGTACCTCTGAAACATCCTCCAGGTGTTAGAGAACTCTTTATGGAGTTGAGCCCTGACTTTTCTTTTCCTTTACCTAATGTCTTCTTTAGCTATCAAATGTAGCTTTATTGCCCTCTTGTCACCAGTCTAATGAAGGCTCCATAAATCGGGGGAGGTCCGCTCCGTATGGAATTGTTGCAGCTGTTTGTCAGTTGACAGGATTTAATACAAAATGCCCCTTGGCACATGGATTTGAATGTGTATATGTTGTAGAATTTATAATGTATGCTTTGTGGGAGTCATTGAGAATTCAACTGAGAAGCATGGTCTGCCTTTTCTGCTCTTTCCAGTCTGATTTCTGACACATGTGGCTAAATCTCAGTGGACCTGAACAAAGCTGAGTCACCTGTTGATTTGTCCTAGATACACACAGAAAGTCATACATAGTTGTCCAAGGTTTTCCACCCTAGAAATGACTTGAAATGTTTTGTTTTTTTTCTTTTAATAACCGGTCCTGTCCAGCAGCTGTGCAGCAGTGTAATTGGCTGGATGCCTTGTGGTGTCAGACAGATTTGCTCCGCACAGGAAGAGACTGTCGTACTCGACCTGTTGTTTATTTGTTTAATCATTTGTTTTTCTTTATTTCATGTTTAATGTTGTAATTGGCTGGTTACGATGTAGACACAGAGAGAGAGAGGGGGAAAAAAACAAGCACCAAAGACACATAAAACAATGACAGTAACAATGTAAAAAATATTGTAAGATAAAGAAAAAAAAGAAAAGAAAAGGAAAGAAAAAGAAAAAAGTAAAAAAAGAGAGAACACCACACCAATTACAATAACAGCAAGAATTGTGAGCAACCACATGAATGACTTGCAATTATAACAAATGTGCGGTTAAATTATTTCAGCATACATATCAACAGAATAGTGTTTCAAGAGCCCACAAAAAGTAACCTACTTGGTAAGAGAAGAAACATAATATTTCTACTGTGGTAGATGTGCTTGACTGACTCCACAAAAACACAGCAGCATAGGCATGTCTCATCAGCAGACGCTCTTTTCCTTCATAAAAAAAACAAAAAAAACATACATTTTTAAATATTTGGTCTAAAAGTGTGATCTGCTCTGTAGGCTATTGTGGACATTTCACTCACACCACCAACAACTCCTCAACCTGATGAGAACTTTGAACCTTATGAACTATTTCAAGATTGGTGACATGTCCAAAACAAATTTGGGTTGGAAATATCCCCCATGAACCGTCACCTCATCATGGGTGGCAGAGTTTGAGAGCCCTAATGATCCTAGGAGCTATGTTGTCGGTGTCAGTTAGCCCTTGGTAGGGTCTCCCAAGGCAAATTGGTCCTAGATGAAGGGCTAGACAAAGGACATTTGAAGACATTTGCCCATGGGGTCTGTCCTCCGGTGAACTCAACACCTGCAGGAGGAACCATGGGGTCTGATGCAGTGTGGAACTGACAGCAGACAAGGACGGGTACTTGGTGGTCCAAACCCTCAGTTGCTGAAATTAACCTTTGGGACTTTTTGTGTCCTTGTGTGTCAGCCTGAGAGATACAATCTATTATAGTCAGGCTCACCTCAACCCACAGCCTTGGCTCTGGATCCAAGCTTCTTGAGAGGGGTGGATCTCTTCTTTGCTGGAGTTGTTTCTAGTGAGATGTGGAGGGCAGGAATACGGGTCGGGAACAGGCCCTGAAGGATGTGCCTGTGCACCAATTAGCTGCTGTGTACACCAACTATGCCAGGGTGCTGGAGAGGATAGTTGAACCATGAATTCAAGAGGAGCAATGCGGTTTTCATCCTGGCCGTGGAACACTGGACCAGCTACACTTACAAGGGTACTAGAAGAGGCATGGGACTTTACCCAACCAGTCTACATGTGCTTTGTTGACCTGAAAAAGGCTTAGAATCGTGTCCCTCAAGGTGTATTGTGGGGAGTATTCCAGGAGTATACAGTTGCATGAACAGTAAAAAAAAAATGTGTTTATGCATATGTGATATGCATGAACTCGTCCTTTTCTCTGGGTTAATGAGGTATGAGGATGAATGTTGCTGCACAAATGCCATTAGTAAGATGAAGATGATGATGATGATAACAATGACTGTGTGTGTGGTCATGTATGAAGATGGTAAGCTTTTTTGTGAGTTGTTAATTCACGAGTGACTCTCCACATTTACTCATTAAGCATCTCTGATGACGATTACCCTGTATACCGTGCCATCACGACCTGCAATACTCAATCATTTAATAAATTGCAAATACTGTGATTGGATCCCATGTACCCTTGTGCATCAGTAATGCAGAGGAAATTGAGTTATTTCATGAATTCATGAGAGGAACGCTGTGTAATTAATGTTTCGCAAAGAACAAATATGAAACCGGTTGCAGTCCTTACTCTAATTCATCATTTAATTCAAAACAGTATGCCTCATTCATTTACTACCAGAATATCACATTCATGTGAAAGCATTTTTAATAGATGGAATACCCAAGGGAGGGGTGTACAAGGTGCTCAGCCTCAAATTAAACTCTGAGTCACTCATTAGGCATGGAGTGCTTTGCCATGTATGCAGTTCATTTAAGTTTAATTAAAATATGTATCGCCCTTAAGGACATCATAATGCAACACTTAAGATCAGATAAGAAAACCCCATTGACACTGTGGAAAATTGTGGTTCATCATTGCAAAACACGATGTGACTGAAGCTGTCGAGACAGCATTACATGTGCAAATTAAATTATGTAAGTGCAGTGGGGGTGAATCAGTTTGTGGCACTTCCGTTGTTTAAAATGAGGGAAGCAGCTCTTAGGGTTCAAACTGTGGGAGAACCGTGAGAATTAGGGTAGAACACTAAAGCCTTGTCATCTTTGTGGGTGGAGCCATTATATTATCAGACTGTCCATCACATCAACTGTATCCAATTGTGAATGTGATGTCTCAGGAAAGTGTCCTGTCAATCTTCACAAAAAACGTCACTTGGACTCAAATGGATGCACTGGTTAGATGTAAACATGTTGTTTTATTTTTTGCCTTGTGAATGTTTAATCTCGGAAAACCATGGCAGGATCCTTTCAAATTTAAACTTAAAATCAAGGATGAAAGGATCAGATTTTGGTGATTGTTACAGGCACGTGTGACATGAAAATAAAACAGATTTATTCAACAAAATACAAAGTCAAGGTACAATGAAGCGTGGAAGTGAGTGTCAGTGGTGTATGAGGGTGCGATGTCCAATACGTGGTGCATGTTGTATAGTGTAAAACAAAACAAAAGCATGGGCGGCAGGTTGGGAAGCTGGGCACAGGTGCTTCACACACAGAAACACACACAGAAACAGGAAACAGGAAGGGCTGAGGGCCGTAACAGTAATAAAAGGGTCAAATGTCAAAGTGGCTGTCACCTCAGGTTTGCATGGTGAATGTGCTGTTTTAAGAACATATTTAGAAAATCCTTTGGAATTATTCAAACAATGTCTTCTAAATGTCTTTAAATGTTGAGGATATGCGTGAACATTTTCAATAAAAAAGTCAGTTCACATTGAAAGCACGACTGTCATTTCCAGTATTGGACCTTGTTTTAATTATGTTTTGCACATTTTTTGGAAAGCTTGTTATGTCCTCAAAACCTCTGATATCAAGTCACACTGATCTTTGGTTCTTCACTGTTGTTACACTGTTATATATCGGTACTATAATGCCATCTAGTGGAACAAAAATCACCATCTTCTATCCATGAGCAACAGGCACCTCCATGAACATACATTTTCCTCTGCGTTTCCAGTGTTGAATGCAATTAAAAATGTTTTAGTTTATAGTTAATACAGCTATATGCATTAATGCATGTCCTTACGTCAACATTTTAAATGGTGTTTCAAGATATATGTCCACATATGAAGATTGATCTACTGTAGAAACACCAAACAAACACCCACCATTATCTTAGCATTTCCTTGATCAAAAACACCTATGTTACCACAGGTTATCAGACCGGCAGAACCAGATGCCTTTAGTGTTTCACTCTTCAGCCCTTCGTGATACCTCGTCAGTGTTTTTAAACTTGTCAGACGTTTACTTGGCATATAAACACAAATAAAAATCTGTTTATTTATATATGTTTTACATACAGTATATGAAAGAGCCTCCAAAATCCTCAAACTTCCCACACCAGAACTGGAAGCTACATGATTCAGAGCACAAACTATGGAAACAGTTGGATTGGTGTCACATTCTTTATACTGTGGTTGCATTTTTCACATGGACAGGTCATTATGTGTGTTTTCTGTTTTTTTTTCACACTGTTAGAAAACCAAGTACTTTCAGTGAACTCGTGAAAAAAAAATAAAAAATAAGTGTCAGCATGAAGGCAACCATTTCCCAAATCCAGATAAGTTATTTTCTCACAGGTGGGAATAATCAATGAAAATCTGATTTCCTGTAAGTGTTTGACTGGTGCAGACAATAAGCTATCAAGCCAAAACATTCAATGTTTCCATTCTTTTTTGAAACTATTGACACAGAAGATAATAATAACAATCTATGTGAACTCCAATAATGCAACATTTTGTGACCCCCCTGGAGGAGATAAAGAAGGTGAACATTTTGACACCTGTCAACTGGCAAATCTGTTTTTTTTTTTTAAAGACTAGCAGAATCAAGGCATGTTTTCAAAAGTGATATGTGCTCATAGGAATAGTAAAAATGTGGTAGCCTACATGTTATAATTATAATTATATATAATTATAATGTTATTATAAGTTTCATTTTTGACTAAAGCTAAACATTCACCCGGGATGGGTGGTGGTGCACACTACACAAACCTCAGTTTTCTGTCATGTCAGTATGATTCATACAGCTCGGGAATGTGGCCATATGCATCCTCCAACCAATGATGTGGAAGGTTGAGAGGAAAATAAAGAGACAGACCACATGTCAACATACCTCCTCCTGTTGTGGTTTGTCGATGCACCTGGTATGATGCATGTCATACCAGGTCAAGTGGGGCGTGGATTTGCACATACCCCAGGTCTGTTTCACATTCAGAACAGTCCATTAATCAAAGTAATAATTCTGAATAAATATGGCATCCATGCTTGTGAAGAAGGGTGGATAATTGTAGATGAGGGCTTTCTCTTCCTCCTTAGGACAGGAGAAACGGTGGCTGTTCTTCATGGCTGGAGGAACGACACAAGTGGAGGAAAAAGACAAAAAATGAACAAAAAAAAAAGAGAAAAAGCACAAAGTAGCATTGATTGTTTAAAGACTGTAAGGGCTGAATGTTTTTTTCTTTGTCTTTTGCCATCATAGAGGTTTGTGTGCAGAAAATGCTGTGTGGAATGTCGACATTATTATTAAAGCTGGGGTCTGTAATTTTAATTGCAGGCTACACTTTGAACAAAAAGCCAGCAGTTGAAGATAATTGGAACAAAGAAGACTATAACATTGCTGAATAATCCTTAAGAACATTTGATGTAAAGTGATAAAAATCTCACTTCTGGGAAAGGTGATGGCAACCACCTTACCAAATTTGAGCGATTAAAAAAGTCCCTAAATCGTAATGTAAAACTGAGCTTCATTCTCTGCTCTGAGACGGTGGGGGCGCGGCACTATGTTATTTATGTATATATGTATATGTATATATATATATATATATATATATATATATATACATATATATATATGTATATATATATATATGTATATATATATATATATATATATATATATATATATATATATATACATACATATGTGTATATATATGCTATATGCAGCAGTAGCACATATTACCCTCAGAGACAAAGAAGCTGGCAGTGTAGAAGCAGGTTCTTGTAGCTGATGTGGTGTGGACCATCCCCGGCTTATCAACCCACTCATAGGGGCATTTCTCTGGATGCCACTGAAGTGCGTAAAATGGGTAACGGTAGCCTGGGGAAAACCAGAGACATTGTCAGCAAGCATTTCTAAAATGTATTGATAAAGTCATACTAGTCAGTTTTTTAATACAGGATAAATATAATCAATGCACTCATCTTTGTTTCTGCATTCCTAACAAAAACATTATGGTTGAAACTCCATTTTTGAAGTCCATTTGTGTTATACTGTACATGTGAACTAACATTTGTGCTTTAAAAAAAGGGAACAATGAACAACATAAAGTATAATCATGAACTGTACCTTCCATGGTTGAGATGAATTCTACCCCCTCATCAATATTAGTGGACAGGATCCTGTAAAACATCCTCAGCTTGGGATTTTCAGTGTAGTTCTGTTGGTTGTTTCAGAGTCTGGTTTTACTATACATACTACATTAACATATATATTAGGCATTTAGACAATTTAAACATTTTGAAAATGTGCATTTCCTTTCAGTGTTGCTTTCCAGCAAGAACGTGCTGCTGTTGTCCTGACAGGACATGGGCGTGTCAATTGACATACAGTTGGGACTCGTAGTGTAAATCCTCAAAACTCAAATACAAAATACACTCAAAACTCAAGGACTGTCACTGTCAATGGAAACATATTTGACAATCTAACAACATTAACATTAAAATAAATAAATATTAATGGAAAATAATGGCATTGGAGATACCTGCATTGATAGACTGTAATTGTGAAAGTTACTAGTGATGTTTTCCTTGGCTAGACACTGCATCACATCACTGGGAAGACTCTGAAACAGACGGCTGGACTGGGCTTCTAAAGGGCAATCACACATTGTTTAGTGAAGCAGGAGTGAGACAAGCAGACGGACAGTGTGGTGTAGAGGAAGTTGTTTGTAAGTTTAAAGTTGATTTTTGTAAAAATCAATTAAATGTTGTATTTTAGCATAATCACTGATGTGCATTATGGCTACAATGATCAAAACTTAGAGAAACTCAAATTTGCCCCTAATTGATTGGTCCACCATTGAATTCTGTACTATCTAATTATTTTTAATTCAGTTATTTTCTGGCAGGGACCCTTTTAAAATAGATCTCCATATCAGCTGTTAAACAGCAAAGCAAAGTTCTGCAAATGATTAGCTTCACTCTGAACAGCATATGAAACAGCTGTCATTAAATAATTAAATCTAATGATTTGATGTCATGTCATTGTGTGTTTAAAATATAGTCAGACTTTTCTGAAGCCTCCGTGTTGTGAGTATTATTATAAAAATAAAACTTATGTTCCTGTCAATAAAATTAAGTGGCTAATTAAGTCTTCCAAGTGTAATGGGTTCAAACTGCCTTCATGCCTCTGTAAAAACGGAGAATTATGGAATTCTTCCAGTGTCTCAAAAAATAGAGATCAGTGTCATTTATTTGTATGACCTAACCAAGGAAGTGTAATGATACTGAACTAAAAACAGACAGACAGACAGACAGATGAGGATACCTTGTGTGAAGTTGAGAGGTAGAGCCACACCCTTCGTATTGGTTTGAGTAAGCAAGTATTTGTTGGCTGTGAAAAATGACAGCTGCTGAAAGCCCTGGCAAATTCCCCAGATGGGAAAGTAGTCCTTAGTATTGTTTGCCTGCAGAAATTCAGAGAAGACCGAGATGGTGATGACCATAAAACCCTTGCCTTGTATTTGATTTCTCCGTCTTTCTGAAGAAACCTGAGCACTTTCCTTCACCTGCAAACACCACTTCCTACTGCATTCCTCACTAATAAGATGAATGAACTCAGACTACAGGTTGCGACAAACAACACTGTGAAGGACAGCTGCATTCTGCTTTTCACAGAGACCTGGCTTCATTCATTCATTGCAGACACCGCTATCAAGAAAGCAGGACCCTGGACTCCAGGGTAGGAAGGGGTTTATGCTTCTATGTGAACAACAGCTGGTGTACTCAAACTAAGACAGCTTTTTGGACCTAGGGCAACAAAGCAAAAGTGCCACTTTCTACGCAGAGTTTGTGGTTTATTTTATTTTTTTTGTATTTATTACTCACAAGAAGATTTTGTTTGTACAAATAGACATGAAAACATGCTTGACTGATGCTCCCTGAAACAACCACCTACGTACATACCCACAAAGCATTCAGAAATGATTACAAGATACTGTATCTGTTGCTGTAATTATTATTATTAATACATATTCTCAGGGAGGATATATTATGTTTGCACAGATCAAGATACACATGCTTCAGTTGAGAAGCTCGGAGAGTGCTGCCCACTTATGACTTCTTACTGTACAGCAAGAGTGTGTTGTATTAAACGTAAGGCAAGACTAACATTAACCCTAGAAGTGTGAAATGATTCTGGAATGAGAGGAAAATGAAACCAAGTAAATCAGATCATAGCGGAAAAAAAAAGAAAAAAAGATTGTTAATTGGTTTGTTTTACTTGTCTTACCTTCAGAGCCAATCTGTAAAAGATCCTGGCAACTCGGTTGGAATTGGATGTGCGCAGGTCAATGTCTCCTCCTGGCAACAGCAACCTGGGGGTTGGTGGTTTGCTCTGTGTTAAAACTTTAGTCATAAGCTAAATGCAGCTATGATCATTTGAAATTAGGTTTGGACAAATTTGAATTTAATAGTTTTATGGCACAATGTCCACCAATAGCAGGATAGAGACTAATAGTGGCTAATTCAAAGAATGGTACAGTTTGACTAATTGCACCTCTCTCTTTGTCTCTCAAACCATGTTTAAATGAACACAACAACCCATGCAATGATTTGCTAAGCGACATCTAACATGATTAATGTTGACTTTTAATAATTACATTAACTGTCTGTCATGATCTTCTCTCTGTCACCTCATTCACCTCAGCTCACCAGCCCCTCCTTCTCCTCACCTGCCTGCCAGCCACTCCCTGCTCATTACTCCAACTCTCCTCACCTGTTGCACTCAGCTGCCTCTGATCATAAATAAACCCAGTCTATAAACTCTACTTGATCTACTCTGCCTTCTGCCCCCGACGATGGATTCTGCCTGCCCCCTGCCTGACTTCTGCCAGCTTGTTCCTGTGGTGGAACAGCTCTGCACCGGACCTGTCATCTCCCTTGTGTGGGCTTGTTGTCTTGGGCCCAGGTTCCCTCTGCATTTCATGGTACGGAGCTCAGCCTATGAACTATTGTGTGTGTGTGTGTGTGTGCGCCTGTGCATCACACACCAGTCTGCTTAATAAAGTGAAATAAAAGTGTCCAAAAGGGAGGAAACCAACAGTTTCAAACCATAAACCTTCAGAACAAATGTCTGTATCACACTTTTTGAACTACAAAACAACTTCCATTTACAATAACAATCAGATCAGTGGCAAAACAAAACAAAAAGTTTCGATCTCCTGAGCAGCACACTGAGTAGCAATAATTGTAAAGCAATGGATCGTTCAATTGCTAGGTAAGCTTATAAAGCCATTCAAATTTTAATAATTATTTAACAGTATAGGGGTGTAACGGTATGTGTATTTGTGCCAAACTAACTACCACTACCACTCTTTCATTATACACCCAGACTCTGTGTTAACAGAGAGGGAAATAGCATGCAGGAAAAAAATTGATGTGTTACGTGTGTGTACGCTAGGTTAGTGGTGGAGCGTTGCCACCCATGTACCATTTTGACAGTTGTCTTGAACTCTTGTTTTTAGAGAAGACAGGGTTTTGTTTGGTGACAAAGATTTAGTATAGGACTGGTTTTGTTTTATTGATTTCATTTATTTGGCACTCCACCTCCCTCCACCTGCCTCATTTAAAGCCTTGGTTTGTCATGTTGCTGTTCTTGTTTCCCCAAGACAATAACTTAGGAATGTAACACACTCAACAAGAGGTATCACTCCACCATGCTCACCCTATATTATAACTGACAACCAGCAATCATTAAGTGACACATACTCCTGGTAGGGACTCACCCATCCATGTGCCAAGACCAAGTGTGCAAGAATTCCAGCAATTCATCACCACTCCAACAATATGCAGAACTAACATTTATGGCTCCTACAGTGGGCTGGGAATTACGTCAAACATGATAACTCATTGGCAACGACATCATATAAAATGTTTAAATTATTTTCTGCGTGCTACACTTTAATTGATCTTCATTTTATGATTATACTTTGTATTTATTTGAGCACCTTCACATTCACCTCTAATGTTGTTGTTAGAAGGTGCAGCAATATTTAGAATTATTTTGCGATGTGTTTTTAATTTAATATTAATATTTAACATTTTTATAAAGAAAATCCTCTCTTCAGGTCATTATGGGGAACTAGCCACTGTGATATTACATACCCACGAAGACCAGGAAGAACACGTAAACTCCATGCAGAAAGGTCCTTGTTCCAACCGGGTCACAAACCCGTGTGCTAACCACTACACCAACCGTGTGTCCCCATAGGCCAATCATATGATAATATGATGAAAGCTATGTCATACAGAGCAGAACATTAACTCACCCATTTATTGAGTAGAACAACCGAACATATTCTTTGTCTTTGAGACCCATTCTGTTGAACAAAAAAAGGTAAACAAACATAAATAAATTACAAAAACACCCATCAGTTAGTGACAAAATGAGCGGGATCAGTGGCCACGTTTTCAGGCTTTTGAATTGGTGGAGCATTTATTTAAATAATGTGTATATGTCTCCTAAATATGTATACATATACATATACATATACATAATGTGATGTACCTGATGGGTGCAACTCTGGCCCCAGCTCCCTCCAGATATTTGATGTAGGACGCAGCAATGTAGGAGGATCCCTGAGCAAACTCATCTTCCGAACGGTTTTCCTGTGCTAAAACACCTGAGAAGAAAGATAACACAGCAAACATGCACAGATATTTGACTCCTGCAAAAAATAGACCTGGTACATTACCCCAAAAAAGTAGAAAAACCCGAAAGAGGTAAATGAAATACAAACACTACGCACACGCAAAGCTCAAGCAACTTTCATAATCATCCACACACAGTTTCTCAATATGTCAGCCAGAACAAAGGTGTCTTTTCGCTGCCTCAACCAACCTAATCACGGGCAGGTCTCTAGATTCTTCAAAGCTTCGATATATATCACAAATATTTCCATTGTGGGTGATCCAATTGAATGTAGCAAGACTCTTCACAACTGACATTAACATGCGCCTCCTGTGACTACTTGGTATAGGATCTGGCTTCCCTCGCACTGTAAAAAACCAGTGCAGGTCACTATGTGTGTCTGTTATAGTCATAAACACCGGCCTGAAATGAAATGAGATGTTCAGTGATACAGATGCTCTGCTCATATCACCGTGAACGTGGGCCACAGTTCATGGATATCACTGACTGACTTTCATCACATGGCCATTTACAGTGCATGTAATTGGCAGTGTTGTAATGTAACAAAGTACACATACTTTCTTACGGTACTTAATTACAAAAATCACATATCTGTACATTATATTTATTTGTATTTCTAGTTTCAATTTTACAACATTTACTAAATCATTTGTGTACTTTTACTCCACTACATTTCCCCTATCTTTGTTGCCAGTGTACCTCAAAACGTATGATGAAAAAAGTTCTGTTTATCACAGTTTTGAGATGCTCCATTCATTTTTGCCCGAACATGTTACCCTCTTGCAAAACAACTCAGTGACCACTGAGTAGGCAAAGTTAAAACAAAACAAAACACTGTTATTAACCACAGTCCCATTCAGTTTAAATGTCAGAGTTTGTACATATGACATGTGGGTTATTGTATGTAGAAATTTATCATTCAAGTTTGGTTTATGGAAAAAAAAATCACTATATATAAGTGATCTACACTATAAGTGAAGAATCGCGATAAATCAGTATTGTGAAAATGATTAATGTACTGTGATTACAATCAAATCGTGGATAGATAGATAGAAGCTTACCGATGATGGGTCGGTAACTGAGCAGCAGGTTCCTCTGCACGACGCAGTGTCGCGGACCACAGTGGCAAGTGGCCAGTGCCGTCAGCAGCATCGCTGCATGTGTACAACATTTCGCACAAACAACGATAACAATAATAATAATTTAAAACAACAAACAACGGCCAGAGAAAGAAAATGCAAACATTAAAAAAATGAAAAAATTTCAGATTAGAAAAAACGAAGAGGAAGGAGATCCAAACTGTGAGACTAAAGACTGCCTCACCTCTCTCAGTCCACTTCTGTCTGGTCCGAGTCTTCACTTCAATCCAGGCTTTTCTGTGCATGTCAGGAGCGTCACGTTGTCAGTCGGCTCGAGAAAACTCCTCCTCGTGCCTCACCTGTTTCCTTCCGTGATATCCACACACGATTTGTTATATACTATGACATCCTTGAAATACTTTTGGCCTAAAACGGAAGAAACGGTCTAGTTTAGGGAAAATAAAATAAAACATAACATTTACTTTTACAATTAGAGACGACTCATAGTAACTGATTTGCTCTGTGGTGTCTGCGCACATGTTTTCTCAGACATGTTCTGATCACACTTCACTGACTTGACTTGAGTGGCACTACTACCTCACATTACATTGCAGAGGGAACATTTACACTGTACCTCCTGCAACTAACCACAAGAGGTCACACTCCTCCCAGTTTCACACAGTTTGTGTTCTTGTATTTGTTCTTCTCTTTGTGACCTTTCCTGCTTTAAGCACCGACCATGTCAGGACCACTTATTCGCATGGAGCTCATTTCTGATTAAGTAAGATTTAGGGCTGATATTTTGAATTGTGGTTAGTTTCAGGTTAAGCTACATAGCTGCTATAGTAGGTCAGATAAAAGAAAAAGAAAATGCTATTCCTTGTGGGTATATTTTTTTATTTATGTTTAACTAATGACCTTTCACGGTAGTACTCTTGCCTTTGCAGCAAGAAGACCTGGTTGGAACAAGGGCCTTTCTGCATGGGGTTTGCATGTTCTCCCTGTGTGTGCTTGGGTTTTCTCCAGGTTCTTTGGCTTCCTCCCACAGTCCAAAAACATGCAAAATGGGGATTGGTCACTGTTAATTGACCGTTGGAGTGAATGGTTATTTGTCTCTATATGTGGCCCTATGTCAGTTGAGATTGGCACAGCACTCCCATCCTTTGGAGGATGAAGCGGTAGAAAATGGATGGATGGATGGACTTTTCACAGTGGAGGATTGCGCTCTCAGTCAAGTTTATATTAAGTCATAACTTGTGATGAACCCTCAAGCTCAAACTCAAGTCCTTTGGGTATAGACTGACTCTGCCCTCATATAGCAGTACAGCGACAGAGGGGGGAAGACACAATATGTCACAAAAGGACAACTACAATACATTTTGAATTGTGACTGTGTGCATTTGCAAGCTGAAGCCACTAGAACACAAATGTGCATGTGACTCAGGTCAAGTTCAGTTTGCACTGGTGGAATGGTGCTCAGTCATCAAATGAAAGAGAATTGCACATTCTGCCCTCTCATCTGTGATTCCACACTTATGCACTCGGAAGCTCCACAGAGACTGAATAAGGTAACATGTAGTAGATGAATGTGACAGTGGAGCTGCCCGGGGTTATTTTCCTGGACTCAGTTCTGCTTTTGAACACGAATGGGAAATTTAGTATCTCTAATCAGTAGGTTTGTTTTGACTGCAGATCAAATGAGACTGTACTGTAAGAAGAGCGGTGTGTTGCAGTGACTCACATAGTTGACAAAACAAACATTAGGCATAACTTACTGATAAAAAGTGTCCAAAAACAGACAAAACAAACTTGAATCCTGTTGCCTTATAGGTTGATGTTACACACCTACAACTTGAAAAAAAAGACATTATACACAAACAAAGTCCATCGATCCATTGTCGACCACAATGGGGGGTTGCTTGCTGCTGGTGCCAATCCCAGCTGACATTGGGTGACATGCGGCTTACACTCTGGACAGGCTGCCAGTCCATTGCAGGGTCAACAAAAACTAACAACCATTCACTCTCCCAGGCATGTTTATTGGACTGTGGGAGGAAGCCAGAAAACCCAGAGAGAACCGACGCACATGCATGAACATGCAAACAATGTTGTGCTGAACCAAACCTGTGTAGCTGATGTTGGGCCCTCTTGAGAACACACTGCTATAGCTGCACAGAAGTTGAGCTAGAAGTTGTGCTAGAAGTTAAACTCACAGCTCAGCTCAGACACACACGGTTGTAAAGCTTAGATGTTGGGGTAAGGTGACCTTCTCCTACTGCTTTGTTAGGTCATGGTGGGTACAAGGGGGGTAGAACTTTCACTGACTGGAGAACCACCACAATTGCCCCACAATTTTGATCGTTACACATACATTTCCGGGGTTAAAGGCGCAAAGGGGCACAGCTTTAGAGGATTGGGCTTTCACCAGGATATGGGCAACCAACACCTTGAACCTCACTACAAAACTTTTGGTGGAGCTCAGAATCATTCCACGCTTATCAAGCCCATTTATGAGGGTATGGCCCTTACCAAATACTCTTGTCCAGCTCCTACCACCACGGTCCGGCCCACTTTCACTGCATGGGTATTTGGTTTTCTCTGGGGGTGGAAATAGTGCACCTCTTCACCAAACAGCACAATGCAGTTGCTTCCAAAAATCAAGATATGCATGAACCTGGGCGAGAAACAGGGGGCCAAGTACTAACCACTGATGTGCCGGTTGTTGATTTGAACAATGATGCATGCCTCTCCAAGAACAGTAACATCAACAGCTCCCACCCCCTGCAGAGTTAAGACAGTTGTTTGCCTGAGTGGGGGTTTGTACATAGTCATTTGAATGCTCATCTCTTAACCATGAGCCCTAAGACTGAGTACAGGGCCCTCTGGACTCTTAAGGTGGCTGGTTGAACATGCCCTCTGGTAACTTTCTTTTGTGAGGGACAGTTTATTTTCATGTGTCCAATGTCAGAGCAGTTGTGACAATGCATCGCTTCCCTGATACTGTCCTTATGGCTTATTCTAGGCCAGGTGTGTGAGGGGCACCTGCAGTTGGGGACTGACAGCCTGGATGATGACATTGTCTTCCTTCTTTGCTCAACATAGTGGAACGGGTCCTCCACTCAATTAGACCATGGGCCACTGAATGTGGGAGGCTGGTGACTTGTGATGCTGCTCGTTTGGTAGTTTACACAGAAAGGGGTTACAGTGTCTGTAACCTCGACTGATGAAGTTGTCACACACGTCTGTGTTTACATTTGGGCAGGAGACACTGACTAGTGGCTGCCATCTTGCTTAGTTAGCTTAGCTGAGTGAGGAGGAGAGGAGAGGTCTGTATCTAGCATCTTCCTCCAGTTTATCTCACCGGTTATTTCCACTGTATGCTCATCACTGCTGTTAAAAGGTGGTCCCATCGTGGTCGACAGTGTATTGTAAGCTTTCAAGTTTTGCTTCTAGGCCATAGCCAGAAAGCACAAGGGAGATATTTCCCTCCAGGGCTGGAACTGTAGCTGCTCCTGGCTAACACCCTTGCTTTTACAGAGAGGAGATAAACACTCGGCTTAATCTGGAAGAGTCTGCGTGATTATTTCTCCCAACAGGGATGGAACATAACACGTAAGTGCCTCACTTTGTCGTGACTAACTAACTCTGCCCAGTTGCCGGCTTCCCACGTTTCACAGCACACACAGCGCTGCTGTGTAAAAGTGGTATTTTTCAAACGTGGCTAAAACTACTACATACTTGCAGGTCCAACAACTACCAGCTACTGGCCTAGAATGAATGATAAAAGTGCACAGGTGCTTTATATACTGCCTCTAATCGGGTGGGTGGAGCCTACCTCAGGACAAAACAAAAAAAAAAGATGGATAAGTGAGCTTTCAAAGGGTCAATGAAACATGTTTGCATTGAGCACATTTTTCAAAATCATAGTGGGCTAAAATGTATATTCAAATATAGACTTGAGCCGTAACACAACTGCCAACTTATCCCATTATGTTTTGGTCTTGCTCTGCTCTGACATTATACTGGACTTCAATCTTTAAAACACTCTTTAAAACACTCAATATTGATCTTAAACCAAATACATTTGGAGCTATATTTGGTGTCACAGATGGACCAGAGACAAATCCTAAAACTATATAGTTACAGGTCTTATTCTTATTCACAGGGATACTTCCACTGTTGGACCCCTTGTAAAACTGTCCTTAACAACTGTGTAGTAACTGTGTGGCAGCTTTATGCATCTTGATCGTCTTCTCACTGTCTCTTTTCAACTGAAATTCACAGATGGAATTATATTTTATTCTATGGAATTGGATGCCAGTTGAAGAAGAAAGTATAATTTAGTTTTAAATGCCAGATCTATACTGCCACGTTATAGGTTGAAACTGGCAGTCACAACCAAGAGACATTTCCCTGACAAACAGGCTGCATTTTAATCTTCATTAGCACCTGGAATGTGGGTGACCTCAGATATTTACCGGCAGACAGAGAGAGAGGGAGAGTGTGTGTGTGTGTGTGTGGGGGGGGTTAATTAGTACAACTCAACACACCTGTGTGGGTGTTTGCACCTCAATATCCAGCTCTTGAGTTTTAAATGACAACTTAACTGGTCTTTGAATGCCCTTTATTCAGAATCAACTTAATTTATATTGAATGTTTTAGCATTTGAAGTGCAGGAGAGAAAGGGGGGAGAGAGAGAGAGAGGGAGAGATAGAAAGAAGGAGCGCATTGGTGCCGCAGCGGGACCGATTGTCACACGGACCTTCAGCGGGGTCGTTACCGGAGAGAGCAGCCGCTACTCACCGTTTCCCCACATACACGCACCGGAGGGGAGATACAAAGAAGGAAGAAAGACGGAGAAGACGAAAAAGAAGAGAAAGAATAAGAGGAAGGAATTGGGGGAGCCGTTATATTTGCTGTAGCTGCAGCCGCCGTCTGTCATCACCTTCACAGGACAGGATCTACTACCATCATCATCCTCATCACTCCTGTTCTTCATCCCTCATCCCCATCACCCTCATCCAGACCTATCTTTCATCACCATGCCGGGCTGGCGGAGGAACCTCACTTTCTGTCTGCAGCGGATGCAAGAGGAAGGTAGGCGAGCAAAGTAAATTAATGTGTGATTATTTATGCGCTGGCACGTGAGTATGTGCGCGCGCGAGCAGTGTGGATTTCCCTCCTGCAGTTTAAATGTGAGCTGAGATGTGAGCATGTGTGTCCACGGTGGCACTATTATTTGCGGTCTCTGTTTCATGTGTTTAGAGTTTTCCTGGCTCACTAGAAGTGCGCACATGTTCTGACTGAGAAGCACCTGCAGCGTCGGCAATTGTGTGCACGCGTGCGTCGTATGCGTGTGTGCGTGTTTGTTCGGACCATACGAGTGTGCGCGATACGATCGGTGTGTTGGAGTTGCGCGCCATGCGCACACGTGTCACCGCGGCTTTGTTCCGCCGCCACAGCAGGGATCGTGCGCGCGGGGCAAGTGATGCGTGCAGGTCAGCGTGCATGCATGCGCGTGCGTGTTTGTGTGTATTGCCAAAGAGAGGGTGAGGCTGCGTGAAAACAAGAGAAGACTATTGTGATGTTGGTCAGCTGGAGTGTGTGCACGCGCGTGCGTGATGACATAATGTGAATGTGTGCGGTTCAGAAAGTGTATGTCGCATGTGATGGCAAGACACATAATGGTGTTGACAAAGCCTGGATGAGGCAGTGAGACTGTTTCAGTATGGTCATGTGTGATAAGCTGAATTTAGCCAAGAGTTCAAGACAAGATTACTGCAGCTGCTTTATTGTTACTTTATGTTTTATGAGTAAGAAGAACATTGTAGCAGAAGAGTAATTTGTAAACCTGTTCAAATGGACTCTCTACTGATTTACTTTACACATATGCATGAAATAACAACTCTTACGTCAAACATTTTTTCCCCTTTAGTAATGACTGATAACTGTGAGCAGAGTTGTGTTGTTGCGTGACACGGCTTGTGAATTAGGGCTGGGGCTGACCACTTGTTTCCTGAGGCCATTTGACCCATCCAAAAGGCTTCGACAATTAATTCAGTGAGGGAAATGACAGATATCGGAGATTCTCATAATGCCTATGTCCATTTCAACTTTGTCTTGTTAGTTTTTAAATGTAGGGTATTCCTCTTTTGTAAGTCACTTTGGATAAAAGCATCTGTCAAATGCTTAAATGTACATTTCAAATGTAAATGTAAATCCCAAATTAAACAAAAAGTCAGGTTAAGTCTTGGCTGGGCCTTCAGTGGAGGAGCTCCCAGTGGTCTTATCATCTTTGTCTTTTTTTTCTTCATGTGCTCATGTGATCTTGTGAGACTAGTGAGGTTCCTCCATGGATAAAGGCATATATTAAACAAGTCGCAATTTAATTAAAGTTGTTTTAAATAACTATATATATTAATCAGAATATCATTTTTGGTGGACCCCATTATGATTTTTTTAAATTGAATATCTTAAAAGTAACAGTATAAGTTTTGTCCACACTGTAAATAAAATCTGGGGCTGGTTGTCACAGTTTGGCCTCTGCTCCTAAGCTCCAGAGTGGAATTTTAATTCTACAGCAATAAAATGTAAGCTTTCGACTCCATGACAGAGGTTTGTGGGAGGCAATTTTGTACGCCAACATAAACATCCTATGTGAATCGTGCTTGGCATGTAAACACTTTGATTTCCTACTGTCGTGTGGAAGAACGTACACTTCAGACACACTATCTCTCGGCAGAATTGGAATAAGTGCAGAAAGCCAGTCCATAACACCTAACATCAGTGGCTGATCTCAGTGTTCAGTGCTCTCAGTGGGTGCAAATCACTGCAGCTCTGTTCAGAAACGTGTGCTCTCTGTCTCAGAGGAGAGGTGGCTCATATCTTTATACCTTTGTTAAAATAAGACCTAATTATCACATTGTAGTGTAATGTTCTGTTGTCTACATTCTAGTCTTGTAGTGTATGTGTTTATAAGATTTATTTTAGTTTATTTTATGGTGACAGGTACAGTACAAGAATGTACCGTCCTGAAATGTTTAGACAGAAAAACCTGTTTACCAATTAACTGGTGTGAGAGGAAGAGAAAGGCAAAAGGCATTGCTCAGCTAAACACATTTGTTGGGTGGATGCCATACGTTGGGGTGTTTTGTAACAGGTAATTGTGTTAGGTGTAAAGCTGTACAACTAAGCAGGAACATTTCTTTTTGCTCACGTGAACAGAGCACAACACACATAACAGTTGAGAGGCAAACACAAACTCATAGTGAGTCAAATGCCAAAGTGCAGAGAAGAGTTTTTCAGAGAGACTTAAAAACAGGAAGTGATGAGGCCTGCCTAATGGGAAGTGGCAAACCATTCCATAGTTTGGTAACCGCTACAGCGAAGGCCCGATCACCCCTGCGCTTCAGACTTCAGACTTGTTTTGGGGACGACCAGGTGAAGTATGTCAATGACGTAAGGTGGAGCAAGTCCAATCAAGACACTTGTACACAAACAATAGTAATTTGAAATGTATCCTGTGGTGTGATGGGAGCCAGGGAAGTGAAGCCAAAATTGGAGAGGTACGCTCATGTCTGTGAGTTCTTGTGAAAAGACGTGCAGCAGCGTTCTGAACAAGTTGAAGCGTTACAATAATCCAGTCGAGTAGTTACGAAGGCATGTATTTCAAGTTTTTCAAGAGTAGTGTCTCGGCAGAATTTATTTAACTTTGGCTTCTTGTCTCAGTTGAAAGTGAAGATTGTTTTTACTACACAGCTAATCTACTTATCAAACTTCATAAAAAAAAAACACGGCTTGTGAATTAGGGCTGGGTCTGGCCACTCATTTCCTGAGGCCATTTGACTCGTTCAAAAGGCTTCGACTTGATTTTTTATTAATTCAGTGAGGGATATGACAGATATCGGAGATTCTCATAATGCTTATGTCCATTTAATCTTTGTCTTATTAGTTTTTAAATGTAGCATATTTCTCTTTTGTAAGTCACTTTGGATAAAAGCATCTGTCAAATGCTTAAATGTACATTTCAAATGTAAATGTGAATTATATTGGTAATTCCTAAAAATAAGTGTAATGTTATGCCTATAATGATAATTTTAACTCTGAAAGGGGGCAGCACCATGTGTAATTTAAAACCCCTGTGCTAAATCTACTGATACATCTTCCCTTGTTGTCTTTTGTCTCTGAATAGTACTATTTTGGAAAGAATGGGCCTGCAGAGCGACAAAATTCCCTTGCAGGCAAAAAAAAGTTGCACAACTTGAAAAAAAATTATAAAGTATGTAGTATGTATATATTAGTTTGATAAGTCTCTTCAGTGTTTTACATAATATTTGGTTTATCATGGGCATTAATAATATACGAGGTGCCACAAAAAGGAAGAGGGACAAGGAGGGGGAACTTGTCGACCTCCTCAGGGAGGACATGAAGCGACAGAGGGAGATGGAGGAGAGGAATGAGAGGAGGATGGACAGACTCCTCTCCATCTTTGAAAGATGTGTCCCAAAAGATTAAAAACAAAAAAAAGGGTTTATATGTTGTTTATATTGTTTAATAATATACTGTTCAAAAGATTAATGAATTTGATTTTATTATTTTAATAGAATAAACTATTAGACAAATAACATACTATATTATTAACATTTTAAATTAACACAACCATATACATTAAATTGAAATTACATTGAAATTAATTAAATTATTAACAGTTTATAAATAAACAGTGAAATAAAAATGAATGAAGATTTTTCATGTGTTCGAACAGCATGATTAAAAAGATAATGAACTCTGAACCCTCCATCAAAATAAGTAAATAAACTAAACTCAATTAAAATGAATACAAAAACTGACTAAAACTATTCGACTACAAACAATACTACTAAACCAATTATTACTAAACAACTTTACCAAATAATAAATATATGATTTATAATAGTTAATAAATTAATTTAGATGCACAAAAGTTCTTGCTCGAGTCATATCCTCCGTCGAGCCTGTGGTGTGTCCCTCATTTGCACTGTTGATTGTGGTCCTGCTGCAATCTTTGAATTCATTTTTGGATCAATTCTGTGTTGGCTGTCAGGTAACTGGCTTAGAGGTGCGTTACTGCCACCAAGCTGACTTTGTTTGACTGTTTTACCCAGAAGCTGAGTGAAATCTGACACCTGGTGGTAAAGTTTGGCATCAGAAAATTGTGCTGAACTGGTTTGAAAATGTTTACTTTGGTGAAACCCCAGATGGACAGGGAGAGATATGGACTGACGGTTGCTTACTCCTGTATGCGTGTGAGATATTTTAGATTAGTATGCTTGACACACGGTGACCCTGCTGTCCAATGTTAACTGCCTTATGGACCCAAGAGTGGATGTTTCAGGCTCTCTGTAAAAATCTGTATAGAGGAGATGACAGCCTTGATCATCATTGCCTCTGTTATTGAAGCTGTAGTGCATTTTTGTTGTTGTTCTTCTTCTTCTGCCCATGTTTGCGCTTCATGAACATAAACAATGCACCATTATTGTTGAATGTTGTGTCCTTCATCTGAAAATGGGTTCTACCAATCAATACTATCAGACCTGAGGGAGTGTGATGGCAGGGGGGAGACGGGGGGGATTTATCCCATCTGACTGCAGAATGACTAGGTGTTTTTTGAGCAGCAGAAGTGAGGATAAGAGGACATGATTAGACAACAGTTTTAGTAACTTAATGAAGTCATGAAAAATGGATGTAAAAATGTGATTCGCACAAAAATATACTAAACTATATTTGATTTGCATCAAAAACAAGAAATGAAACTGTAAGAACTGTAGGTGTGTATGAATGATCAGAGGTTGTCATAAGTAATGTGTCAAGTATAATGGTGTAAACTGTCAAGTAGGGGGTCAGCGGCACAATTCCATTGGTCTTGCTGAATCGATCCAGGAGAAGTAGCACTTTTTTCTCAGGGCTTACCTTGGCGTGGTTTGCAAAGTGCTTAAGGAAGATGAGAAAATCTACTTCCTGCATCCATCCTGATTTATTTCCACTTCCAATTCTTCCTATTGGCCCATCTCGTACAAAGTGTAAGGCATGCTTGGGAACGCAAACTTTGTAACAGTGAAACATTGCCAATGGCATTGAATGCACTTAGGTATACTGAAATTTAAAGAAGGACCAGTGTTGTTATAACTGACCCAGACACTTGTATCCATGAACTGTCTTACAGCTAACACTTTAGCACAAGCAACATGCATGAAAAATATCTAAATAGACAAACAATGAACATGAATTAAGTTTGATGAGTTGGATTACAACACAGGTAATAAAAATAAATGGAAAAAAAACGTGTTTTTTTTCCTATATTTTCTTTGATGTTTTCTACACGGTGCTAATGCTTCACATGTGGAATAAGTACTGGAAAGAGCATGTGGAAAATGAATCGGGTGATTCCTAACCTGTACCTTTGAGTCATTACCAAATGATCATTTGTGGCAGTTACAATTCATGAAATGCACACTGCAATTTGTGTGTCTGGCATTACTCATGTTGTAGGGACCGTAATCTGTTTATAGAGTCAAAAATACGGGGACTTATCCCAATGATGTTTATCATTACATTTTCAGTAGAATCCAAGTTTTTAATAGTTAGGTTACAGCTTAGGAAATTAAGTGCATGTCATACTCTGTGGAGATTGTGAAGACATGCCTTTATCATGGTACACACTTTCATAAGCAGCTTTGCCATTGCTGTGTAATGGCTGACTGATCATCAAACTGTCTCATTTCCCCGTTGAAGGTCAGTTAATGGATCTGTGTGTATGTGTTTGCATGATGAGGAAAAAAAAATAAAAAAAAAATTATGTGTGCCACACTCATCCATCATACAGACCACGGTGAGGTACTAAAGGGTGCAAAATAAATGATAGCTGTGTCTACGATCTGTGTGTAAAGTGGGGTGGAAGAGGATGTTAATATGGACCCAAGTAATCAGAATAATCTGAAACTCTAATCCAATACAGCCCATTCGGAAACAAATTTCATTCCGAACGAGAGGGCTGGTATATCGTGTATATCTGATCGTCATCGGGACTTCCTGGTTTGTTGCTATCACATGTCAGATTCACATAAAATGTGATGTATTTCTATTTTGTTACTGCTGTATTTCCACTCCAACACAAAAGTAAAATGAACAGACACAAAAGTCACAGACACGGGAGAGGATGAGACAGATAGTGGACAGTGAGGGGAAGAGCAGACGTGCAGTGTTAGTTTACTAACGGAAGTGGAAGTGAAGCTTCTTCTTCTGCTTCCGGAGAGAGAGAGACGTGAGAAGGAGAACCATAAGAGATAAGATGATTTGCTGATTATAGTGGAATAGAAGTGTGAGTGTATTATGAACTTCAAAACCCCTTTTTAATGAGGCTTAGTTGTGTAATCACTGATTGATTGGATGACGGGATAGAGAGAGAGGACAGTGCTGAAGGTGACAGCGTTTAACATTGTTTTATAGGCAGTGGTGTAATTGCACAATGCCAGTATTAGTGAGACACAAAGCAGTGTGCACCAGCGTCTGCTGTTCGTTAGAGGACAAACAACACCACAAGGACCAGACTCATAATGAATTTTCCTTCATCAACTCGTTCACGCATACTGTTACTTATTTGCAACCCATTTATCACGTATTATTCTTAGAACCTGATGCCAAAATAATAATAATAAGTTCAAAAAAGGTTGATGTTTTTTTGATGTTTGGCAAACATAAGCAGGCGAAGATTAATAAGCCTACTAAGCTCTAATGCTTCAGCAATACAGTATAGCATTTATTTATTAATTTATTTTTAGCAGATGCTGAGCAGCTAACACCATGTACAGTTCCAAATGTTGTTAGTTGTACGGCATATCGGCAAAACCTAATTAACCTGAAGTCTGACCTAAATTAAACTAGGTTGTTGTCTGTTTGTGTTCCCTCTGCATGCCACTGTCAATGTAGTGTTCCACACACGTTCCCTTATGTGTTGTCCTTGTAATCCTTCAGCACTGAGTTGTACATGTATGACGGTGGCAGTTGCTGTATGAGAAGAAAATCGCATTCAGACGATTTGTGATAAACAGCTGATGCTGAACGAACTAGGCATATAGCTGATTGTGTTCTAGCGCACTTTTAGTAATGAAATGTAAATGCAACAGTACATATTTGACCAGAAAGGCCCTCAGTTCAACCGGGATTTGAACTGGTCTACACTACCGTGTAGAACTCCATCTTTCATTCGTAAGGAAGCGGAATGATGGGAAGGATTACCAGAAATTGTGCAAACAATGATATTACATGAATAGCTCAGGGTGGCTTAAAATGTTGCATATGTTTGTGGTTGTTGTTGAATCAGGAGTTCAAACATTACAATACATACAAACTCATGTTTGCTCTCAGATGAGGTGGAGGATCTGAACACAGTCGTCTCTGTTCTTACTGACTCAAGTGTGTCTCCATCTGATTCTCAACATCCGCTCTCAGTGATGGAAGATTCTCAAGCACCTTGGAGTAGACAGAAGTATCTTGTGGCTGCTTGTTTGTGTGGGTTATTAAAGATTCAAGACAGCTGGTCATTCAGTCGACTCACGCACTGGCAAATGAAATGGTATTTACTTTACTTACATACAGGCTTTAAAGTATCTATTGGAATGTTTCCTGTAGAGAGAGACACACCTAAACCTTACACAGCACTGCCTGGGGCATCACATGCCCTTCACATTTCACATTTTCACATTTTGCCTGTACACGCAAAGTTCAAAGTGTTTGAACTTTAAAATTGCTGACCTTTCACAGGGTATGGGTATCACTGGGGATATATGGGACCAAGAAGCCTAGAAACTCAGTCCATTTCTGAATTCTCAATGAATAATGCAGTACAGCGCAGTGGCTTTTCTTCTTCTAAGTAGATCTGTATTAGATATTGTATTTTACATGCACAGTAACATGTCGACTTCAGGCCGAGCGTCTTGCACTGACGCAGTCCTGAACCAGATAGAGCAACTGTCACATGCAGGTGGCTTTAAGCCCATGGTTTGCTCATATGTATCTGTGTTAGGTCCTCAGTGGCACAAACATGGAATGTTTTGCACTGCACAGATGTTCAATAGCATCCGAGTCTGGAAGTTTTTAATAACCACAACTCGACTGTAATATTGACATCCAATATCGCACTGGTCCCTGCACAGTTGGTATCCACATAAATGCTTGCACTTATTGTGCCTGTGCTGTTACCATTAGCTGCAGTTTTCTCCAAAGTATACTCCACTCATTTTTTCATTATTTTATTTTAGAGCACTCCTCCAGAGTACACAGGTGTCTCTGACCAGGTATTTATGAGCCAAGGGGGGCTTCAATCTGCAGAGAGTGGCGTCTCCCTCTATTAGTCTTGCATCCCCAACATGCTGTGGCTGCTGCTGCTGCTAAGGAAACCTTACATGTGCCCTCTGATGGACTCTGAAGGCTACTTCTTAAATAGACGCTTGTGAGAATACAGCTTTCAAATATATATATGAATGTTTTATTTTATATATTTATTTATTTTTTATTTTTTTTACATTGATAGGTGCCCCGTCCTGTGTCCATTCTTCTCCAATTTTTGGAGTGATTTGCCACACGGCAAAAACAGTGGTGCATACAATAAATACTTATTTTAGCTTATGCATACAATTTAATAATTTTATGTCAATCTTCAAACTTTTATTCAAAGCCACTAGGTTGATTCCAAAGTGTCTGTCTTTGACAACATAATGGTCAGACACGCCACTACACTCAGGGGCACAGTAAATATGCATACTGTGAATTTGTCACCAGTCTTCATCACACCTACAGAATGCACCATTTCCATCAAAGCAGTTCTGTTGAATTCACAGTTCTCTTGTTTATAATAATGCTCTTGTGCGGGTCAAGATATTGAATCTTGAATTGCGAGGTTTAAAGGTTTAGAAAACATGGAACGTAATTCAGTGCCAACTTGTTGTACGATGACATGGGTTGTAATCTTATTTGTTGCCAGTGTATCTGGAAATTGTAACCATGTTAATGTGAAAAGCTGTTACTGCAACATTGTACAATGAGACAAATGCCCTCATAAATATAGAAATGGCAAATTCTGAGTGTGTGTGTGTGAATGTGATGTGTGTAGAAGGCATGTAGCCGTAGGTTAGAAGTGGGCGAGAGCAGTAACGCTGCTTCAGTCATAATAGGATCTGACGATGACTCATGCAGAGCAGGAACAACAAATGCTCTGCTCTTTCCTCCTCATCTCCTCCTTTTTACAAGCTCATCTCAGGCCCCCCTTTTCTTCCCCCATTTTCAGGCTGCTTTGATTTCCTCTTTCCTTTTTCTGTCGTCTCCCTTTTGTTGTCTTTCGACCTTCTCATCTCTATTTCCTTATCTCATCAGGCATCATTCACCTTAGATCTTTACCCTTTGCCTCTGTAGTTCCTTTACTTTGTTTCTTGGTTTCTCATGACTGTGTACTTCCTGCCTCCCTGCTTGTTCCCTCCTCTCCTTTGTACTTCTACTCATTTAATTCCTGTCATTTACATCTCCCCGATCGCTGTGATAACCTTATCACTGTATTATAATGACTCCTCTGCCCACAGCAGAGAGCAGCTGTTTTGCCACTTTTATATATAATCTAATTTTAGGAATTTGAGAAAACGTCCAGTTGAAGCCTCAGTAAATGCATCAAATGAGGTCCAATGATATTGTACTGATACTGTCATTCACCCTTATACACTGTATAATCAGTGCTTTTACTATATTATAATTTTCTCCTTCAAATCCTCGGCGATACTTTTTCTTCTGTTTCTTCTGCAATGTTGCTTTGGCTGTGCCTTTAGTCGTAACTGGGAAACATTTTTGTCACACACATCAGTCCTCTATTACTCCACCGGTTGTTTTGCCCCCAAGAATTGTGATATTTCTAGGACCCTATTGTAACTGAAGGAGTTATTGTTTTTGTTATTAACAGGGTTAACAGGGTCAGCTACTGTAAATGATTCAGTTATCGTGATACGATAACCCAGCCCTGCTTTATAACATTGGTTACCAAACCCACCTGACACCTACATTTAAACAATTTTCAAACAATTTAAACAATTTCCCCTTGGGGATGAATAAAGTATTTCTATTCTATTCTGTTTTATTGGTATTATGTAGTCTGCCTGCAGCAATACTCTTTTTGAGTAATGTTATGTCACAACCAATCGTATCTCTTTTCTCCAGTGTCTGTACAAACTGAGCACTATATCTTTTGTCATGGTTGTAAGTATCAAGATTTGTTATATTTGAGATAGACCACAGTAGATTGTTTTCCACCTTGCAGACCCACACGTATACTGAGTTGATGTAACAGTGCAACTGACCCACTGTCTGCCTCTGCCTCGGTCTTGATTAAAGTCTGTTGTGCTTGTCCTGGGCTGATTGCTTTCTGAGGCAATCCTCTGAGTGACTGAGCTGCACACCTCTGAGCCTTGAAAGCAATTGCATTTTTTTTTGGGGGGGGGGGTTATGATCCGTGGTCCCATAAACCCTGTTTGAGGTGTTAAAAAAAAATTAAAGACACACATTCCCACATTTATTTCTTGGAAATAAATATAAAACAGAATTGTTTTTGTCCTGTGTCAAATGTAGCTCTGCTCCTAAAGAGCCTCAGAATAATTGTTTTGACAGAGCGACAATGGCATGTCATATTTTAAGGAAGTCTTCTTATCAAGGGCCTTCTTTTTTTTCACCGTGGTCCCAAATTTCCATCCATCCATCCATTTTCTACGGCTTTATCCTCCACAGGAGGGTCGCAGGGGGTGCTTTGCCAATCTCCACTGACATAGGGCTGTGGGGGGGTACACGCTGGACGGTTCACCAGTCCATCACAGGGCCACATATAGAAACAAACAACTATTCAACCATTCACTCTTACTCTCACGGTCAATTTAAAGTGTCCAATTTACATAATCCCCACATTGCATGTTTTTCGACTGTGGGAGGAAGCTGGAGAACCCAGAGAAAACCCACGCACACATGGGGAGAACATGCAGAAAGGCCTGGAACCTGGGTCCTTCCTTGATAGTGTTTTTAGGGTTAGATATACACCACAACATTAGTCTTTATTTTACCATCCAGCTGTTAACACTCAGGTCACTACATACAGCAGTCACTCTCTGCAGCTGCCTTCTTTTTGCCACAGGCTGTCCTTCTCATCAGCTGGCTATGTTTTCCTTCTCTTTATTTGGTGTATGTTAATACACTGGCAACATTAGCATCAATTCTGAATAAAGTGAGTCATTTATTATTTTTGCTCTCCTACAGACACACCCTTTCCTTTTCCTTTCTTAATTTTTCCCCCCAATCCACATTATTTTCATCATCAATAGTCTCCTTATGACTTCTTTAAATGATTTCGCTCATGCCCTCTGACTTACCTTGATGGAAACTGTGATGGCCTCTGGGTCTGTATTTTGGGTTAGTCCTCTATCTGTTTCAGGTTGCCTGTTTGCCTAATCATGGAATTGAACTGGCCGCTGCCTCCAAGCTCCTTTGCGACCTTCCCTACACCTAGAGTTGTTCCGATTCCAATACCGGTATCAGAAATGCCTCCGATAATGCCGAAAATGTGGGCATCGGTATCGGTGAGTACTGGAGTCCATTCACCGATCCGATACCACGTAATTTATTAGCGCTCCGTTAGCTCTGACACGGTTCTTCTTCGCCGCTCCTGAAACAGTTGCGCTGTGCTGTTTTAGAGGTGTGAAGAAGAACTGATCACCCGACACCTGTAGACAAGGAGCTAACGTTAGCTCGTCATGTCGGCGGTTTGGCAGTATTTACCAGTTTGCTCCGTAAGCGTTGTTAGCCGTGCTAGCTCCGTTAGCACGTCTACAGTCAAACTGGAGCGGCCCGTTTATTAATCGAAAAGAGCAGCGCTACAGCTAACCAGCGTACCTGTGTCCTGCATATGTATGCCTCTGTTTTTAAAGTTTAGCGTTACTTCAGAGACTCATTGTAACGATCTGGAGTCATGTAAAAATGATGTCACGCGCAGGCGTAGTATGATATATATATTTTTATATACACACTGGTATCGGTATTGGTACTCTGTATCGGCCGATACCCACAGCACAAATATCGGAATCGGTATCGGGAGGGAAAAAATGGTATCGGAACATCTCTACCTACACCAACACTTCAATATTTGATGATGCTCTGTAGTTAAGTTTCCTTTACACAGCTGTCTGTTTCTTTATTCGATTTACATTTAGTTGAATAAATACTGTGTTTATGTGTATCCCTGCATGCCAGTTTCCTCACTTGTTTGTTTGTGGTCACAGCCAGACCTCAACAACACTTCGACTTCAATGACTGACTAAAGTGACAACAGTCCTTCACCTGCTTTGAAGTGCACTTGGGACAGTGTAGAGTCCAATTAGATGGCTGTAGCCCAATGGATGCTATTATAATACATTTTCCCTACATTGGTGGTGGCCCCGTGGCCCACTGATAGACCAGTCCATCTGCCATTTTTAGTATTTGCCAGATTGCCGGTCTGGGCATAGTGCAGTCTGACAGGGCTGTTAAAGTCAGAGCTTCACTCTGTCACCAAGGTCATCAACTTACAAATCTCATATCTTGTCTGCTTTTGTCTGAGCTTTTCCTTTGTCCTTTCACATTAAGACATGATAAAACATGACAGATTAGAAGCCAGAGACACAGGACAAATGAAATGGAAGGGGTTGCATGTTTAGAAGGTAGGCCACAAGGTTTGGTTCTGTTAATCAGACTTTATTCAATCTTATTTTTGTGAATTCTCTCTTTCATTTTCATTTAGTGAATTCTCCCCTTTTCATTTTAACACACAGATATATAATATAACCCTGCCTCCCCCTGTCTTTTTACTGCATATGTGCACAACAAACACCCAGTGCTCTTTGTCCAGAACTTTCAGTCCTGTCCCTTTTTGTATCTGTGTGCATTTCAGTCTATCTGTGTGTCTGCTGGCAGAAGCAACCATTTGTTCTGAGCAGGGTGCTTCATTCATTCGCTCTATATGCCCAGTTCAAATTGTTGAATGCCCTCTTATACTGCAAACGTACTCTGTGTACTTTCCCTGTTTCACAACAATTTCCTGCCACTTCCTCACTGCTTTTATTGAGTGGCATCTATACTATCTTCCTGCTCTGCTCCTCCCCTCTTCTGTCATGTGCTGCTTCTACATCCTACAATTATCTGATAAAGCTTTTGTTCTGTTGTAAGATATGAATGTGCCTCGACTGCTCCACCATATCCTTGTAACAATAAATGCTCTAGTTATTTGATGTTGACATGTTAAATGCATGTTATTTGATGAGTTACTCTTTATGATAGATGTTGACATAGGTCTATGAGTATGGAGTACACCATAATCTTTACTGACTCACGGTAATGATTACTGACATGGCACATGGGCTACTGCAAGGGCTACGTTTTGTTTCAGGTGATGCTCTGATGTCTCCGTTGTTCTGCTATTGTCATGTAAACCCCCTGCAGTTCAATTATCCCTGGTGAGGAACATTACCAGGCTCCAACAACCACCAATTACAATGACGAAAACAAAGCCTGCACATTAAGTGAGTCAAATAGAAAGCACAAAAAGTATACTTTCTACTTCACTAATAAAATATTTTTGAACTGTTCAGACTTTCACTGATTTGTAAACTGATCCACAGCATAGTTTATAAAAGAAACATTTGTTGAATGAGAAGACCTGTGTGTGAAGACCTGCCATTATACAGGATCCTGCTGCAAGATCCACGACTTAAGGCAGAGCTCTGCAGTATCACAGAGGATAAGAGAATTATGTGTGTGTGTGTGTGTGTGTGTGTGGGCTGGTTGTGGGGTAATGGTGGGGGAGAGTACAGTGCCAGAGTGAGCCAGGCAGACATGGTGAAAAATTACTGAGCTCAAGATGAGAAAAAAGAAAGTTGTCTGAGTGTGAAAAGGCAAAGGGAAAAAAAAAACCTAATTGAATTTTTAAAGTGTTACTTTTACTGATCTCATAGCAGAGTAACACAACTGCTTTTTAATTTCAGTGGGTCCATTGCATTACATCAGCTGCATTCTCCCATAATGAAAGGAATACATCCAACAACAAAAACTATGAAATGAAAAGAAAACACCCAACAAGATAATAATACAGACTTATCGGGAAAGATAAGGGAAACGCAGGCTTATCTCGGCTCTTTGTGTCCCTGAGCAGCTACCATCGAGATCTCAGACTGTGACCAGGGACTTTCACTGAAGCTGGGAATGACTGCAGCAAGAGTCAAGTATAAGAGCAGCTTACAGTTATGATGGATTGATTTTAATGAGTAGGCAACAGTACAACCCAAACACACATCTCAAACAACATTAAACAACTTAAATCCCCTTCTTTACAGTTTCTCAGAAATATTTCAAGTGTTTCCAGCTTTTTTGTGGCATCAGATGTGAGCAGTAGCCGCAACTAAAGGTCCGAGATATCGCACTGAAAGTTTAACGTGTTTTTTAACTAACTGTTCAGCCAAAAACCCTTGACATCCATATTCACATTAACATGTTAACTTAATCTGTCGTCTGACCCTGTCAAGTACAATATAGAGGACACTTAGAGCAGAGGTATAGTGACAAAAGCAAAAGGCAATGCAGAATGCACATGATGCCAGTAGATACTATTAAAGTCATCCAGTTGTAGAGGATTCATGGGCCTGCTTCCTGATTTTTTTTGTAAATCCCTATGTCTGTTACAAAGTGACACTGACACATGGGTCATTTTCTGTCTACCTAATTATATGGTGTGTAGGGTGTGTACTATGTCAGGTGCTATTGGGAAGGTGCTATCATCTACATTAGATGATGGATAATACACTATGATTCCAGCAGTAACATGCCCAGAGATCTGGAGAACTCAAGATAAGAAACTGAATGTTTAAAAAAAAAAAAAAAAAAAATTGGGCTTTTTAATTGAATACATTTTGTCATGTGTGTGACCGATTCTGTTGAGTGTGCAAATCACACATTTTCCAACCAAGCCATGTGGATTATCTTTTTGTATCCATAAATATCCTCAAAATGTGTTTGAAATTTGTTTATCTCAGCAGTTGTAAAGAAGCACTCTTACCATCCGGGATGAGAAAAGCATCTATTTGTGTGACTGCCACTCTGTGATAATGTTATTACTGTATGTGTGTGTGTGGCCCCTTCTGGTCTCCGGTTTCAGCCGGCTGACCTACAGACAGGTCAACTCCACTGAGAGTTATGCCTTTTGGCATTTTCTGCAATTCTGTGCACATGTGTACTGTACATGATTGCCTCTAGTCTCTGTCTGCTGCACGTTAGTGCAAACCTTTTTTTTTCTCCATGTTCCACTCTTGACTTTAGAACAAAACATTGACACAGCATCAAGATGCCATGTGCCCTGCATCACATTTGACTTTGCCATCCATTTGGGGTGTAACAGTTTGCATTAGTGTGCTTGTCCCTTCAGAACATTGGGGTTCAGGTCACACAAACGCAAACTTTACCCGATGGTGCAGTACAATAAGATTTTCATTCTCCTCCTTTTTAAGAAAACTAACTACTCACCCAAACCATTGGAGTTGCGGTTATTACAGTCATTTCGAGTTTAAAAACAAACCATAAACGAAAGAAAAACATGAAGATGGGTACACCTTTGTAACTGGGGGATTGCTGGTTTGAATCCTGACAGGTGAAGGGCTGGGCTACCTCTGACCAATTTATATTGCTCCCATTGATTGGGATAACTGAACACTCTGGCTGGCTGACCCCAGCCACATCCAGTGTATAGTGCTGGTCCCAAGCTTCCCAAAAAGGTCCCAATAAGTTCTGCGTCACCGAGGGCATCCGGCATTAAAACCAAAAACCAGAAACAAATACCTCTTCTAAATAAAATTACCACTGAAAAAGCAGGTGATCGCCTGTGATAGCATAACACACGCCAACAGCGTCACCTCGTAGCACAGCACATACACCATGTTGCATATGTGTGTATATAAAGTGTGTATTTGTTTAAATGAAGTCTATAAAAGGCAGAATGAATGTTGTTTGAAGCTGGCTGTTATTAGTTTGGCTTAACTGCTTATGCAGATTTCAGTCAGTTTCTTTATCTGTTTTCTGTTAATTGCACACCCACATGCAGCTTATAACTCAATTATAGGCTAAACAGAGTACTATGAGAAGGAGGGACACAGTAGTGCACCGTAGTGCACATATTCACACACACACACACATGCACACATGCACCACCGGCCCCCCTGCACGGCGATCTGGCTGCCTCTCCTAGACTCTCATTCATGCCAAACTAATAATGTATTTTCCATGGTATTAAATGTGAAATGAGGGTGTGTGTGTCACTGTGTATTTATTTCCTCGTGTTTTTGTAAGACTGAATTGTGTTAGGGCTTACGTTTTCTCAAAATGGCAAGTCCATGACCAAATATTTGCTGTGATTCCAGAAATGCTGAAAGCCTAATACCAGTGTACTTACTTGCATATTAACACCCTGGTAACCACTCTGAACTCAGTTAAATGCTACATGTAGCTTGATCCACTTACACGACATGCCTGCCAAAAGCAGAAGTGGAATTAGCAGGACTGCAATTACTTTACAGGAGAAGGTTGGGGCATAGGGTTGTCACTCTTTCCAAAGTTTGAAGAAATTTATAATGATGTTTGATTAAATAGTTTGGATAAATTCAAACATAGAACCGATAGTTAAGGCAAAGGGTCCAAAAATATCAATTTATAATATGCCAGAGACACAAGTTTGTCAGTGTCTTTTTATTTACTATTATATATTACCCGTGTATTAGGACGCTCAGAGCACACAGATGTCCCTGACACACACGGATATTTGATATTTATGAGCCAGCGTACATGGAGTAAGAATATATAGGTCAAGATATTACTGGGTAATATACTGTAGGTGTAGGTTTGCAAGATGCTGTTGCTGCTTTTGACAGTGTCGATGATATGGTAGGAAACATGCGCACCCTCTGCGGGACTTGAAGGGTTACTGCTTAGTGCTTAAATAGGTGCTAATGAGATGGCAGCATACATCGAGCAGGTAATTACAGTTCCAATGTGAACTCTACATACTACGCTTGGAATAAATATCCCGTTGCAAATAAAAAGGTATATGTATGTATATGTTGTAAATGAAGATGCACTTCACGTTTCCAATATTGCAGATATGTGTGCAGCCATCTTCATTTCAAGGCAGAGTCTTTGAAGTAGTGATTGTGGAGTAAAGTTGCAGTATCAAACTCAAGCCGATACATGTCTCCACTGCGGCACATATGGTCAAACCAGCTTGAAGTGCAAGCTTACTATGCAAATGAGGAACAGCTCCAACCACAACTTCCTATGGACAAATTCTCCAGACACACTCCGACAGTGATCTTCAGACTAAACCAGCTGGTCTGTGACGTGACGTGTGTATGGATGGAAGCAGGGAAGTATAGCTTTCATGCTTGCTGCAGGTGATAGTGTGACACTGTGTAATATAGATTCAGAACAAGGGGCGAGAGTGTTGGTACACACAGCTGATGGGTTGGGGTGGAGTGTACAGCATGTGTTGTAACATTTCTGTGTTTGTATCCTTGTATAAGTTACCTCTTTAAGACCTTTTCTGTCATAAACACTGACTTGTGGCATGATCTCAGTCGGAGGAACTGAGTAAATGTAGGGCTAAGATCTGAGTTGTGATTAAGTTAAGCTTGGGGTCAGGCATGAACGGTTTATGGAGGTTAGGGATTGTTTAGACTTTCCAAATGAATGGAAGTCCTTGGAAGAATAGCTGTGCAAACCAGTGTGTGTAGCTGCCAGGACTAACCTGTCAGCACCCTGTCAGCTCCTCTCTCCACATCTCACATGTTTAGCTGAAGGGTTATGTCTCTGTCCCATCCAGCAGTTTCAGCGCATAGAGGACAAAGTATTTCAAACCCCAACCTCAAAACATCATATTAAACCTTTAAAATGCCACTGAATCTCTCCCGTAGACCACAGAAGCAATTGTATGTCCCTTTAGAGGCATGTGGCCTTTGTGTCTTAAATGTATTACTCATGAGATGACAGTCAGTGCTACTATGGTACATGTAGACGTCACACACTTCATGCTTGCCTCTATTTTAAGTAGAACACCTTTGAGGCACAAACACCAATACATACTTTTGATATTTAGTTCACCAGAAATGTTCCCTATGTACAAGGCTGTCATATTAAAGTACTCACACTGTTTACCATATACATTTGAAGTATTAGTAGAGGAAGGACCAACTTATTGGTAGTATTACTAATTTTCAGTATTTGTATAAAGATTTTTTTGACATTATTGATCAACAATTCCATAAAAAGTGATCTGAGAGATAGGTAGAATTCTGCATCTTGTCAAGATTCTGTTTCCAGCCTCGGGGAAATCTGGCCTGTGATGGGAGAATTTGACCGATCACAGGGCAGCTGAGGGAGAAATTGAGCATCTACTGGCTGTTATACTAAGCAGCTGCATGCATACATCCCTTTAGTTAAACAGGTTGCTATTCCAGCATTGGCAACAACTGCAGAGCATCTCATAGAGGGAGATAATTCCTTGGCTCATCTGTTATGTATAAAGTGTTTACATCTATCCATGTGTCACAGAGGAGAAACAAAATCTGAGCTGTCAAAGAAAGTTTCTTGTTTTAACGCGATAGATTTTGCATCATAACGACATCGGTTTCTACCAAAGGTAGATTGATGATGTTTACATCAGGGAGGGCTGAGTTCGAAGGTGGAGAGGCTCTGTTTGCTCTGAGGATCACAGCTGCAACAGGAACTCTCATTCCACATAATCTCAGTTCATTCCTCTTGTTGCTGGAACACATACAAAGCCTCTCTAGTGGCACACTGGTATGAGTGAGTAGATGACATCTGATTATTCTGATCACTGCACACGTTTACAGTATAATTGTGTGCACTTCACTGCGATGCGCTGTCGTGCCCAGCTGAAGGATTCAGACTACCTACTGTCTGCCGTCCCTTAGTGTCTTCAACAGGCAGATGATGTAGTCTGAGACAGTGCGTCACTACTGCAGCAAAGTGCACAAAATTATACACAAAAACTATCTGAATATAACATGAAAACAATCTCGTTTTGACGTGAAAACCGTCCTGCTATAACGAGAAATGGCTCTGATTTCTTTTCTCTCCTCTGTGGCAGTTGTACTTCTCAGTCATTAACATGACATTTCACGATGAAGCTTCAAAAATGTCTCAATTAACCACAACAGCAATTTATTAGTCAGACATACTGGCAGCTACACAGTGCACACAGCCACACACAGAGGTGAGAGTGTCAGACACAATTCTGAATCTTGAATGACTTTGATTTTATAATTGAACACACATCCAATCATTAATTGTCACTAATAGGAAATGCACGTGTCCTGTTGGTTGCTGTTGCTTTAATGACAGAGACGGTCAGACTCTGTGCGTGTGTGTGTAAGGAGACAGTTATGTGGGAGACGTGTCTGCATTTGTAACCGCTTTATTTGTGTTTTGTGTCAACTTTGTTTTAGTTCAGTTCCCTGTCTGCTCTGCATTCACTGTCACAGCGCACCTGTCTCCTGAAGCACTATTCATTTATTTATTCATTTATTTTGGTCCATCAATGATATTTGATGCTGTGGCGCATTGAGACATTTATATACCAACAAAACTACATGAATCTGTGATCAGATTATATTTTCTATTAATCCAACTCATGCAATCATGTCACATCTAGAAGTTCATATTATTTTGCCATGGGGCTTCATAATCTTTTTTTTATAGCCATCAATAAATTCTGCTGTTTGCAAAAACAAAAAAAGGGGCTCGTTATGTAGCGTTCACAATACCATGTTAAACATGACCAAACGTTTCAGTCAGGCCACAGGAAATGATTGGGTGGTGTCTGGTGAACCCTGCCTGTATGCTCTAGTCTTCACAACACAAGTGAAACAGAGATAGTAGCCAAAAGTAGGACTGGCCAATAATAACAATATATTTTGAGATATGTCTATAAAATAGCAATATCTGCACACTCTTGTGTTCACTGTGAGTTTTAATACTGTTTGCTGCTCTGTAGTAAATCTTTATACACGGTGAGCAATGGTTTTGTGAAGAAACTTGTGACATTACATATAATTGCTATGTACGTTTAGCCTCAGATGTGTGACCTATTCCTCACTTGATCAAGTTGTTATTGTTATCTGTCCATAAATGTAAGTTTTATTATATAACTATAATTGTAATTATTGATATTGACACACTTTGGCCAGATGGAAACATGCCAGAAAAGTTCAGCCAACCATGTAAGTGTTTCAGGGCAGAGCGTTGACAAAAGGTGGGATGTATTTGTTGCATTTGACAATGTAGACTCGGCTATTTCTAGCCCACATGTCTTCCCACACCTACAAAAAGAAGGAAAAAAGTGCTGGACCTAAAAAAGATAAGAGTAGATTATAACAGGAGTGATCAAAACAGCCAGAGAAAACAAATGCAGTATCAAGAGGTGGGGAATGGAAAAGCTTTAGAGGGATGACAAAAAGAAGATAAAGGTGGAGGAGAGTAGAGGGAGTGCAGAGAGAGAGAGAGAGTCTTGGATAAACAGCAGCCAATCCAATTTCATCTGGACTTCAAAGACTCAGAACAACAGCAATGGGACTAAAAAGAGCTGGTCACCTCCACCTGGACACGAACACTGTCGGCTATTTGCAGCTTTTATCCACAGCGACTTACCACCAGTCTCCATTATAGCTGTTAGCCATGGCTGCACCTGATTCTTTTGAAATCCACTAGAGCTCCTTTGACCAGTGAAAGCATGATCAAATAATTACATGGGTTTGGTTCACTCAAAGGTAAAGTGTTCTTTCTGTTGTGCATTGAAATGCTCCAAAGGTTCTTCAAAACAAAATGTATTCTGCAGGAATTTAGTGAAGTCAATGAGAATTGATCTGTATCGACTGACAGTTACTCTACATGAAATGTGTTGTGATAACATGTAACTAAAATTGTGCAATCAAACCCTGAAACCTTTGTCAAGTAATGCTCACATATGTAATTACATTTTCTGTATTTCATCATTTTTGTGAAGAGTCAGCTTGTGTTGTATTTAACATTGTGAAACACCTTCAGAATCTTTGAGGCTGCAGTGACTTGTAATAGGGACGTGCAATAATGTGCAATAACTAACTTTATGCTAGGGCTGCGATGATAAATTGGTTGTGACTTTTCAAATAATCAAAAATAAGCTGTTTGATTTGTTTAGCTTCTTAAATGAGAACATTGTCTGGGTTCTCTGCTCATATAAATTGAATAATTTTGGTTTGTGGACAAAACAAAACGAAACAAGACGTTTGATAACATCATCATTTCAAGGTTTGGGAAAAACTGATTAACATGATCAACATTGGCATTTTATGGACCAAACATCTAATTGAATAATCACGAAAATAATTGCCAGATTAACAGATTAAGAGAGTGATTGTTAGTTGCAGCCATGTCTTGAATGCCTTTGCACTATATAATATGACTATATAATATTTAAGCCTGATGTGATTTGTGATCTGAACTGCAATCACTCTTTGAACTGGATTTGAACAATGTGGCAGGTAATCTGAACATAGCCTTATCTGTCAGCAGCTGTTCCAGTCAGTGGTTTAGACTCTTACAATCAGACTTGGCAAGTTCGAGAACTGTAGTTATGTTAAATAGACACCAGTGAAGTCAGTAAAACATGTTGATCAACTCCAACATTACGTGAGTAAACTTCAGTACAAAGTCTGTTTGTTACAGCCCAATGTCACCTGTGAATCCAGGGCTCACAATATAGGCCTTTAACTCAACAGAAAAAAATTAACCAACTGGCTGAGGAACTAAGATCATAATAGTTAAGGATCATCAACTCACTTCAGATAGACGTGGTTGTAATTACTATGTCAACATGGTGACAGCATCACAGTTGGTCTGATCCCATTGTAACATGATCCGTGTAGCTATCTGTGCAGTAGCAGGTGATAAAAATCTGTTTTTTTTTGTTTTTTTTCATCATCATATTTAGAGATAACAATTTGTGATGCTTTAGTCCTTTGACTGTATTGTTTGAACTAAGCTTTGATAAACCAGCCTTTGCGCCCTTTGTCTAATTTTTCAATGACATTTCTCACATCTATCATATAAAAGAGCAAAGGCGGGGTATAACCTGGACAGATCGCCAGTCCATCAAAGGGCCACATGAGGTCAAACAACCATACACTCTCACACTCACACCTATGGTGATTTTAGAGCATCATATTCCGATTGCTGATTACAGTAAATAGAGGTGTGCTAACCACACCTTGGTGATATCTAAACTACATTAAGGTATAATGATTAAAGTATAACAAAAAGAATAATGCCACAATTGGGTGTACTTACATTTGATACAACGATCGACATGCCATTACTCTGTTCCTTCCTCAGAAACAGAGTCACATCTAATGGCATTCATTTTCAATTCTCTTCTCTCTGGGTTTTCCTTTCCTCATGGGATCCTGCAAAAGCACAAGCCTGGCTTGTCCCCTTGTTGATTCGTGCAACTGATGAAACACCAACTGTTTAGCGTTTTGATGAAATACACAAGTGCTGATGTAACTAACGTAACCTCACTGTGACGGCTGGATGAGGAAGCCGTGTTTTGCCTTCCAGGAGTTGTTCCCAAAGGAGTGACATCACATGAAAACAATGAATTAGCCCTTGGAGTATCAGAACTCAGCTCGTCTTGATAGTGGTGGTTGAGGTTGTGAGGGTGAATGAGCAGTCACAGATGAGTTTTACTTAACGAGCAGCGTGTCTGTATCTCAAACTAGAATACTACACCAGTAGTAGTATGTCGTACATATGCATTTATGCTTTATGCACAGACTGTCTTTTGCAGATGTGATAGATAACACAGTTCAAAAAAGATGACATAATGTCAACAAGTTTCTTGAAGACATTTTTTTAAGGAAATACACTAAATTAAACCAATACATCATCAAAAACATGGCAGCATTTCCCATGTTATTTCCTGTGCAGCATGTTGTCATGCCCACGCATGGTTTAAGGACGAGACATTTAGTCGTTGGCTCCTACTGGTGCGAGTGTGTGAGCAATAATCTGGTACAGAGCTACAACAACATAGATACAGGGTCACTGACTTATTTTCAGGTCTCTGTATTCAGTTAATTGGGTTGATAGTAATGACAGAATTAGGTTCTGCCTCATTAGTGCAGGTTTTGGTCTCCACAAGGACTTCTGGGCCTGACAATGGCTAGAAAAGGTCCTAAGAAGGTAAAACAAGTGCAATGCTTGGATATTAAATGATATGTTGTCACATTGCTTTTATTTGAAGTGGCAATTGTGTCAATAGCTTCAAATGATGATGAAAAAACAAACAAACACTCATGCACTTTCCCTCTGGGGGCCACTCTTATATTGCATTTATGGTATTTATCCTGTATTTATAAATCAAACTTAATCTTACTTGTAATCCCAAAACCAAGTCTGCACACACTCACATGCTGTGATCCGTATCTTGTTATTTGTAGTGTCTTTGTGCTTCTTTGCTTTTATCTTCTGTGTTTTGCTTAATCTGTATTTGTTGGTCTCTGATCCCCGCAAAGCACTTTCTGACAAACCTGTTTGATAGAGGCACTTTCAAAATAAATTGAGTTTGGCTCGCTGAAGACACCAAGTAAAGGAGAGTGAGAGTCTGAAGAAGATATGTAGTATGAGGACTGAAGGAGGAAAGATAAAACCATAGATCAGATCACCAGGAGAAGAATGATGAAGGGAGAGAGGAAAGGAGATAAGGAAAGTACACGGACAGCACTGTAGACAGAGAATAGGGAAGGCTATTTCATTTTATTATACTTCTCTTAGTCCTCTCAAACTGCATCCAAGTCTGATGAATGTCTGATCTGCTGTGTCTCGTGCTCCTCTGTTGTTCAACATGCGTGTTGCTGCTGCAGAGCAGCAGCTATGTTTTACAGAGGATTTACCTGTGGAAATTGCAAGTTCGGTTACAATTGCTCCATGGATCGGCATGTTTGCAATTTATACGTTGTATTCAGCTGCATTTACCCACAAACTAGTACGACCAACAGTGCTGTTGCAACAGTGTCACTGCCAGAAACGCCTTTGGTAAACAGAGTTCGAGCTACATGTTGAAAAGAGTCTATCGCTTATAAATGGGCTATATAACCAAGCAACGTACCTGATGCGTCTGCAGAATACAAACTGTCAGGTGAAGAGGTCATTATATGCCTCCAGAACACGTCTTCTGATCGGCGGATGGATGCAGCGGCGGAGCGTCTTCTTATCGTCATCCCATATAAGCCGTTGTTTTCTCGGCATAGCCTAGTTGCTCACTCAAATTGGAAATGTTCAAATACTGAACAATGGTATATCACCACCCAGAGAACAGCAAACAGCAAGATATCCCACAAAAGTCTGACCAATCACAAAACTGTTTACAAGTACGTAGCGTTGTTTACAAGTACGTAAGCACAGGCCATATTGGCCATGTGCATGGTACTACAGTGTGCACTCAGTTATGAGATCATCATTACAAGTTCACATCTTGCTTTGAAAACTCAGTGTTATGGTGACTGCTCACACAGGTATAAGGCAGCTCCACCTGCATTTGCAATACTGAAACTCACATCTGTGGGCACTTAGACTTTTCCAGTCCCAACTGCTCCAGTGGAGCTGATCAGTAGCTGACAGTGTGGGAGACTGCAGCAGGACCAGTCAGCTCCCTGGTCTGCTGTGACTGTAAAGGCAGATGACGCAAGAAGAAAATGTTTTGATTATATTGGGCAATTTATTAGGACTCAAGCAAAAGCTTCAGATGCCACATGTTGTTGAAGTCATGCTGAAAATAATCGTTACGTCATCCATCCATCCATACCTCCAACAAGCACAGTCAATGTACTTCAAACAAAGACTTTGTTACAGTGAAGAATATCTCATTGCCTGTTGGTGTTGCTGTGTTGCCTTTTGCTGCAGGGATCCAGTTTCCTAGTTCGGGGCTAGTTCCTTAAAGAGAGATTAAGAGATAATAAAAACAAGTTAGGTATTTCAGGTAAAGGATGAATAACTAATTGCCAAGTAGTTAGTTTAAAATGGTCACTTGTTGGTGGTGGTTATCTCATACTGAAACACTGCTCTTCCTGTCAGTGGGGACAGTTGAGCCAATAAACTGTAATAAAATAGTTAATAAATCAACCATTTGTCACTACCTGACACAAACAAGCTTGTGTGCTCTTACACAGAGCCTGGTTGGTTTTTATGTCATTGTTGTCGGCTTTTTAAAGAGGAGTGTTTCTTTGGTCTAGAACCTGATTTCATTGAGATGTGCATTCTGTACACTTTGTTCTCAGCTTGAATGAAAGGGCTTTGTGTTTGACTCCAGTCCAGAGTGTGTGATGCTCTTGCTTTGTGGCTTCTATCTGAGGGCACTGTATTTTCAATGCGCTCAATTTGTTCGCAACTCATCCACTGCATGTCCACTTTCACTTGCTACCATGTTCCTGTCCACATGGAAAAAAAAATGGTATAGTATAGTTTTTTCTGTAAATTGGCATTTCATCCACACAGAAATGTCATTTTGGGTGGTATTTTTTTAAAAAACGGCAAAGAGCGTCAAAATCTCAAAATGGTACCCTTGTGTTTTCATGTAACTGGTAATTGGGAAAACAATGATGTCATTGTCCCACCTCTCTAGTGCTGGCATTCAATCATTGGAGATTGATTGGCAGTATTGACAACTACCTTCGATGAAAAGTAAGCCTGCAAAGATGCTAGATATCACTAGAGCATGTCAGGTCCTCAGCAAGTAGGAGATAACAAACCCTATTTTCACAGACACTGTTGCAACTTGAATGAACAGTGCAGATTACTGATACACGGTCAGCTGCACTGCACATTCGCAGCTCATTCTTGTCTGTGACTCAGTGCTGTGTGGTTACAGTGCTTCTCTCTCTCTCCATCTCTTTGCTGCCGGCTCTCCGCCCGCAGTAAATGGAGCTAAATGAAGCTCATTCGTGCGGCAGGATTGTATATTTCCTTCTCAGAAAGTAGTTAGGGTTATGCCTGAAAGGTGCTAGATTTGCTGTTGCTTTTTGTAAAAAAAAAAAAAAAAGTCATTAGACATCTGAAAGGTCACTAAATAGTCACCAAGTTGGCAACGCTGTTTTTTGGTCTGTTTGCTTTATATTAACTTTTATTTGTTTCCTTTAATTTCCTTTCTGTCTCTGTGAGTTTATACATTGTATTGTGTACGACATCTTCTTCGCAGTGCAGAGTCACTTACAGGACGGGCATTATGTACTACAGAGTCGTTTTGGGTTGATTTCGTGTGTATGGAGACATTTCCTGAAATGATGTAGTGTTTATGTTTACTCATTCATAATGACAAAGGAAAATGATTGTTTATGTTCATGTTGTTTATGTTTCATTCCATTTACATGTGGATTGGGCGTTCATCACACAATTCCTTGCCCTAATATTTGCTGAATCTTGTATTTGGCTCTAGATGGGAACCATAATTTACAAAATGAATGTCACGATGTATTGAAGAAGAACGTAGACTCTTTAGGAAAATGTTTACTGCAGTTATAAATGAAGTGACAAGTTGGATAATTTACTCCTTGACTTACATACAAGCACATTCTTTTGTGTAACCATTTACAGAGTCACCCCTGATTTTTATAGTTTTACATTCCAGAATTTGAGGTTTATAGTTGCATTGACGTGGATGGTTGTTTGTCTCTATGTGGCCCCGTGATGGTCCAGGGTGCACACTGCCTTTTTCCCTATGTAAACTGGCATTGGTACCAGCGCCCCCCACGACCCTCCTGTGTAGAATAAAGAAGATGAATGAATGAATTAGTTGCAGTGATGCATATAAAACTTGCATAGAGAGAGTAGTAGTATTTTTCTTCCACCACTCAAAGTGTCAGCTTTGCAAGCAAGACTACCCTTAAGCATATTAACGCAAATGATTAATCTGGGGGATTTGGTTGCAGCTTCTTCCAGGAAATGTTCCTTCTGGGCCTGCGTCTTCGGCCCATATGTTTGATCATCTGTTCCATTGCTGGTGTCAGATGAGCCATTAGCATATAGGAACATTAGCATTTGACTCTCTGATATTTGGTTTTGGCAGGATATACAATATTCCTTTCATTTAATTTGATCACAACCAGTCTCCTTAAGATTTCTGACAAATGCTAATGGTATTAGATGAAACTTTGAAATTGAATTTGAATAAACTTGATTTTCCTTTATCATCAGTGTTTGGAATAACGCCGTTTAAAAAAACGGCGTTAAGTAACGGCGTTATTTTTTCAGTAACGGGTTAATCTAACTAATTACTTTTCCCAACGTTACTGCGCGGTTAACGTTACTGGACGTAAAATGCGGTGCGTTACTATGCATTGATTGAATAAACTGTATAATCCCAACTCACCCCTGGCTCACAGCTAGTGAGGAGGCGGGTTAATAACGAGGTAAGCGATTATGATTAACTAAGGCAGAGTCACGTTTCACGCATTCCAGCATACGCGCCACACACACACACCAGCTAAACAGAGAATCGATGAAGCAGCAGAGATGGCGAGTCTGGATTCCGATGTAAAGTTGGCATTTTCATTGTTTGTGGCGAAAAAAATCACTTTTTCAAGTTCATTGTGATCAAAGGCAAGAACATACATGTAATGTGTACATCTACAAAGTTAGTTGCCAAAAACACAGATTATTGAGAGTTTAAATTTATTTAATTAAGAATAAGACTACAGAGCTACAGAACACACTTTTTTGTTGTTTAAAAGTTTACTTTTGTTGTCTCAGGTTGAGAGAGTTTGATTTAATTTGCTAGAGTTAAATGCACTTTATATGGTGTAACTGTTTACTTTTCTTACAAAGATAATACTTGAAGTGCAGGATAAACATCATGCCGTCTTTTTGGAAGTAGTGAGTAACTAATTACTTTATAGTAACGTTCCCAACACTGTTTATCATCTATATGTCCATAATATTTAATCGACAGGGAAAGTGATCATAAGTTACTACTCTGAATGAAAGGTTAAATAAAACTGTAACGATGTTTTCTCCTTTACAAATTTAAGAACCTGAATGTGTGATCTACTGCAGCAACTGTCTTATTTATTTAACTCCCATCAGCTATTGTGACCCAACAGTGAAGCCGCCCTTGGCCATTCAAAGACAACATTGATATTGTCCTCTCTGTGGCATTATTCTGCTGTTGTCAGAGCATACTGACACATGTATACACACACAGGCACAACTGCACATAATGGATCTAGTCTACTACAACAGCCAGGACAGAAAACATAATGTACAGGCATGGGTGCACACATTCTGAGCAAGGTTAAATGCAGCACAGCTCCACATTACATTCATATCTCAACAAAAGTATAATATGTGAAACTATAAAGATATATAGTGCACACATCTGTGGACAAGGACCTAGTAATAATGTAAACTGAACACCATTGTACACATAAGGGCATGGATATGCCCTTCTTCCCTTCACTCAGCTGGAGGATGATTGACAGTGGCTCATGCACAGCCAGATGCTGTTTATTGCGACTTGGCTATAACTGAATTCAAAAGAGCCGCTCACCCTGGCGGCTCTTAGGGCCACAAGGTTCCACTCAATTTCACCTTTTGTTTGTTTGTTTGACATTTCTGAATTTGACCCATGTCTGTTGTCAATTTCATTTCGAGATGACCAACCGGTGCAAACAAACATCTACTATAAGTTTACGCCTGCCCAGAGTCAATAAATTTCAACCCCAGTACCTGCATTTATATTCAGGTTTTAAAGCACCACAATCAAGGTGGCTTTGTGCACAATTTAGAGTTACAAGTTTTCAGTTTTTCAGACAATGTGGTGCATTGGGTTTTGAACCGGTGACCTTCTTGATGTGAGGTGGCAAGGATAACTGTGCAAATACAGTAGTATGCAGTTCCTAGAGAACCACATTACAAAACCCGGGGATTCTTTCAGTTTATTGAAGGCTCTTTCTTTACACATATGGTCCCTTGATTCCTGTCATTCGTAAGATACAACTAAAACAGTTTTTATTCCAGACACAAAATCGTAGGGCACCATCAATGAGTTCATACTTTATACAGCATATGTGTATGTGTGCAATGCTCAAGAATATCTTGAACAAACCTGGCATGATGGAACTTTTTCACAGCAGATATTTTTCAACATGAAATAGTAAGCCAAAAACAGCTTTTACCAGCAAAATTTGAAACTGCATACACAGTATTTTATGGATGTAAATGGTAACAGTAAATGGGTGTGTATGTATATAGTGCTTTTCTAGTCTTGATGACCACCAAAAGCTGCTCTACACTACAGTTTTGCCATTCACTCATTCCCTCAAACATTCATACAGCACATTTTTCTATCGCACATCTTTCATACCCATTCACACGTTGCCAGCACAACTGTCAGGAGCAAATGTTAAGTGTCTTAAACCCAGTTGAAAGATGACTCGCTTGACCACTGAACCAGAAATACCTACATACATACTGTATGGCCATGCTATGACAACAAATCTCATACGCACAGTACTGTATTTACTGTGCATTTCAATCAGTAGAGACTTGTGAATATGAGATTTATTGATTGATTCGTAGAATAGATAGATTTGTTTTCATTCATTGTTGACAATACAACACTAATAATTTGACTCATGAAAATAAACTGTTAATTTGTTTATCCATTATACACCACTTCCATCACACACACAGTCCATCACGAGGCCAAAAACGAGGCAGGTTTCGTGCGATGATAAAATGATAGTCTTTGTTGCAGGGCCTCAGTGGGTAAATATTGAGATGAAATGCATTAACCCTGACCGGCAGCTGCTAAATCAGATTCTAGACACGAGGTGTGATGTTGGTGATGTCTTGCTGAGACTGATGAAGGCATATAGAGGGTAACATATTAAAAAAGGCAGCAGCACGATGATTAGGCTACCACTGAGGATGTGTTGCTGAGCTCTCAAATGACCCCAGGAGATGAGAGTAAGAAAATGAGAGTGGATGATGAATGAGAAATACATGAATGAAGCATGGATAGTAGTTTGCTTACACAACTCATGCTAGAGCTTCATTGTGTCTGTTAACCATCAAATCGCTGAGCAAGTCCGCAAACTGGACAAATGTGTATTAGGGATTGTCCTATCCTGTGAATATCATAAATTATTAAGCGCTACAAAATAGTTTTTAGTTGCCATGAGACTATTTTGTGTCCTCGTTCCCGTCTCAGTTCCCTGCTGTCTGACTAATAATACTAATTAAAAAAAAGAAAAATAATTATAGTCTTATATACAGGAAACAAACAACATGTACCAATACATTTTAAATTGACTGAGAGTATGTGACAGTGCATTTATAAATTCATTTCAGACGGTTGCATCACTTCTCTGAGCCCTGTGGGCTGCTTCATTAGCATAATAATTAAGCCAGTGCCACACTATTTGTTCATGTTTTGCTGCACAGTGCAGTTGGTTTTGAAGTTCCACCCCTTCATACGTGGCTCACCCTCACCTCCCAGAGACATTACCAAGCATTAAGACAATGAAGTTAATTAAAGCAAAGTTAATTTCTTTTGCACTTTTTTATGTGTGGCTGATTGTCAGCAGTGTGCCAATACACCTGAGACTTCTGCCTCTGTGTGTGTGTGTGTGTGCACACACACCTCTCCTCACTGTCTCATTACATGCAGTGACTGACTCAGAGAGACAGCCAAGTATAAGATAGCGAGCATAAAAAGGGAAAGGAGGGTTAGGAGACGGGGAAAACTTTCATTATGTAATTGAGAATGAGAATTCAATCAACCCTCATTTAAAGCAAATGTTACTCTTCTCCACTCTCACCCACACGCTGGCGCTCCCTATCAGGGATGTTTGCGAATACTGATTTATGTGAACTGCAATGAGAGCATAATGATGTTCTCCGTAATGAAATGATTAGCATTTAAATAGCTGGAAACACACTAACTTGGCTTGCCAAAGCTTTTAATTTGATTTGTGTTGGTTTCAGGGCCAGCGTGGTCATTTTTATTTTTGGCTGCTTGTAATTTTGGTGAAGTAGAAAAAGAAAAGGTTACACCGTGTCTCGAGTCTTGAGTGAATGGCACGCATCTTCCCAAAAGGTCAAAGAAGCTGTCAATTAAAAATAAATAAATAAATGCATATCTACTTACTATTCCGTAGAGGTGATCAGCTCTGTGACTGTCTTGAAACACTGCTTGCTATATGTTTATATGTTAAACCTTTGATGGTGGTACACTAAATTCATTGGTGATCACTGATTAACCACAGGGGTTCTAATCAGATTAGATGTATCAGTCAAAGCCAATCATTGTTTATAGTTCCTAAAACAATAAAACATATACTTATAGTGAAAGACAGGTTGATAGTTGATAACGGTGATAAGTAACTATAACATGGGTAATAGAAAGATGACATAAAAGCCTTATTTTTAATTAAACCAATCTATTTCATTACCTCGTTTGTGCTGATTCCATGAATGCAACATTCAGAGTTAATACTGAAGTAGAGATATTGAAGCCAACACATTATGAGTAAGAGATTTCAGTGGCTTCAATCTGCTTTTATTGAATCTGAATATAGTGTTTGATTGTCATGCTGCAGTTTTTATATATATACATACTGTATGTCATTAGCTTATGGGTTAGAAAACTATGGGTTAAAACTGAAGTGTTTTGCTTTGTATTGCTAGTTTGCAATAGAGTAAAGTATGTTACATTTTGAGTTATGGTATGGTCTGGAATGGTACACTATATTTGCAATTGTTGTTCATCCATCATGGGATCATGGGAGCTGGAGCCAGACCCAGCAGAGATGTGGATGGAGCTGAGAGCTGAGGCGGGATACACCTTGACAGGACACCATCCTATCACAGGGCCAACACACACAATCGATCACTGCCACTTCCATTCACACCTAAGTGCAATTTAAAGTCTCCAGTTAACACTGCTCAGAATAAAAGAAAGCACATCCGCTCTCCTTAAGGTGTTGTCTTGCCTGATTTGTGCTTGTGTGCGGACCTAACTTGTGTTCATATATTCCTCTGAGCAGAGCAACCATTGCTCAGCTTGTAATTTCCTTTTAATAACAGTAATCCCACCAGAACTGTGCTCTGCATCAGTAGTCAATGTGCTGCCATTCTGAAATACTGAGACGGGACAGGAAAGGACAAAATCACACAAAGGAGAGTTGAAGAGAATATGGTAATGGAGATGGCAGTTTAAAGACACAATGAGAGGCCATTTTTTCTGACATTCCTGTCAATATGGCCATGAGGTGAATTCATTCATTACCAATGTCACTTGCTCACATACTCACCCATTTTAATGCCTGGTACACACTGTAAGCATGAGCAGTGTGTCTGCATTGTGAAATGTCTTTTATTTAGACACATCAGTGCTTCACCACAGTTTCAATTTCTTTATATTTTGCATATGTGACAAACACAATGTTTTATCTGTAGGAATTGTGGATGCAGTTGAGCATTGTGGAATATTTTAAAGTATACCTTTTTTTTTTTATCATAATTTGCAAAGGCAAACCTTACACAGCATTTTCCATGTGTAAACATCGCTTTTCCACTCTTTAACATGAAGTCACTTATATTTGTTTACGCAGACACTGTGTTTTTGGCTCACATACTGTATTTGCATAAGCTGAAACACCAGTTTTTGTGTCTGTGTTAACATATTAGCATTTATTAGCATCTATTTTACATGTTACTTTGTCACGACACGGAACCAAAACGTGACAGTGATAACGAATTGCAAAAAGATATTAAACTGTAGATGGATTTGAGGAGGAAGTGTTGTGCACAAAAACATGGGAGGTGTCAAAAAAGTTTGATTTGATACATTTTTTGGTCAAAAACCACAAAATCACCCATAAATAGACATGGGTCATTGAAAGTGCTTGAATTGTGTGCAAGAACAAAGTGATGTTGATATTTAGGGAACTGTCTCCCACCAGTACTGTTTCATGTGCCCTCCATTGCTTAATGTACGTAGACTAGGCATAAATGTCGAGTGGTAATTACTAGCGGTATTGGAAACTGTCCACCGTCTCTCTCCGCCACTAACATGAGATTCCATGCAGAACAATGAGCGAGTAACATAAGAGAGAACAAATGACGTGATGCCTGGGAAGTGCAAATTCCAAAGAAAATTTCAAAGACTTGCTTGCCCAAGATCCCAAGGACAATCACATGCTGCAATTCAATAAAAGTGGACACCCTGGCTTAGTAGCTCTTACAAGTTGGCCTCCCATCTTTAACTGTGTCAGCACATTCGGTCCTTGAATTTGAGGAAATTGGTCCTGGAAAGTCCTTGAACCAAGGTGTGGGAACCTTGGTAGCAACACTGCATGTAAAAATCACACTTGTGACAATATCCTTCACCAATTTGGAAGCAAATGCATCCAAATTAAGGGCATTTCATGTCTTGATAGCACATTTTTACTTCTTCCACCTCGTCTTGTAACTGCCACAGTATACTCTTGCTAAGTAGCTTATGTTTGTTGTTGGTCTGTCTCTGTCGGATTATATAATATTATAAGGATTATGCAAAAATTACTTAATTGATTTTCTAGGAACTAGGTGGGATGTTGTGGTAGGAATCAAAAATAACACATTCAATTTCAAAGCTGATCCAGTTAAGGCGATGGATAATTTCTCTAATGTTCACAGATAGGGCATCTTTGAGCAATTTTCACCTGAGTCCCTTTTCTTGTTTGTAGAGATGATTATGAAACACACATGGAGAATGCTAGTATTTGTCACAAAGTAAAAACAAACAAACAAACAAATAAAGAGAGTCTTTAATAAATCAAATTAACTAAAGGCAGAAAAGTTAAATACAAACCAAAAAAGAATGTTCGGTTGGTCTAACCCACACAACTTACGAGGTTCCCCTTCTTCTTCTCCTCATACATTACAGCAGGCTGTACACTGAGGGGTTAAATGCTGCCCTCCACAGTCCTGAACTACAGTTATTCCTGCCCGTCGAAGCCGGACTGCTGATATAACACCATCAGCCAAAACATCCCAAAAAGCACATGCAACTAATTATAGGGTGCAATTTACTGTGAGAGGGTGCTGAAATGTGCGGACTATGTGATCAGCTGCGGGCTGTGATTTTTATCAACTGTCAAAGTTGCTGTTCATACTTTACTCCCAAACATATCATCTTCACCTGAGACCCTTTCACATGTTACTGGGCCAAATAATCATCTACCGCTTTATCCTCCACCAGAGGGTCACGGTGGTGCTGTGCCAATCTCAGCTGCATCGGGCGACAGGCGGGGTACACCCTGGACAGTTCGCCAGTCCATCGCAGGGCCACACACAGATAGAGACAAACAATGATTCACTCTCACACTCACTCCTATGGTCAATTTAGAGTGTCCAATTTACCTAATCCCCACATTGCATGTTTTTGGACTGTGCTCGAACCCGGGTCTTCTCACTGCAAGGCGAGAGTGCTAACCACTAATCCACCGTGTGGCTCCCAAATATGAGTAAACTAAATAAATACTCTAAATAAAGAAAATATCTTATGAACGAGAGTCAAAGGCATCAGAGTATAAGTGGCAATGGTCAAACAAAAGCATAAATGTATTGGCTCTGGCAGGTAATAGGCAACCAGACTGGAAGCTGCTCACTATTTCCTGGGCTCAGGTGCCGCTGATCTGCCTGGACAGGTTGTTCAATCAGCTCTTGCATCCAGCTCCACCTCAGAGACAGCACAGTAACTGTGGATATAATTGACAGAGCCTGTCACAAACACACAAAGTTTGTCACAAAAATGCATTTTGGTCATTATTTATTTCATAGCTTGAGCTCCTTTCCTATCCTGAGTGAACCTCGGACTAATTTGAGAAGGCTCAAGTCAGGGGTGAGGACTCGTTGCTGCCAAGGCTGTTGTGAATAATATACTCTGACTAACAGGCTGGAGAGCTCCAGATTCCTGTGTCGGCTGTCATGATGTGGATGCAGGTGAAGGGCCAGGCGTTAGACAAATAACAATGTGGTTTGCCTTGAAGTCTAATGCACATGTTCTCGTTTTATCTGGATTATGCAACATTCTCTAGTGAAACTGTACTTTATGTAATTACATCAACTTTGTGAAAAAGGAAAAAAACAAAACAGTAAAAAAAATAAATAAGCCAGTGTCAGTGATGTAGAGGAAGACTATGTGGGAAAAAAGGAAGTTCAGTAGTTAATTTTCTTTTCTTCATTGTCATTTTCTCCTCTCACCATTGCATTTCATAGCTAACCAGCAATTTACTTCTCACTCTCCTGATAACAATTAACAAGATTCTAAGGAGTCAGCAAAGATTTCCCCTCTTTCTTTGTCAATGTACATTTTCTTCCTGCTGATGTGAGCACTCTGCTGTGTGAGAGAGGAAAAATCAATGTGGTCATCTGTAATTGTGTGTATCTCTATGTTTGTCCGTGTGTGTGTGTGTGTGAGGGAGAGAGAGAGAGAGTTTGCCAGGCCAGCTGAGGGATGTGGCAGCCTGTCTGTCTTTGTTAGCATCTTTGCTTTGCCAAGGCTGCCCTGGCTTAGAGCAGTATGTAACTCCCCCAGACACACACACACACACACACACACAAACTCACACAGAGACAAACGCACACACTCTGGCATACGTGTAAAGATGTCAGCACACAGCAATCAATGCAATCAATGATGCAAGAAGCTTTCAGATCCTTACTGTAAGTAAATCACAGCACGACAATTCCGACGTAAAGCTGCAGTAGGCAGGACCACATGAGAGACAGTTGATTGTCTTGTCTCCCAGGTACAGTAGTTGATGAATGTTGTCTGCCAGATGACCTTTGACAGACACTTGTGCTTCAAACTCAACATACGAAAAAAGCTCAACGTCTCTGTTTCTCATTTCTCATGTCTCCAGTCATTTAACTTGTGTTCTATTGTGTTTATTGACTGAAAGACGGTCTTCCACTGAAGGGATGTGCACATTATTGATGGGAAGTTCAACTCTTTTTACTGAATCTTTTACTCTAGGACAGTAAATTGAACTAATCTTTTTTTGAGTCATTTTGTTCATTTTGTTCATTTTTACAGTGGGTGGCGCTGTAGCCCTCTTGTGGGCGTTGTTCTCAAGACCGTGGTTCTCACTTAACACTGAAGGCAACATTGTTTGCTTCAGCTGACAAAGTATAATAAACAAAATGCCACAAGCAATTCAAACCATATGAAAACCTAGGAAAGCAAATACACACCTCAACAAAGTGACTTGTGTCCTATATCCTCCCTGCCATTGTTGTTTAACAGCACGACGTTGACTAGGTAGCTGTCACGTGACCCGAGGACGGACGCTTAGTTAAAGAATCCTGAACTAATCATTTCTTTCCTGCTGAGCTTATGCAGCTGCCTGTCATCATGTGGCGAAGGAAGGTACTGCATGAAAATGAACGAACGAACCACTCAGTTGAGTGAGTCCTGAACTAATCATTTCTGTTTCCTGTCCTGCTGAGCTTATGCAACTGTCTGCCATCGTGTGGCGAAGGAAAGTACTGCATGAAAATGAACGAATCACTCACTGAGACGACTCATTACTCCCGAGTCATACAAAAGATTAGTTCATATTGAACGAATCGTTCACGAACGACACATCACTAGTGCACATGCAGTCATGTAGTACTGTGGTAAACACCATTCAGTCCATTCAGATCACATGAAGCTGGAGAGACAGAAGTTAGTTACGAAAAATGACAGAAGCTCAAATCCACAGTTTTACTACAAACATCCTGCAATATTTTGGGCTTTGACGAGAAGGCCAATAGGAGGGGGTGGGATTAATTGGTTGCATTTTGCCAAACAATACCTTTGCTAGCTTTTCCAGAGTTACAGACCCAATGTTTAACTGCGAAGGATATATTTTCAAATGTCACAATTTATAGAGGGGAAATATGTCTTTAGTGGAGCTGGCTCTACAACAACAGATGCCATTTCATTTCATAATAAAGGTACTTTTAAAGGCATGCACAGCTACCCTGTAACTGAACTCAAATTAAATAAAGCATGCATCATATATTTTAGTGGCTCTTTGATATTCTCACTGAATGTGGACTCCAAACCAACATTCAATTTCAACGTCAACCCAGAGCACGTGATTGCATAGTCTGGAATAGTCATGAAAATAGAGATTATCTCCAGCAAAGCCTCAGCAAGGCTTTGAAAATGGGACTGCTGCATTTGGAGGAAAGCAGTTAAAAACAGGCAGCAGCCCCAAACAGCTCAATGTTACTCGGAATCCTGGCCCACACACAAACCTGGAATTAAACAAAGAACTGGATTTCATGTTGTTTTTTCTCTTGTTGCAGGAGAAGTTCTAGGTTGGATTTAAGTTTCACAAATCTGTTTTTTTTTTTGTATTTTCTAAGTTTTGTCCGACACTGCAAAATAGCTGCAACACTAATGCTGTGGCTCCCAGATGACTTAATGTAAATGCTGTTATAATCACAACACAACCAACCCTCTAATTCATTCAATTTCTCCATGGAACAGTTGCACTAGTCCAGGAAATGTCTAGAAACTGCGCCTGGATTTTTCCAGTTCACTGTCATGTTCACATGATGAAGAAGTGGAATGTCTGGGTCAGACAAATTAAAAACCACAGGCCAATCTTGGGGACATTGAGGTGAGCAGTGGCGCTTGGCATCAGCGTGCAGGGGGACACTGAACAATTTGCTTGAATTTCCTGTGTTTTCACTGGGGACTGGTAGGAGAGTTGGCTGTAGTGTGTGTGTCTCTCATTGTCTGGGCTGCTGTTGTTGGAGGGTGAAAAAGCAGGAACCCCTTCAGGTAATCATGTTAGTTTCCTCCACTGCATCCAGTGCTGCAGTGGTCTTTGTCTGTGCGTGTGTGTGCGTGCGTGTGTGTGTGTGTGTGTGTGTTTGCACTCGTGTCTGACTTTCAACCAAATCTGACTTCAGCACCTCGGTTCTGCAGTAGTTATTTATGTCAAGCCTTATACACACACTCACACACACACACATACAGCTATTCTTCTTAGGACACTGCATTGACTTCTGCTCATTTGGACAGTCTAAGCCAAGCATTATACCTAATCTTAACCAGTTAACCTTAACCATAACATATCCACTATTAAAGTCTTAGCCCGAAACTTAACCAGTTCTTTAAAAAATAAGGTTCTGTCTCATTAGGGCCAGGTGTTGTTCTCCATGAGGACTACTGGTCCCGACAAGATCAGTGTTTATGCCAGCACGATCCCTAAAGAGGTAACAAATACAAGTACACACAGAGAGAGAGAGTGAGAGAGAGAGAGAGATGAGAGAAGGAGTACATAGTATAGAGAAATATGGAGTACAGAGAATTCTGCCTGCAGAATTAGTTATGGTTCTGTCTCAACAAAGCTGGGAAATGAAATGGATGAAAAGCTCTTCTGAGGGAAAGTTACCGTGAACATTTTCCTCCCAGGAAATCACAGAGAGACAGTGAGGGAGACGAGGAGGAGTCCTGGCTTCCACTGTTCATATATACTTACTGTATACCACAAAGCAGAGTTCTTTTAACACAGAGATGCAAGACACCATGTGTCTGTGAAGAGAGTAGGCTACCCCTGATGAGTGTATGGTCCAAAGTTTACACAAACATATGCCTGTGTTTAGAACACAAAGTTCTGTCATCTTATGTGTGAAAGTTTTATTGTTGTTTTTTATTGCTGAAACGCACATAAGATGATTGCATTTATTACCCTTAAAATCCTCCTTTGTTTCACTAATGCCAACTGACAACAGACAACATTTTATAACAGCATAGTGAATGTTCTGTTAACATATTGTTACAGGGCACAAAAAAAACATTCATTCTGAAGTGTTGCAGTGAAAATTAAATACAGAAACCCACTGGCTTTGCAAATGTAGGCTGTTATCACCACAGTCTGACTTGACTCACTGTTTTAGTGAAAGAAAAAGCCATTTTCAAATGTTTAATTCCGGGTATTTTTACAATGACCTTTAAATCATTAAAACCATTAAAAAAAAAAAATCCTCTTCAGATCTGGATAACCACCAATAAATACAGTTGTTATCAGGCCAGAGTGGCATTACACTGCTGTAGCCGGGAGTCATGGAAGTAAATGAGTCATGAAAAAAAAAGTCATCCGTCCTCATTGTCATTCATTGCTTACCACTTTATCCTCCACATTAGGCTAGCAGGGAGCTGGATCTAATCCCAGCTGACATAGGGCGAAAGGCAGAATACAACCAGGACAGGTTGCCAGGCCATCGCCAACATCCAGAGATGAACAACCATTCACTCTCACTTTCACACCTACTGTCAAGTTAACATAGGTGTCGACGGCCATTGTATTGGAGGGAAATTCCAAATGCAATATGGGGATTAGGTAGATTGGACACTCTAAATTGACCATAAATGTGAGAGTGGATGGTTGTTTGTCTCTATATGTGGCCCTGTGATGGACTAGGGAACTGTCCAGTGTGTTCCCTGCCTTTCGCCCTATGTCAGCTGAGATCGGCACAATGGTACAGTTTCGGTTCGGTTTTCGGCCAAGTATTTTCATTTCGGTGCATCCCTAATGTTTTTGACTGTGGAAGGAAACGTGGAAGCAAGAAGAAACAAGGGAACAAGCAAACTCCACACAGAAAGGTCCTAGGTTCGACGAGGTCATGGACTCAAACCTTCTTGCTGTGCATAAATTAAATGCAACCCACCAAACAAACATAAGCAGTTGCAAAGGAGAAATAAACTGTGCAAGAGAAAGGGAATATAGCGTGTCCTCCATCACCATATAGAGATAGAAAGATGAGAGAAGGAAAGCCATGAATTACATTAGCCTGCTGCAGACTTCAACACGGCTTAAAGTCATTTCAGAAAGTAACAAATGAATACATTAATCAATAAAATGTTTTATAAAGAATTGGATAGAAAAATAGCGAGCTCCTTTACTACCACATTAAAATCACATAAAGATTGTGAAAGAGCGGTTGAGTAAATGCACCAGTGAAAGAGAGGAAGATTGAGAGTGACAGACAGAACCGTTAGAGGCAGAGACAGAAATATTAGCACATTCTCCCTGGCCAATAATCCTTTCAAAATTGAAACCAAGAGTTAAGGAGAAGAAGGAGGCTGGAGCCAGGAGCTCATTGAAATGCTAAACTGTTAAAATGTAACCTGTAATAAAATAGGATTTAGAATCGAACTAATGTTGGAATGTTTAATGCTTAAACAGTTGCACTTATTGATTGGTCAGTCTTTTGATCCCCTTGCGACACGTTCAATTCTAGTTTGTTGTGTGTAATGTGTCCCCACGTCAAAAATAATAAGGCATTCGCTCACTGCCTGATTGTAACCTTCATGTTCACTTCAGATTGCTAAATGATGTCATCACTTGAATTTATGGTTCAGATTTAAACATTTTCTCCAAGTTTGTTCTTCATGCTTCGCTCTGTTTTTGGTGTTTATATAATTTTCTATTTTAATAAACTCATAAATCATCATAATACATGTACATATTATAAGTTGAGAACATCCTGCAAATGCATTGGCTCGGTGCATCCTTCACTGGCTGAAAAATGCAGACACATGAGTATGGAGAGCAACAACTGCGAGGGGCGGGGGGGAATAAGAGGGATGAGGGTTATAATCACCAGCGCACAGGCTCACTTATACAGCAGTGCTGCCAAGTGGGAAAAAATATATAAACGTATATTATATTTATATATATATATATATATATACATGATGAAAGAGCCACAGGAAAATTAACAAATGCTTCCAAATTAAAAGCGACTTCTTCTACATAAATAGTTTTTCCACTTCTTTCCCACCAGAAGGAAAGTCCACTGCCCCTCCTCTCCCCATCTGCAGACATTAGATAAAGCATATTTTAACATGTATGAGTCTTAGAAAGCAACTCAGGTAGGATTGAAATGTGTGGAAATAACCACTGATAAGATGAAACAAAGTCCCATTCAGCTTTGTGAAGATTTGGCCATTAAAGTAATGTATTTTTTTTATATTCATAACCTTGAAATAATGAATGAATTACCTGTATTCTTCCTTGAACATATACTCGCTCATCTTCAGACTTATAGCCTGATCTGATTGGAGTCTGTGCCAACTCCATTCTGTCAGAGACCAGACCAAGGGTGAAGGGGGGGTTGGACAGAGACCAAGACGAGGAAAACAACACTGGTTCACCTGAGAGGAAAAGAAGAAGAGGAATGAGCTTGGAGTCCATAAATTAAACAAAGTGCAGTTCCCACATCACTTGTAATAATCCCTGTGACCACTAGGTGATGCTTAAGATGAAACTTTTACAGGAAGAAAATTTCAACATGGAGTTTTTCATGGTCCATCTCATGGTTCATCTCCCTGTGAGTGTGTGGGTTTTCTCCGGGTTCTCCGGTTTCCTTCCACAGTCCAAAAACATGCACATTTTGGCTTTACGCAAATTGGACACTCTGACTTTAGATTGTTTGGCTCTGTGTGGCCCTGCGATGGACTGGCCATAAGGATAAAGTGGTAAAAGATGGATGGACACTTTCAACTATTGAGTAACGTTTGCTGATAAGAATGTTGTGAGAAAAGTGTTTCCCAGTGCTGGATGGTATGGGGTTATGGCATAGATAGACTATGGACAACAAACACTGATTAAACATGCTTTTTATTAATGTCAGTTTGAATATGAGACATGGTGAGGAAATCCTCAGGCTCATTGTCCTGCCATTCATCTACGGCATGATAATGCACAGCCCCATTCCTGGAGCTGCATCCATGCATGAGTGAAAACATGTCTGTGATAAAATGTTTTGGTCATACCGCCCCGTGACTACATGTCGTTTGGATCGACAAGTACTACAGCCAGTTTCACATTCCTGCTTATGTGCCGCAACTTCACATAACCACTGAGGACGAGTGGACCAATATTCCACATGTCACAATCAATAGCTCTCTATGTGAAGGAGAGTTGTGCTCACTGACAAGTTCCCTGTCCTACTCAAACATAGTCTATGTGAAGCTTTAGCCCAGTGCCTAATGAGAGGTGTCTCATTAAGATAAAGTGTGACCTTGTATTGTGATCGTGCAAAGCCTCAACATTGCTATATTAACACTATTTAAACAGCCTCTTGATATGTCTCACCTGCCAGGTGGATGTATTATTTTAGTAAAAGTGTGGTGCTCCTTAACTGATTTGTGAACCAAATTTGAGAAAAATAATCAGATTTCTTTCACTTTCTGTCCTTGGAGAATTTGCATTCTATGTCAACTAAATACAGGATCATTTTTAAAACCTGTGATCACCTGTTTGTGTGACAGCACCGGTTTCCCACCTTTCTTGTGAGTGGACGAGCAGGGATGAGCAGTTCCATGTAGACATACAGATTGTCCCATTAATTATGGATACACTGGAGCCCTGCGCTGTCTCGCCTCATTGAATGCCAATATTTGGCATTGACAGAAGGTGTTGCAGTTTGTTTTGAATCTCATCAGACAATGTGCACGACGATGTAAAGTCAATAAATAATTAATGTCAGATGTGTTTCATTGTGCTTTGCCTGACTTTAGACAGAAGTGGAGTGCAAGGCTTCTTCCCTCTTTCATCTGTATTTTACATGAAGAATAATATCCAACTATGTGAATAAGGATTTAGCAGTTGGAAAAAATACAACAAGCAGATCTCAGTGTTTCACAAATAATGAATCAAATCTTTGGTAGCAGGGATGCATACATGTTTGTTGTTAGTTCTTGTAGTGCAATAAAGCCCAGGGTGCAGGTCAACAAACTAAAGTGTGAAATAGGGCTGAATGATTTTGAATATATATCTAATTGTGATTAATTTGACTGAAATTGTGATATGATATCATATCAGATCATATCAGATAATTTTGACATAAGCATTCTCCTTTTCATTTGAATAACATAGTTTAAATGCAGCAGTTTGTAGAATATGATGTGTATAGGTCACAACAATATTTCATCTAAAATGGTCATTTGACACACATGTTGGCTTTAAGAAATATTGTGCCTCCTGCGATTTGACAATTGCAGTAGGCCATATTGCGATTTTGATAAACTCATTTTGATTAATTGTTCGGCCTTAGTGTGAAAGAGAAGTTTGTAGCCTGAGAGAAAACTTCATTTCATGCTTTTCATGCGTTACTGTTGCCTCTGAGTGGAGGGTCATAATTTATCTCCAGGAAAATGGCTGCATTAAGCAATGCTACATTGCACATTTTATGTGTATTAAATAAAAATTAAATTAAATTAAAATAAAAACATTGGTGTTCATACTAGATATGAGCCTTTGCTTTCACAATGTTATTCACTTGGGAAAATGGGACGCACTTTGTTGGAAAAAAACATTACTCAGTTTACCAAAACAATGTTCACTTGACCACTATTGTTTCTCAGGCATACAGCGGCACAATAGATGCTGTTTGTACATTCAGTATAACATTTAGAAATCATGAATAAAGATGTTTTTCTTCCTCAAAATGGTGTTGATGACTTCATGAAGAGCAGGTGTTGTCACAACAAGCACACTCATTACTTGCAAGCAGAGGAGCTTATTAATTCACATCACAACCCTGGCTTTGAGGAGAAGTACCAGAGTCCTTATACCGGCACCTTTACAAGGGTGACTGACCACTAATCCAACTGGAACACAACAGGCACACAACACTTATCTTGCTGCCTCTTTACTTTCAAATGTGTGACAAAAGTTCAGTCAGCTGTTTCCCATGTTAGAACATTTTTTTAGTCATTTAGTCAGTCAACGTGTCAGTCAGGAGCACCAGACTGTTACATTATCCAAGAGGGTTTTATAGAATGCAAATGCAAATAGTCCGAATTTTGTAGGTCAGCACAGAAGACTCAGTGGGTTTGTCTGTATTCTTGACACACTATTGCATTATTAAAGCATTTTTTTGCAGGCTGTTGGTATTGCTGAATCAGACAACCCAGGGCTACAGATTGTTTTAAAGCGAATGGAGAATAGGAAGGAAGGAAGGAAGGAAGGGGTCAATTTGAACAATGGAGATAGAAATGCACATATAGCTGAGGGTCATATTGGCTATTAAAAAAATAATCAAAAGGGTCCATATGAAGGAATGGTGAAGGTATATGCTATGGGGGGGCATACAAGAAGGGAGAAGTGGGGAAAGAACTGAAATAAGAAATCAGGGGGTGAATTGTGGGGAGAAGAGAAACATGACAGAGAGGAGAGAATGGGGAAGATGAATTGGAAGAAGTGGAGAAAGAGGAGAATGAAAAATAGCCTCACCTTGTATGTTCAAGGAAGGCGGGGACAGAAAACGGAGGAGATACAAAAAGCTTGATAAATAGAAAGAAAGTAAATGTAAGGAAGAATGAAGGCTGAAGGTGCCATGTGTTGTTCTTGTTTAACGTGGTCTGGTTCATCCAATAAAACACTGTCTCTGTCTGTCAGAGCCCAAGGCTACAGTGGACATCACAGACACAGAGAGAAATAAAGAGGGAGAGAACAGAGACAGAGCAGCGGCAGCGGTGTTCAGCCGGCTGAATGGAGCAGCACGACGGTACTGTCTGTCTGTCTGTCTGTCTGTCTCAGGGGAAGCTTTAAACGCTCTGATTCAATCTGCTTCAAGCTGAGCTACTGGGAATTCACAAACAAAGATCAAGTGCCCTCAGCAGAGCTTGAGAAATATTGATAAGACTTAAAAAAAACAAGACATTTTTAAATAATAATAAATAGTAAAAGAAAGCCTTTTGTTTCTAGAAATAAAAGTCATACTTTATAATAAAATAAGGATATCATGCTCTTCTCTTTATGACTATGTGTAGGTTTTGGGCTGTTTCTTTTATAAGAATAAGAATATAAATAACTAGATCATTCAGAATGAAAATACTTTAAGTTATAGCACCTAAGATAAGATAACACAATAAACACATTTAAGATGTTTATAGTGGGTGGAGAAGGTACATGAACAATGACACTGGCATGCTACCTTATTCAACATTGTTCTACATTAGATGTTGCTGTAGCCAACATTAGTATGAAGAGTGGTTTGCTTATCAAATCTTGTTATAAGAATGACATTTTTAACATGTAATGCTTGTAAACACTACTCTCATTTCTATTGCTTCTACTTGAGTTTGTCAACCATCATCTCTTTTCACGCTCTGACAGTGAGTGAATGTCTGAACAGTTCTGAACATTTATGTTATTTCCCCTTCCCCAACGAGTTAGGGTTGTAACACCCATGGAAGAACCAAGTACTGCTTATGGCAAATTATAAAAAATATTGAACATGATGAAAACAAACAGCCTTCACCACAAGCAGAGGAAATATTTTTATCTAAATAAAAGACAATGAATGGAAGGCAATATTACATTTGTTATGTAAATTGTTGAAATATTGACTGTATATTTCAGCATTAAATGATGAAATAAAAGTGTGGACCTTGCACAAATAACTTTAGAGGTCCAATTACTATGGGACAATAATTTTCATTAGAAAATTAATTTTTTTCTGGACTGTTCTGTAAATATAGCTTTATATTATTTATTCAGTTGCTGACTTGGGACTTGTGGGCATGTTGCGGTTTAATTGGCTTTTGTTTATATGAGTTTCTGTTGTTTTTATGGACTCATGGTTTTTCAGTTTTCATTGTTTTCCCTGTGTCTTGTTAGTTGTTATTTTCTTCCCCTATATGCACCTTATGTTGGTTTATCTCTCATGTTGGTTGTCTGCCCCACTCTGATGTGTTCACCTGTGTTCATTTATCCCTGCCTCCTGAGTAGATTCTGTGTCTTTTTGTTAGTCCATCTGTTCTGTTCAGGTCTCTTCGGTTCCTCGTCACTGCTCCTCATGTTTCTGCTTCGTATGTTCTGCTTGTTTTTTTACCTTAACCACCACATGCTTTCTCATTTGCTGTTTGAGTATATTTCTGCCCCTTGTATTTTGCTCTTTTAGTATTTTCATGTAAGACTATTTTAATTACATCTTTTTATGTAAAGACGCTCCAAGTCACTGAACCATTTACCCAATACTGTACAAAGCACTAGGGACTAATACTCATTATGTGTGTTAGTACATGTTGAGATAGAGTGTGTAGGCCGGAGGACACTACTGTATATGTGTAAGTGTGCTGAAACATTGATTAAGACTGCAGCGGATATAGAGCCTCTTATGTGAATTGATTGTTATGCTACACTCTTCTGTGCTCTTATTTTCTCAGCTGATTCCATTGCTTTATCTCTCCCTCCACACTCTCCCTGTCTCGCTCCCCCTTTGCAATCCTGCTGATGTGTGTAGGAATTGAGAAGCAGTCATATTTTACCACTATTTAAATCAGGCAAGTGCTGGCTAACATATGATTCATCACTTTGTCTTTATATTGTGTAGACATATACACCTAAAGATCACCTCAACACTTGTTCATAATTTGTGGCAGCTCAAACTTTTTTACTGAGGTTTTAAACAACATGCTGTTTGTGGAGTATTTTAATGTGGATAACGTGTTTTCTCTGTGCTGAATGAGCAAATCTGTTGACGTTTATGTTCCGGTGCTTTTAAAAGGCACATCATTTACAATCAATATAAACTGAACATGAATGAAAAGCATCATTTTGAAGGGGTGACAAATACCCTCAGGCCTGGGCTACATGAGCCCAGCACTTTAGGTTGTAAAATGCCTTGCTTTATATTTAGGCTCCCATGTTATCAGATTAAAGCTGCCACATTGATCATCTATAGAAAAGAGCTCTTGCCTATTTTCTGTGAAAATGATCTTTGATCACAGTTCCAATGTTCCCACCCTAGCAGACAGGCTTCCTGTGTGAACAACAGAACTGTGCAAGATGCAGCAGATCGGTAATGCAGTCGTCATGCTCTGTACACACAGCCAGTGTATAGGCGATAAGGGCTGTAAGCAGGTAACAAACCTGTGGCTGCTGCTAAAGAACCATATCCTCAGTCAGAGAAAATGTCCTCCCAAGTAACATTACGTCCAGGCTTTGTGAAAATCCATACATTCGTTGAGTTATTTCGTAAAATTAGGAATGGGCATGACATTTAAATTATTGTATTATTTATTTATATTATAAAAAGTTGAAAAAAAAACAATACTCAAAAGGGTACAATATTAAGAGACTGATGATTCATTTATCCACCTTTAAGTAACTTTAATTTGAGTTTAGAGTGCTACAGGATGCATGGAGTTATTGTAGGTTTCCATTTTTATTCACTTTAAAACCTGCGGTGTTGTGCTGTAGGAGGAGGGTTTCCTCTGACAGCTCAGACAGGTCAAATTGATCAGATTAAAACACACAAACTTGCAGATACAGGTGTACATATCCCTGTACGCCAAGTCTCAGGTGTATGCCACCCAATGCCAGCCTTTGATAAATGCAGTGTCTGATTGTAATTTGAATACCAAGCACCATATATTCATGTTTTCGAGACCTCATCTCACCTCACCGACACTGAGATGCGGAACACGACCAAGAGGAGACGCTTCAGAGGCTGAAAATAAGCATCAACGGCACAGACCTGTGTCTGAGGCAGATAATGGTAAATGTTTACTTGCCGCATTCACAAGAAGCGAACATCTGCAGAATTTAAATATTCTGAATTTATTGTAAGCACAAAATGTATTTATAGCACCATAGACCTTTTTTTTTTTTTAATCAGATGAAGAGTCAGAAACCGGCCTGGAGCGCCACTGAGCCAGACGACCACCAGCTGAGAGAGGGGTTTATGTCCCCCATCTCCACATCCAAGACCCTGCATTGTGATGATTAAAAAAAAGTCAGAAACAGACATAAATGCCTGTAAAAGGTATGCAGTGTGTTTCTCTTACTGAATAACCTACTAACCAAACATAAGTAATTCATACTTGCATTATTTGAGCCATAGGGTTTACTTCCAAAGAAAACCCTTCTCTACTTTAACGTTACATTATCATGACTGGTGCTCAGTTTTACACCAGATATGAGACCTCACTGGCACGAGGGAGATGGCAGGGGTGGCTAAATGAGCTAACTTGGTTAAAGATTAAAGTATGTACTTGTATGTAAAATGTGCACAAAAACACACACACAAAATCTAAAAGTAAAAATAAATGTCACTGGCTGCTGTTTGGGAGAGTTTAGTTTTTTCCTGAATTGCCTTTGGCTGTAGCACCTGTAACAGACCAGCACAAAGCTGACGTTGCTCCTTCAATTTGGCAGTAATGTTAATTTGTTTTATGTCATTGTGGTGTTGTTTTATGAACTATGAGCGTTAATGGATCGAGAGAATCCACTTCCAGTCCTCGCCCACATCCCGACACTGATTGGCACAGTTTTAATTTTCAGCTTTTTTAACAGTTGTGTTTCAGCATTTTGCTGAGTGTGCATGTGGGAGCTGTGAGCCATAATGGAATCAACAGTGCAAAACTTTCTGTCACCCGCCTGACAAGCTGCCATTGCTCCCAACTCCTCTATATTACTGCTATGTTTACTCATATGCTGTTATTGATTTGCATTGTCATTTATTTGTTGTATTATTTGGCTCATGCTTGACACATAATGCATTTCAATGCAAATGTCAACATGAGAATTTAAATCAATGCCGCATTTATGACAAAGTATTGTTTTTGTTGTTCAATTCTGCAAATAAACTTGGACATTTATCGTCAGTGAGCACGGAAGAGGATTTTCTTAGTGTGAAGAATGTGACGTTCTTGACGAGAGAGTGACAGTTCAGTTGTTATAATATTACTGAAATTAAGATGATATTATCTTGCTTTATTCAGTGCTTTAATCTACAGGCACACTGGAAATGGAAATAGTAATAGTATTTTACAGATGGGATGGCAGGTAGATGATTTCTTCTTCACAAACAAGTATTGGGCACTAAAAGAGAGCTTAGGCTGCCCCTCATCACTACTTGAACCTAAATGCCACATCAAGCTGCATTAACTTCTAGCCCCACTAATCAGTGCAATCTGTATTGGCCAAGGCAACAGGTCCTTGAACAGGCAGCTGCTGCATAAACAGTTCAGTGAAGAGAAAACTTATTTTATGGCCTCTTCGGGAGAGCATCATATCCATGACCTCAACTGACTTGCTGTTGCCGAGGCTACAGCAAGTCAGAGAGCTGATAATGTCGCTCAGACTCTAAAGGTTTTAAAGTTTGGCAGATGAGCCATCAAACTCCCATATCTATCCTGCTCCAGAGGATTTTGCAGTTTGATGACTGCAGAATACGACTCTTGTCTACTGAACTGCTGAGGGTCGTATGATGGGTTGGATGATACATTGGTGAAAGTAAATAAACTGTATTATCTGTACGTGTATTTACAAAAGAACATTGCCTTAGTTTGTGATGTCCAGACAGTTTGATTAATCAATAGCCTTTGTGTCTGATGAATCAGTTATGGAGAGTGTGTGGGCCAGACCTCACCGATCTATCAACAGATAACTGGGAGACACGTGACATTGTCCCTGATGCTGCTCACTGTCTGAGGGTTTAGTTCTGGGTTCAAGGGCTCAGTTTAAAATGATTGATATTATCACTGTGAAAAATGAGCCTGGCAGCCCTCCACTTCAGGATGGTGGTGGCGTCTACGGTCTTTGAAAACAGCATCCCAAAAACATGCAAAAAACACAGGAGAATAAAAACTTGCGCTCATACACTGGCATAACTCAGCCTTACAACAAGCTGTCGCATCTTCCGTGCACTACAGACTCCCCACAAGTCAGAAAAACACACTCTAAATAAACCAACAACCTAATTAACACAATAGGCAGCCTGTGCACCACAATGCTGCTCATACTGTGCATTCTTACAACATTAACATTACAGTGTACACAAACATTTCATTATACATTTTAGACCTTCAGTTTATGGCCAAAATCCATAAGCTAATGAAACATAATTAAAGATTAGAACCAGTCATTTTGCCCCCCATCCCAAACAGGCAATAAATGTTGTAGTCCTACGTGGCTCATGTTCCTCAAGGGAAGGAAACATGTGTGGGACCAGGAAGTGAATGTGTGTCTGTGTGTGTTAGTGTGTGAAATGTATGGAACAGCAGCATGGAACGGAATCGGCTGGTACCTCACTGATCGCTAAGATGTTGATGGACAAATGGAAAGTAAGAGGCAGTTTGGGACTTTGTGATTGCATGGTTTTAATGGATGGAAGCGTCATTGCAAACATTTCCACCCGGTGCATGTGTGTCTGTGAGTCTGTGAGATTGTGTTTCCGTGTTTGGAGCGTGTAGAAAGAAAAAAAAAAAGAAAAACGATAGCAATAGTCCACATGTCGCAGGTAGTCTCGGCTGCGTCCATTAAAAAGACGGGGCTGCCTTTTCCAAATCGCCTCTGCTAGAGAATATTAAATTACTGGCATATTTTCACTTTCAGGAAAATAACATTTGATAAGTGATAAGCCTTTTAATGACAACTTAATTGGATCCTTATAAGTTTGTCAGTCATCACTGTACACTTGGACTAAAGGCAAGTTTTATCGCTCACAAATAAGCCATTATCAAGTTGCTGCAGACTCAGCTCACGTCAGTTGTGTCACTATGAATATAAATGACAATGGTGATTTGCTGTGTGTCTTTTCTTTTCTCTGTGTGATTACACAAAGTTTATCCTTAGCCTTCCAGCTAATCAGGATCCACTACTAACCCTCCATTTTACTTTCTGAGCTGTAGTTTACTGGAATGTTTTTTCTTCTTGGATATTAAGACTGTGTCTGTACAAGACTCATTTTCACGCCTTAACCCACTCAGACTGTGAGCTGCCATTTTGAATTGAGTTTTACAGTTTTGTTAGTGTCTTTTGAAACTTAAGGATATCATTATTTGCCTTATAGCATACTATGTTTTGTAAACTGTTTGACTCTAAATAGGACCACAATTTACAAAATGGATATCATGATGTCCCACAGAGGACCTGAGACCACGGATCAACTCAAATGGTAATAAATTAATTAATCAAGTGAAATTTAGGTTCATTGCTCATAGACACGAACTGATGGGGACATCCCCTGGTGGCCATTCAGGATAATACAGCTTTCAGGCACTTGAGCAATCGCCCAAAGACAGACGAGAGGGTATTATTTATGCTGAGCTACTGTAGAGTCCCTATCAAAGTTACAACCAACAAAAACTTCTTACTTTGCTTTTTGAAGAAAAACTCGATGAATTAATTTTCCCTCGTCATTTTCACTCTTTCTGTCCCTAAGGTTTGGATTTGGCAGAGGAGCTTTCATGCCCTCTGCTCCATCTGTGGCAAACTCATGGAAAAAAAAAAATAAATAAATAAATTCTTAAATTCAAAAGGCTGCACTTTCTATCTTTCCATCCACCATACCATGCATCCTTTTTATCTTTCAATTATTGAAGCGAGTCCAGACGTATTCGCTCTTTTATCGGTCTCTCCTGTTCTCTGCATATTAAAATCTGTGCTTGTACAGAAAGTAAAACTATTTTAATCTATTACTGTTGTCGCTTAATTGTTCGACTGTAACCTAAGTGAAACATTTTAAATTATTCATTAACAGGCAGTCCCTCACTGTCACTTTCTTTCTGATATTTGTTGTAAAGTCAGAATACAGTAACCCAGCAACAAAGTGCAAGGACCTCAGGGTCTATACATTTTGCAACAACAGCCTGCCACTTTACAATTATCACGGCCAATTTTCCAGGAATATAACCATATGATATGATATACTTTATTGTTTCTTGGGACGTTTCCTTTCGACTCAGGTGCTACAAACCTAAACACCTCCACCTATCTGACTTTAGCTGCAAATGTTGAAGACAACAGCTTCATCTGTAAATGTATCACCCTTGACACTGTACAGCTATAGAGACAGTAATTCTGATGTTTTATATAGAAACACAACTTCTCTTTATGTGATCAGTTTGTTTGTCCAAAATCATACTTTTACGTTTGCAGTTTTGATTTGTCCTGTGTTTCTTCTGTTTTCTTCTTTGTGCGTAACTATTGAAGTCTTATTATATAATTGGTATGTCACTGGATTACCCTAAGGAACTTGTATAACGTTTATAGTTGTGGAAAGCCCTGCAATTCATGTCTGGAGCCTGGAGTGTAAGGTGTGTGAGACACCATTAGACCTACTCAGTGGCTCAGTGGAGTAGTCACAGATTATGGTTTTGAAACATTAAGTGACACGGTAACCTTTTCAAAGCCATTTCTGTATTTCTTAAATACAAATGGACTTTATATGAAGTGAAAATCTGTACTGTTTTAATGTGATGAAGGATTTCCATTGTAGTGCTTTGATACATTTGTGTTCTGCACCCTCTCGAGGATTGGTGTCACTACCAACCCTTTGGCAATTTGCTCGTCAGAATCTGAGTTGATGCTGTTCATGTCTGGCATTGTCCCTTTTCTTCTCTGTACTGAGCTGTCTTCAATAAAGTCTTCCAACTTAACTCATCGCTGACCTCAGAGCCTTGATATTCGTACTGGACACATAAAACCGGTGCATTTCTGCAGAAAAGTTAGATTTGCAGGTTCATTTTTAGATTCTCCAGTGCTGTGACTTTGTAGTTTGCTCTATTAGCTGTTGCTGGCATTGAACTTCTTTTGGATGCATTGATTGTCTCCGGGGGGCCGGCTCTGCCACTGACAGTGACCAATTGTCTGGACTCTGCCTTGGCCTCTGAATCACTGACTGCTTTTGTGTATGAAAGCTGTGTGTATGTGCGTGTGTGTGTGTCCACCTAAAAGGAAATGAAGAGATGCTTTGTGAGAATGGAGAGATGGATGAACAGATTGGGAAAAAGACTTATCGGTTTTGGCAACAATTTTCAGTGAAATTGAGCATGATAACTGGAATTTTTGTTGACATGCTCCAAGCTCTATGAGTGTGTGTGTGTGTGTGTGTGTGTGTGTGTGTGTGTGTGTGTGTGTCCAGGTATTACTAATGTTGTGGGGACCTAAACCTGTTTACACAGTCACATTATGGGGACTTGTCCTCCTTGTGGGGACAAAAAGCATGTCCCCATAACGTAAATTACTACATTTTAAGGTGAAGATATGTTTTAAGGTTAGGTTAGGGTTAGGGTTAGGATTAGGATTAGGCCAGTAGTAATTGTGGTTAAGGTTAGAGTAAGTCTCCAAGAAATGAATGTAAGTCAATGCAATGTCCCAAAGTAATGAATGTCGAACGTGTGTGTGTGTGTGTGTGTGTGTAGGTGTGTGTGTGTGTGTGTGTGTGTGAGTGAGAGAGAAAGAGAAAGGGAGAAAAAGAGACACACATATTGAGATGATTGGAGACAAAGAAGTAAACAAAGAAGTAAACAAAGAAGTAAACCTGCCATCACATGAATTCACTGCTGTCTTTTCCACTTCCTGCCTTTGTTTCCTGTCATCGTTGACCATAAACTGTGTTAATCACAGACTGTTGGCCCAATCAAGACTTCACATTCTCGTCTGTGCAGATATAGCAAGTCCCAGTCAACACAAGTTAACATACATGGCAAGAAGAGACACAGCATCAAGCAATAGGACAAGAGAAGTATAAAACATGATATTGCTTATATTGACCAATTAAGAGTTGGTTTAGAATAGATTTAATGGCAGAAATCAGTGAATAACAACCTTTCATGGCAGTTTATTTCTGAAGACACGTTAGTGTGTAATGAGCTGTAGTCGCATTGGTCTAATTTCCCAGTTTGGGATTAATAAAGTACATATATTCTATTATCGATATCTATAAATTAGAACATTGTGCGTATGTAGAATCGATGAAAACGCAGTAACTGGTCATTTTTCAAAAGCCTGTCAGTTGTGAATTGTGTGTAAATGTGTTCTTGAGTGTTTTTAGATTCTATACCCAGAAGGGAAAACGTTTCTAAACATTTACATTTAAAAATACAAATAAAATATGTAACTACTGGCTTCCAGATCAATTTGCATAAAAGAGGTTGGTGAATGAAGCCAGTTGTGTTTTGCAAATAATTCTTCTTTAAATGAAATATTTGAATGTCATCAGAATAATGATATTAGAATCATTATTCTAGAAAAAAAAGACAAATCAAGTGTTTCTGGAGAAATGTATTGTCCTTTACCTACAGAAAAAAAGAAACAGAGGAGGAATTCATATATATATACATATATATATATTTAAAAAAAACAAAAAACAGTCTTCATGGACAATTTATCTTTTTTCACTAAAAACTTAACATTTTATTCAGTCAATCAGATCATGACTGCAGGTCGATGTGTGTATAAAGCTCATAAAGGATGTTGCTACCTATGAGACTTCACTCAGCGGTTCACATCACTTACCTCAGTGGTCATATACCTGTTTCCACTCTTTGACAGAAAGCACATACTGTACGGTACCATTTACAGTACAAGAGCTAGTAATGGCACACACTAATGGAATGGAAAGTTTCCTGTGCACTAAGAGCTTCTCCATAGGTTAATGAGGTGTGGGCGTGTGTGTGTGTGTGTGTGTGTGTGTTATGTTGTATGGATCAAAATAAGGACATTAAATTCTGCCTAAAGACATAAACTAACCAAACAACCACTGCATAAACGCATGTCACAGCACAGAAGAGCCAGCTCATCCGGACAGGACTCAGCTGTCCACCTACATCTGAAGGACAAGGGACACTCTTTTGAGGATGAGAGTGTTCACACTTTGGCCAGAGAAGAGGAAGCCGTGCAATTTCACCAGGAGGAACAATTACGACAACAAAAAAATGAAGGAGACACCAATTGTCAGCCACCTACAATGCTGTCCTGAGCTGTCTTCCAAAAATGATTCAACAAATCTAACACCTACATAATAGCAAACCCCGTCTCTCAACAACCTGAAACTGGGAGAGGGTGAACGAGCTGCATTGTTCAACTTAAATACTCTCTAGGCAGGTTTCGGGCTCAGAGATTTAATACTTGGTTTTCCCCAGCAGTTAATCAGAACTGAAGAAGCCTCTTGGATCAGAGGTGAAACATCTTCAACTCAACTCAAGCAATTCCAGTCGCCTACAGCTAAATACAGAAGAAAAGAAAAATGTCCTCAAAAGTCATGATTATATGAATACATTAATACATTAAGATACCAGCCCATTGTCTTCTTTTAGCTGCATACAGTTTTATGCATATTGAGTTCAGTGAAGGACAAAAACCAATACCAAGGGTTGTTCTATCATACGTACAAGATCTGTTTCCTATCACAGTTTACACTGCATGGTGGAAGCATGCACCTGCACTGTTATCATAACATTTGTTCAGCCTTCTTTCAAATTGAGCATGGTCATATTTCCCACACGGCCCGTTTTTTTTTTAAAGATGTCAGTAAAATGTTTTATTGTTGTTAACTTTACTCATTATATATTCATTCTTGTATTCCCCATTTATCTCCCTTGTGTCTCATATTGTTCTGTCTGTGTTTTGTTTTCTTTACACGTTTAACTAAATGAGTTGCCCCGTTGGGATTAATGGAGTTGTTTGAACTGAATTATTGATTTAGTAAATAAATAAGACTCTACTAATAAAATAAAATATAATTAAAAAAAAACATTTGTGAGGTGGATTATATTTTTTATGTTCAATTATACTGAAAAAGAGGATCTTTATTTGTGGTAAAATCATCATACTGTATTAAAACTAAATGCAACATCCAGAGAGTAATCTAAAAGAAACAAATAAACTAGCATTAAAATGTATAGATCAACCATTTATGAGTCCGAAAGATGGAACGCAAAGCGTGTTATATCTCTTTCTGAATCTGTGTCTCCAGACTGTTGCAGATTATTAAGTGTTTAATCTATTGTATTTGCATGACCAATGTCATTTCAAGTGTCAACATGATTCAGGATTCAGGCCATGAAATTGCAATGTCAGGGTTGCTTTATTAAAATGAATTTACTGAAGAGCATCTGGTTGGGGAATGCCTCTTATGTTCATAATTGTTTTTGGTCATTATGTTTTTCCCCCATGATGCATTTTGAATGAACATGTGAGTGGGTAAAGCAATAAAAAGGTGTTTCCATCACACATTTCACTTAACCGTGTCTAAGCAAAATAAGTCATTTTACATTTTGAGATGTGTGGTGTTATGTCTGTGTAGGAATCTTTATCCCCTTTTCTACTTCGACTCGGCATGGCACGAGTCTTAATGTTCACTGCACGGCTGCACGGAACTGTTGTGACTTTGTTTTACACGCGACACACACACAAACGAGGGACTAATGACTTATAAAGCAGTTGCTTTCAGTGTAACTGAGTCATTAGAATCAGTTCATTAAAAATGTTTGTTCAGTACTTCCTCCATGACCGGAACACAGACTCCGTCTGACACTGTCACTGGTCTGAAATACAGCGGCAGGGTTTGTGATGCCGGTCGTGATCAGCAGTGCTATTGCTATATACACCAGACTCCTATTGAGATTTTAGACATTTTCGTGGTAGTTGTTGGAGATTAACCCATGTTTGTAGGATTGCTCAGTATTTTTAACTATTTAAACCATTCTTGTGTCAGACATCTCTTCCTGTGACGGCACCTTGGCGATGTCACGAATAGTATTGCCTCAGCTCGCTTGGAACCTCGCCAGAGCAGGTACTAAGGTACAATGCTAGTGGATACGCAACTTAAGCGTGCCGTGCCGAGGCGAGTCAAGCCAGTGGAAACATGCCATTTTTTATTAAGCAATTATTTAACCCCCAGTGTAGACCCATTTACTTCTGCTCGACAGTTTTTCAGTCTGTTAATTTCACTGACTTTCAGCCAGGTCCACCCTCAAAGACATGCCATGAATTCACTTCCACACATCCTCCTCTTTTACGTCTGACTTGCTACATTTTTTTTGCCGTGCTGAAAGATGAAATTTACTTTATGGCTGCAGCCATTTGAAATTTGCTGTGTGGCTGAGTCAGCCAAGTACAGTGCTGCGAGTAATTGTGATGATAGTTGGCAAATAAGAACATCACAATGCCATTTGCTGAGGCATTGAACTCTGCAGTAGCTGTTGAGGAAATAAGGTGGAAGATTTTTGTCTGATTACAGCCCTACCATCACCACTGTGTGTGTGTGTTGTAGCTCTGGGATTAGTGGAAGCAGTTGTTAACAGCTGTGTTTTGGTCTGAAGGGCACTGATGTTGTTGCTTGGCTCTCATCCCAATCCAGAAAGACAGTTTCTTTACCTTTGTCTGCATGTGTACATCTCTCTCTGACTGCCTATCTGTCTTTATCTGTCTTTCTATAACCTGTCCCCATGCCTCAGCAAACATTTAGCTAAACGTTACATTTGTAACACTGCATGTTTCTTATCCATGTTTTATTTTGTTTGTTTGTAACCTTTTATATACATTTCTGAATGCATAATCATCATCAAAAACAATGTATGTACACTTACGTCTTACTCTTACACTTACGTTTGCAAATTAATTTAAGCGCCCTCAAAGTATCATGCTCAACAATCCTTTCAGGTGTTCGATTGCGTTGGAATTTAAGTCACAATAAGTGAATCTGCCTGGTGAGAGGAACACATCCATATTGCCACAGGAGGGCACCATATTCACACTATATGTAACAAGGGAGAGAACCCTTGCATCTGGTGAGAAGACACAATGGGACAAAGACAGGTTAAGGAGAGAGGGAAGACAACAGGGAGGTCAAATTAGGGTCGATAGATAATGACTGGAGAAAAGAAAAGGAGAGAGAGCATCAGAGAAATATGACAGCGAGATGGGGAGGGAAAGAAGAAAAGGAGGGAGGAGAGCAAGACAGGAGATGAATAGATGAAAGAGGCAGAAAGGTAACAGATGAAATAAAATGAGGGGATATTGGATGCATTGAAAAGGCTGAAAGAGACGAGCACAAATAGATTTGTCCTACTTCTTGTGAATAATTTCCTGTTTATTTCACATCACTCATATTTATTCTAACTGCTGTGGACATATTCCACCTATTTATAATGTGTTCCTACCTCCACATCATCTACACACACATGCACAGTTTAATAAATTAAGCCACACGCTGATATTGCTCGCTCTCTCTCCCCAATGTCTTCTATTTTCCTTAAAACACCATTTGTCATTTTTTTCATTAGTCAATTTCTGACATGTCTCCACCTCCTCCACCATGCTCCATTATTGCTTTTTCTGTCTACTTAATGTCTGTAGAACTTTTGTGTGTCTCGAGTGTTAATAGCCTCTATGGCAGGCTAGTTTTGTGACTTAGTTGGTGCTAATTTAAATTGTACACTTGCTCTCATGAGTGTTACAGCTGTACAGTGCAAACTAAAGTGTTTCATTGTTTACAAAAAGTGAGAAAACCAGGTTAGTTACATACATATACATTACATATAGACAGGGGTGTTTCAAGAGACTTTGGGGGCCCCAGGCACACATCCAATCCAAACTGAAATAGAGTAGTTAGTTGTCAGAGTTTGCAAAATTCATGGCCCTAATGCTGAATTTGATATGAAACAAAATGTTTCTTTCATGAAATCATTACCATTACCAAGTACACAAAGGCAAACATAATTTGAAGCAGCAGGAAATGGCATGGGAAAAAAACTAAATACGAAAACACCTGAAACACGGCTCACCTCACCGAGCCTGAAATCGCCTAGCCTAGTCTCCGCCCACCTTGCCCACCGTGCCAACCTCGCCCGAGCAGGTACTAGTACCAAGTACTAGTAGCAAAATAACCGTGCCGAGGTGAGTCGTGTCCTGCTAGTGGAAACACGCCCTAAGAAGTACTACAAAACAGGCAATTAACAAGATACAAGGAAAGCAAAAAGCTAAGAACAAATATAAAGAAACATGAAAACAGAAAAGACAACAAACACTACAGCAAAAAGTTTAAACCAAAGAGTTGTCTCCCAAAATTCCCTGTGGACCAACATTATGCAGCTGTTTTCGGGGGTTTGGGCAATCACATGTGGTGCCTACCTGTTGCAGCATCCCTGATTATACAGTTTATAAAATGTAACACTATTATCAGCCAAGTGTAATTTTTAGAATTGATCACCACTTCAAACAGATGGATGTACTTGCCAAAGACTCTAGAAAAGCAGTGATAAATAGAAATGGCCGATGATTTGGATCAGTGCATAACTCACTGTCAAACGTTGCACTTCTCTCTCTCTGATGAGACAAAACACAAGGACAACCATTTACAGAAAAGCAGGAAAACGCATTGAAGTTCAAACCATGCACAACTGACATCATACTGCAAACGTCGATTTCTCATCGCCATCCCGGTGTTTCGCAGGTGGATGGTGTTAATCTGCTTCACTGGCTTTTTGCTTCTGCTTAACTCAAAGTGATGGATGATACTATTCTGGACTTCGTTCCGTAATATCCCTATTGTAATAAACATGAACATTCCTCTCCATTTTGCTTTAGTCACACTGAGCAGCGATATACTTTGTAGGGGTGTTGAATTTTTAGGTCTGGTGTATTTATTTATTTTTATTATACATGGATTAAGCATAATAGAAGAAGAATTTAAGCTGAAGAGATGATGAATGATAGACAATAAAAGACAAATATGTGGCCTCAACAAGATTTTTGGTGTGATGTAAAAGTGAAGCCATAACATTTCCTCAAAGAAACAACATTGGCCGCAAGATGAAACAGTAGACACTAAGGATGAAGGTTGTTAAAAGCATCTGTATTGCATACGACGCACATATACTATCATGCAATGTGATTGTTTTTGTTTCTTGTTGTGGTGTTTAATTGGCAACATAAACTCTTTAGAAAGTTAGCAACATCTATGGAGATAATGGAAGAGAAGGGGAAAAGTATTCAATGTAAGTTTTCATTCAACTGAAAATGGTAACTGGTCTGTATTTATATAGTGCTTTTCTAGTCTTTAAACTACAGTTTTGCCTTTCACTCACACTTTCATACAGCTTTTTCTATCAATCATCTTTTATAGACATTCACACGCTGCCGGCACAGCTGTCAGGAGCAACGTGGGTTTAAGTTTAAGTAAGTTAAAACTTGTTTTCTCCAGCCTAAGTAATGTTTATAATATAATACAAATTTCAGGACAAACAAAATACCCTCAAAGATTCAGTTAACAGGTTCCCCCTTTCCAGATGTAACGTTTGAAATGAAATACACAGGAATTCTCTCCTCAAATCCACAGGGAATAAAATAATCACAGTTTAACAGGAGGCTCAGATGAAGCCAAGTGCAGCAATGACTCTGTAGTTAAGTTTACTCATTTCAGTGCAAGCGTGCAAGCAGGGACTAAAGTGGTTAGGGCAAACAGACACTAGAGTGAGCGAGTGTGTGTGTGCTTGTGTGTGTGTGTGTGTGTGCGCATGTACATGAGTTTTGGAACACTGAAGGGAGATGAGGCGCGCCAAGACCTGGTGTGTGATCGACATTACCATGGGACAGCGAGGAAAAAGCACAGCTCTTTAAGGGTTTCACTGCAGGAGGGCAAGTCAATCAGAGAGCCAACTGGGTCTCTTCAAAGCAGTTTGGAGCACAGAGAGTAAAAAAAGAGCAGGAGACTAACACAGGAGTAGAAGGATACGGACGACTGTAGACAATACCCTGAAAAAGCACGGATAGAAATATAAAGAGACAGCTCAATGAAGAAATAGCAGGAAAGAAATCGGGGTATCATCAACAACAATCCGAGATGGCCCAAGCCTTTATGGGGGCCTAAGCTGAATTTGAATGGGATCCCCCCCTCCCACCACCTCAGAGTAACCAGTGCCCGACTATTATTGATCCAAATGTGACACTATAAATTGAACAAAAAGTGACCTAGTATTAATTTGCGCTTTCGTACCCAAAGTGACAAGTAAACTAGCTTTATTGATGTGCTCTAAATGAGCACTCGTCGACTCCAAAATTAAACCAGATAACTTAAGCTCAACACTATCTAGATATCTAAATATATCATACACAACTAACGCACGGTTAACACACACACAAGCGAAGCCAGAGGAAAAAGACAAAACTGCCTCAACACACACTTTTGTATCCAGACACCCACGCGTGCTTTGAAAGTCCTTAGGTCATTGTGTTAATTAATTAGCCTGTACAGCAGCCCAGCATGGAGTTAATTAGAAAGTCTCTCACCTCCTGCAAGGCTCATAGATACCATTGTTTCTTTTTCATTGTGTCTTTTTCATTGTGTGTGCACACTCACACGCATACACACGTCGGACAGTCTATTGAAGTGGCCACTGAGTGAATGATGTGAAGTAAATCTTCGCTTTGTGTCTGTTTGGCAACTCTTTACGGATGAGAAGGAATCCTGCAGTCTGGTCATGAAGTGGAAAGAAAGAAAGACAGAAAGAAAAGCCTTAGGTCACACGGGGGCTGTTGCTATATTACAGTTTTCTTCAGTACAGCATGATGTCAGTTTTAGAACAGACAGTAACGTTGGGTCAAATAGACCATAAATTAGGGTACGTGCTAAGTGTGGCAACAGTATGATGGGATTGACACTGGGTGTCGCACATGAGCTGTGTTTCCATCATGGTTGTGCTCGGTTTGATACAGTACAGTACAGTTTGGAATGGTAAAGCCCTGGGTCAGGCTTGCATAGCGTGACATCAACATTGAACGTGTTTGTCTCAACGAGACATCAAGCTTTGCGACTTCCATGGGACATTTACGCCGATCGCAAGGGAGTGACATTTTGCTGTCGCCCAATCAGCTGACTCTCATGGGTGGAGTTACCCTGACCGTACTGTACCCCATAGGAAGGGCATCAAAGAATGGAGCGGTTGGGGCAGGTTGACAAAAAGAACACAATTTAAAGCTTCACAACAGGAGTTCAGAAGTGGATGAAGTCATTGTGGGTTGACACTTATTTCCTAAGGCTAAATATCAAATTCTGAATTGGCGGTTTGTGCTCTCTGAGTGCTTTATTGTTGTTGGTAAAATCAGAACATCATTTTTCACAGTAAAATATTTGGGCACTTGGAATCAGACGAAGAAAATATAAAAACATGTCTCTGATATATTATGATTAAATTATTAACTATAGCTCATGAGTTATCAGAGAATTAATGCCCTACAGGCAAACAAATGAGCAACATTAGTCTGGTTTGATTTCAATGCTAATTTGAAGGTATAGTGGGAGCTTAATTTCTTTCTGAAGCTATACTGAAGTAAAGCTGGCAAATAAATATTCCATGTTATTTATTTTGTTAGTCTGTCTTTCTTAGTAACGTTACATGAAAACTCCTTGTTTGCGTTTAGATCCATTTAGAGAGAGAGAAAGGCACTTCAAGTAAATGGCAGCACAGGTGCACAGTGCACAGATATCACACAGTGGGCCAAATTCAAATTCATCACAATTCTCCACTGGATCTGAGACGGTTGCGTTGAACAGGCAGGCATCAGTCCACAGTATTTTTAAAGGGTAACTTGCAACACGAGACACTATAGATCCTTGCAGGTGAACACAGTCAGCTGCTGTGCAGACACTGGCATCTCCATCACTTCCACTCATAGTAATCCGAGTCATTTGCCACGTCGTTTGCTTTTGTCAGCTCGGTGCACAGGTTGGTTGGTTTGCTGCTGGCACTCACATCAACAGGAGCTGAGATGTCAGATATGTATCTGCACTGAAATCCCTGCGGTTATTCACTTTAGAATTTCTTTATGCTCAGACTTGACTGTTTTATGATTTATTTAGTTTGTCTTCTCCATTTGTGGAAATTGGGCATTCTCATCAGGTAACCAAGCAGGACAAATATCCTGTTTTTTTTTCCTTTTTTCTTTTTATAAATGCTAATCAGTTTTAGGTCTGGTTCTGATAGGATGTCTGGTACATGTTCCAACAATGATTCTTCTGCATTTTATTTCCTGTTTTCCTCCTCTCTGAGTTTCTCACCCCAAACGCAGCCTTGTCGCTGCCTTCCCTCTCAATATATAGTTGCCAACATGGATGGTGATGTAAACCCAGGTGGTAGTGACGATAATCACACAACCACCCAAACTCGAGCTTGTGCCCAAAAAAAAGGATCGGGATTGCAGACTTTCGGCAGTGCTGTTGCTAAATACACCAGACACCAGACAGATATGTCGGTTTGATGCTTGTGCCTCTTTCTGTGACGAATCAGTGCACGGCAGTCTGACGACGTCATGCAATTTCCCTGGTTATGAGCTCACGAGTCGAACTTGTGGAAACACGCCGTATGTCACATAAGCCACTACAACAATAACAATAAGCCCATTTTGCAGGGCCATGTTCAGGGCCACTGTTTGGCACTTTACTTGAATGCTGTTATTTTGTTCATGAGTGCAATTTCGATTTGTGAAAAAAAAATCGTGCCAGAGAATTGTGATCTCAATTCTAAGCAAAAGAATCGGGATTCACATTTTTTCCAGAATTGTGCTGCCCTGTCACTCAGGGAAACACAGCGCAGGTGATATTAAATGCATTTGTTTCCCAGCTGATGGTGCTGCTGTCAGCAGCTGTTATTCTTGTCGTTCTTTAGCTGGATTTCTTTTATTTTTGAGAAGCCATCTCTCTGTCTTGCCATTTTAAACTCACTGGTTCACACGTCAGACAGAGTTTATTATTTTGTTTTAAACTAACCCATGAGACCACAGACACCGACAAAGTAACTCACTAACATTTATCCTAAGGCATATCTTATCACTGATACAGACAGTGATTCCCAATTCCCATTCTTAAAAATTAATTTTTTTTTAAATTTTTTTTCTCCACAGTGATCTGTAATACAGACATACAGGCACTGTCACCTCTAATCAGCACAAGTGCCGGAACGCCCCCACTCTCTGTGTTCTGGGACTTGAACAAATCACCGGGTATATCACAGTTATCATTTGGTTTAAATTTAGAGCTCATTTAGTAAAATTATGATTGGTATGTTTGAGAAAATATTAAACATTGTGAAGAATGGTGCAGTGAAATAAAAGCAGCGATAGATAAAATGCTTTTGAACTTCAACAGTGTCAACGATCATATCATTTTGACTTTTCACATAGTTACAGCGTCTTCTGATCTGGCAGCCTTCAAAGTTTGCCGGCAGCGGCGGCAGCAGCAGCAGCAGCAGCAGCGGCACTGACTGTGTAGTTAGTGAGATGATGCCACCGTATACCAGCTCACCTAATGACACTTCTGGAAACTCTTAATGACTGGGAGGAAGCCTGATTATGGGCTAAGCTAGTTAGTGGGACATCATTCAAGTGGTGACAAATTCAGGAAGAAGCATCGTCATCAGAGTAACAGAAATGTTTACTTATCACTATACTGTAAAAGAAAATTCATTTATTGTTATTGTTAAAAAAAAAAATCTGACATCTGATTTTGATGAGCAACAGGATCAATGAAATTTCAATATTTAACACACACATAAATGAGGCATTTCCACTTTATTTTGTCAAAGTTACTCTCAAATTTACTGACATTCCATTGTGATGTATGACACTGAGCCTCTCTTCATTAAACTTAATCCATCCATTTGCATTGCTGGACAATATGACTTGGGCATCCTGTGTATGTGTGTGTGTGTGTGTCAGGAAATGCTGCAGTGTGTGCCAGACAACTCAACATTATCTTAGCGGCACACACCACTCTGCTCCTCATGACCCATTTAACTTTCTCTGTACACCACTGACAGACTCCTGTTACCCATGGCAACCCATTGGCTGGAACACACATGTTTAAAAGGGGAATTATTGTGTATATTTGTGTTACGAGAGGGAGAGAATTAAGCATAAGTTTGCCATGATGACATGAGAGTACTTTTCAGGGAAATGTGCCGTGTTTACCTGAGTTGACCTGAGTTTACCTGAGAATGCTCTGGAACTTCTCAGAAATATATTACAAGGAACTACTTATTCATCACTTTGAATTTATGAAAAACGCTAGAGAAGCAGTGTGATGCCCCTGCACATGATTGGAAATGTACATGTAGGTCAAAGCGAACTTTAAGGTCAGAGAAGTTGGTGCCTGCATGGTTTAATACAATCAAAAGTGGATAGGTTACATATGATGTATACACAGGTATAGTGAGGGTATAGGCCTGTGCATGGGCTCCTGTATTCAGCTGCCATTCCACTCCGCTTCCACTTATAAGTTTCTGTTCTTCAAATCCTTTTCCCTTAGGAAACAATAACTAATAACGTGTGTGTGTGTGAATGGTTGTCTTGATTGTGTATGCCTTTTACACTCTTACCATTTTCTGTGCAGAGCATCAATGCAATACAAACAAGCCAAGTCGTTTTTCCCCACCAGTAGAGAGACACTGGGAGAAGCAGCCCAACACTTTTCTATCACAGACTGAGAGCTGGCAAATAAGTTTTTGCTGCCAAAACATAAAATATTTTATTGTTAGACTTGGACTTGGTGGTAAAATGGGAGCTGCTCATGGAAATGTGTTTCGATTGAGGATGCTTTGGTTGCCCACCGATAAATTCTCTGTGTAGAGAACAAAAGATTCAGAACATGTTGATGGAAATGCAATGGGTGTTTGCTGTTATAACGATTAGCCATAAACTTGCTTGTTGTGAAAATACTATATCTGGTCTGTCGTTCAATACCAAGTCTTCTGCATGTCTCGTGTTGCTTCTTACACTATTAAATGGTCTGTAAGTTATCTGTATTTATATATTGCTGCCTCTGGCAGGATACTACGCTGTTCATCTCTATGGACGTATACTAGACAACACATAAATCAGGCAACTCGTCTCCTCGCCTGCTGTTTTGTCATAAAATGAAGATGCCTCGGGATTCTAAAACAGGGTAACAGGAGCGCTTTTTACGAAAAGAACCCACACAAGTCTTTATGTTCTCTTTGTGTATTTATGCATATATGTATATATAGATATATATATACATATATACACATATATGTATATATATGGAGAGAGAAAGAGAGAGAGAGAGATGGAGAGAAAGAGTTTGTTCTGCAGTTTTCAGCTGTAATTTGTCCTACTTCCCTGTTCTGCTGCTCCCTTGCTCTACTTCTATCCACCATTACCTTTTTCCGTTACATTTGCACGTTCTCTCTTTCTGTCCCTTTTCCTTTCCTAAATACTACAGGGAATGTAAGTGTTTAAATGTGGATCTGTGAATAATCGTTTAATGTCTTCAGCAATGCAAGACTCTTGTACAAGTCACCTCAGCTCTGGCTTCTCATTAAAGCTACAATTGCTCCATTACAGCTATAGTGCTTAGGCACTGGCACATTGATTTAGCGAGAATCTCTCCACCAGCAGCTGTGCAGAAAGTATGCCCTCAGTATTCCACAGGGGAATTAAACAACTTTCTAATCTATTTGAACTAATTTGGTTTGTTTCTTTTTTTTGTTTCAAGCCTAACCCCTGACCCTTAAAATATGGTGAATCGAAATGTTCTCTATACGTCAGGCACATTATGGTCTAGAATGAAACCAAACTGCTAAGCTAATATGGCAATTACATGAGTAAACATTGTCATGTGGCTGTTGAACTTGTTGTGTTGATTGAGGAATGTGGATTTCTCCTTAAGGATCATTTGTGACTGAAACCTTCCCACAACAGACACAGGCTGATTTTTAGGCTATGAAGTCAATAATAAGTCTTCAATTATTAATAATTATTAATTTGAACCAGAAACAAAACCGATTTATATATTCTCTAATGTCTACAAATCTAAAAAATGTAGAAAAACAAATAAGACAACAACGATGATAAGAATAAAGTTTTTGGAAGGGGCCTTTTGCTTGTCTGCTACCCACCTGATTTGCATTATATTGGAGCCTGATTACAACATGTGTGGACCACACCCTTACTATTGATAATGCAACATTAAAATAACGATGCAATAACAATTAACATAAATTGGTTCAAACACAGTTTCACAAAAATGATGTGAGCCCGCGAGCTAGTTCAGGCAGCTGCAATTTTATATCCACAAGACATGCTAGAAAATGCTCTCCAATTTTAGTTTAAGCTGTCAAATTTCCCATCTCGCCACCCTGCACTTGTGCTTTAAGCTCCACCTTCACCCCAGCATCCACCTGCAGGCTCCAACTGGGGGGGGTTAAGATGTTTGCTCATCACACCCTGATATGTCACTGCAAACACATTTGTGGAGAGTTGGAGCCTGGATGCCAAAACTAAACAATTTGTATTGGGATGCAAACATTCTAACATTCAAACGTGAGTTGCCTGATTTCATTCTTGTGATATTAAGTGATAATATTGTGTTCTTTTGTTTCATGTTCATCAGACCAATTCTATCCAGTGTCTAAAAAACCTATACTACATCGCGCCAGATTATAATTTGAGAGTTTGTGTACATTAGACATAATAAGCGGATTATTGCCTGATAAGACAGTCATATGGTGGCAGGAAAACAAAAGATAAGAAAGGCAGTGGGAGTGACAGGAAAACAAATACAATAAAGCTTTTTGTTACTCCCTTATGTAATGATGCCATTTTTGACAATGTAACCCTTGATATCAGTTTGAACACAATTTAGTTTAGTTTTTGTTGCACACAGATGAGTTGCATGAAAAGTAGCTGTGCACATTAGGAGATAGATAAACAATGATTTGGAACCAATGAAAGATAGGTAATGGGAAAGAATGGAACAGATGAAATAAACTATGTGAAGAGAAATTCAATGACAAAAGAAAGGGAACCAAATAAAAATATGCAAAGGAGCATAGAGGAGACAATGAACATGATGGGGCCATGGTGGCTGTCGTGGAAAGAGACTGCTAAGTGACAGAATGAAAATTGTGTGTGTGTGTGAGTGTGAGAAGAAGAAGAGAAGGAGCGAGAGAGACAGAGAGAGAGAGAGAGATAATGAAGCGAATAGCAGCACACTGAGTCTTCTTTCAAACTGGAAGCACCGGCTGATAGTTGTCAAGGCTAGATGTGGTGAAATGGGGTGGGTGGGCGGGCTAAGGGTACACAGAGAGAGAGAGACAACGAGCAAGGGGGATAGAGCAAGAAAGGAGGGGGAGAGTAAGTGTGCTATGTTTCCCTTCCACCTTCCACTCCTTCTTCCTCCCAGTTCCATGTTTGCTTCATTCTTCGGGATTATCCCTAAGGTGAAGAAGAAAAAGGAGAACAAGGAAGGAATAACAAGAAACAAAATAAGATCTATTTCTGTGATTTAACAGAGACAGGAAATTGTACAGTGGTGAAAGTTATCAAGATTCACTAAAGATTACACAAAAAGGAGAAAGCGAAGCGGCAAAGGAAAGCGATCCCGGGAACGTGCACCGCATCTGCTGCTGACAGGTGAATCTCGGTGAGCCAACATGGACAAAGTGGAGCAAATAAGGAAGATGGTGAGGAAGATGTCACCGAAGAAGAAGAGGCGAGAAGGAGGGGGAGGAAGAGGGGGTGGACCCGGAGAGCTGAATGACAAATTCTGCCGCTTCAGCCTCTGCATCAGTGGTAAGAGGTCACACCACTGTGTGTGTGTGTGTGCATGTGTAGAAAGTTTACACTTGGGCTGCTGTCTCGAATGTGACTTTTCAAATTTGCAAAATTAAGGTTAGGGTTATTAGAGACACTAAATTGACTGTAAATTGTCTGTTAATGGTTCATAAGCTAGTGACCTGTCAAGGTTTACACTGACTTTCTCTTAATGTCAGCTGGGATTGGTGTGATGGATGTGTACGAACGTTATTGTGTCTCAAATAATTTGGAGATTAGAATGCAAACATGTCCATGCACGTGCTATACTGACCAGAAATGATTGCTGGTTAAATAATTGTTTCCTTTTGCAGGGACAGAGACGCTGTTTTCCTGTGACATAGTGTTTGTTTTGCATTGCTTTATAATGAAATAGTGCTACAATTTAAAGAGTAAATGGTTTGAACGTACCACGTTCTCCAGTCTTGACGACCACTCAAAACTGCGCTCTACAGTTTTGCGATCCACCCAGTAGTCGATGCTATAATTTAGATACCTCATGTTCTTCAAAGACTTTGGAAAGCATTTCACTGAGATTTTCGGAGATTTATTTTTAAGTTGCTTTGATCATACTAAAATAGGGGAGAGAGAGAGAGAGAGACTTGTTAGAGGAATAAGTGTATATGTATGTGTGAGACAGAGAGAAAAGTCTGAGTGTTGTTTTTTTTCTCCGACCCTCATTTATATTTTATCAAACAATACTTCTATAATCTCAGCCAGACTTCACACTTCAGCAAACAACCACCAGAGAAACAATCATCACACTGCAGGCAGTGAATGGTACCTTTGAAAACGAGAGGGGAACGTGAGTGTGTCAAGGCAAACAACAGCCAAATCACCGCTCTGTTTCTCACAAAACTTTTGCCATTTGTTGGCTGCTTTTATCTCCTGCGTCGGACAGCAACAGGAGGTCATAAATGTTTATTGCGCCTTGATTGAGTGCCGTGGGTTGGACCAATGGATTATTTCACCAGTGTATTGTATTGATATTTGCCTCTTGCTCTCATGCTGGATAATAGTCATGCAGATCATATATACCTCTGATTTATTCGAGGTCATTTCACCAGTGGTCAACTGTGAAAGTGTCTCAATTTTGATGGCCAGATATTTCTGATATTTCAGCTTCTGAGTTTGTTTTCAGACCACGTTCTTCTCCATTCCTCATTCCACCGGGGCAAATTTTAGTCCGCACATGTCTGCCGCTGTTTATGGCCATGAATTGATAAAATCTGCTGTCATTTTGACAGCGCAACAGTAACCTGAGAGCTGTATTAATAGAAGACAGGGGAGCATGAAAACACACATAAAATAACAATAATAAGGAACAATAAGGAAAGCCTCTCTTTCTCCCATGTTCTCTCTGATTGGCAGTATCATTGGACACCATGTTGGATATCCAGTAGTCCTTGGTTAAAAGCATTTTTAGAAAATAAAAGCCATCTCAGTCAACGGCACACACATCTGACAGTACGAGTCAACCTATCTTTTTAAGTTCAGGCAGGCCTGATTGTCTTCCTCTTGCCCAATAATTGTAGCACCTGACAGATGGCGATGGGCACAGTGCTCAGTTGAGTGGAGACAGACATGCAGCTATTTGCCTGTTGTCTCAGAACAATAGCTGTGTCTGTGCATATGTGGGTAGTGAATATGTTTTAGGCAATCATGGGATGCTGGAAAATAACAACCTTGCCTTGAGGGCAGGTTGGACCATCACATCTGTCTCACATCTGTCAAATTTCCTCCTCCAAGATGGCTGTGTGCCACAGGTGAAAGCAGCAAAAGTGCCAGCTGTTATATTTTTCGAAATCAGAATGAGCACAGGAGCTGTGCACTGTAGCAGAAAATTCAAATTTGCCGTCGGCAAATTGCTCGAAGGCCAAGGTGAGTGACAGATATAGAAAGTAGCTTGGATTAAAATAGCAGCCAATATGCTGACACGTGTATTGTATATGTTAAAAGGAACATGCTCATGTGCAGAGACATGATATAAACTCGCTGCCAACACTTGACAGTTTATGCAAATATTTGGTAAAACGAGAGGAGACAATGTGGATGCAGTTTTTGAGAAGGTGCATCCTTCTCAAATAGGGAAATGTATTACGTGGAAGTAAATATAGTACCATGAGGCATTTATGTTACCTTGACCTCAGGTTATAATTAAATGCAAATAAATTAATTGAAAATGTTTGCGATAGCACTGCCAATAATAAAAAAAGTTGGAAGCTCTTCAGTAAAAAAAAAAAATTGCCACACAACACATATTTCACATGCTAAGAAAAGAAGGGGATATGTAAAGATGTCTGTTAAGCAGAAAACCAAATTTTGATAACAAATGTTGGAAACTCAGGGACTTTTCTGTCCTCATGGGGACCAGGTGTTGGTCCCCATGGTTAAAGTTAAGAATAACACTTTGTTTAAGCTGTTGTGTGTTGGACCTTTTCAGATTTGGTTGCTGAGCTTCTACAGAAACTGGCAGATGATGCAAACTCGATAGTCGGCCACATCCTAATCCACCACTCAAAGCTTCACCTTACCTGGAGCTAAAAACTCATTAGTTTTGTTTGTTTTTCCACTGCTGGCACCTCCAACCAGCCAAATCAAGAGTGTTTTGTTGAGTTATGCCATATTGTATTACATCATTGTACTCAATACTCAAAAAAACACATCTCCACTGTCTTTAAAACTCATGCAGTGTCAAACTTGCTGTTTTTGTTTTGCACATTTATTCAGAAGACTACATGGGACTGTGACAGGGATGTTCTGGAAAGAAAGGACACAATGATTCAGTGTTTGATTGGTTTATTATCTTCAGTGACATGTTTATTATTATTAATATATATTTGTTTGATTTAGAGTATATTTGGAATACAGTATATTTGTGAGGAAATTATTTGTTAATAACCTAACCCAGCTGTACTAGTTCAACTACAACTGAGTCTTATTCATTAGGGGAGGATGCAGTGGGTAATTGAAAAGGCCTGAGCTGAGCAATTAATCATTCTCAAATTGAAATCACATCACATCATTATCAGGCAGTGTAGAGGGAGCTGAGATACAATGCAACCTCTCTGATAGCAGACCTGTATGTTCTGACTCTCACCTTTGGCCGTGTTTTAGGTTGTGAACGAAATAATAACGTTGTGGGTTTCTTCCTTTTGGGGGTTTTCAAGGCGCACCATGTGACAAGAGAGGTCAAAGTAGACACAGAACCCAGTGAAGGGATTTTTTAGTAAAAATAATGAAGGTTGCAGCTGAATTCAGGTTTGGTATCTCGAGTGTGCACAAACAAGCAGCTAAATTTAGACGTTAAAACCTTAATTTCTTGTGCTGATCTCATCTCTCCACACCCAGTCCTATAATTTATCTAATTTCTTTGGTCTCTCTAACATTTCACTATTTCTCCTTTTGCTCCCTCACTCTCTCTCCCTCCCTCCTGTGTTTTTTCCCCTGTCAATTGAGTCTCTCTGTCTGAAAGTCTATCAGCCTGACTTCACATGCTGATCTGCTTGTGTCACAGATGTCTAATCTGGTGAGCAGATAGCAGATATTTAGCGCTCTGTTCACTGTGACATTCTAATTGAAGTATCCGGACTGTTTACATTTAGCATGTGAGGTTCGTTTGCTGTCTCCCACAGCAAACGTTCGTGATTTAACCATGTGGAGTGTTTTTAGCTAAAATTAGGAATGATCAAAGTGGGGTTTATCTCTGGCTCAGTCTCTTACCTTACCATTCACCTTTGTGTTCAGTATCCAACCAGGTGAAGGTCTCACTGCATCATAGTCACTACAGTCTCCATAGATTTATTTGACTTTCTGGATGAAGAGCAGACATCTTTTTATAACAAGTCCATCTGACTCACCTGGCTCTGATGTGGCAATATCCTTCCCATTTGTAATGTCTGGGTCAAAAGGTCAACTGTTTGGCAGACATGTTTGATCACCCATCCACACGGCATGCTTTCTGCAGGCATTAGAAATTACAAATGACCAACACCTAGAACTGTCATTACTGGAAAAGGAGACCCTGGCTCTGTAAGCCTATAATTCAACCAGAGTGTTTTATTAAAACTGTCTGATAGCTGAAAAGCGCCATTTTCTCATAAACGTGTCATTTGTTGTGCACGGTTTGGGTGACTGAAGATTCCCTAAATAGAGTTTGATTTCTCTGTGAAATTGGCAATTTACTTCTCCTTTGAAACATCCGACAGCAGGACAGGTTGATTCATTTCACCTTCTGCACTGGAGCTGATGAAGTTGAGCCATTAACAGGAGTGACTGAGTTGTGAAGTGCTGCTTTAGATGAGATCTGGAAAGAAGGAGAAACGTTGTAGTGGTTTGCCTGGATTTGGCTCAGTTTGGTGGATGTTGCAAAAGCTGCTCCTAACGGTATTTTCTCTTCTGTCACAACTGTCATTTTTGGTCGTTTTAATACACTAATTACTTTTGAAGTTTACACACTTGCAATATTTACTCTATGAAACATATTTCTGCAGGGCAATCTCCATTTGGGTTGGATTTTTGGGTGGAAATTGCCCTGTGGCAATTCCTCTCATGCCCACAGGGAGCCCCCTTCACACAACACCAATTTGTTTTTGGTTGTATTTCACTGGATGCTGAACATGCCGACTTGGTGCCGAAACCACTGAACTTTTCCTGTAAAATGTGATTCCAATTATCTTGAATTAGCAGCAGTGTCTTGACTGACTTTTAGAAAAATAATATTAGACAATTAAAAAGATTTAGTCAGTTTAAGCAGCAAAGATTCCACTACTTGTTGTGTTGTGAAGTGGGTGTAATTCACAGGTTTGCGTTGGGTTATATATGTGCCACTGATAGAGACAAAATACTGCATTACATCAAAAGTCACATGCACTTCACAGTTAGTGTTACATTCTTTGTGGATTTTTATACAAACCTGGTTCATTTAGGACACAACACCTTTTGGAACCAAAGACGGATGAGTCCTTCAGTCTAGCTGAGTGAGCACAGGTCTCTGCTCTGAGGTAAACAGAGGCAGATGCAGCAGGGAAATAGAAACTGCTCCAATGCTGTTGTGCACAGGGCTTTGTTGGAAAAATGCAGCTACTGTTTTCCTTTCATGGCGTCACGGGCCACTGGATTATGGCGTTTTGTTGCATTGTGGGATTGATTGCAGCAGTGGATGCTGTTGCATACTGTTACATCAGATGTTGAAAAAGAAGAAAATTGTTCAGAGAAAGGGGGGGAAATAGGATCGGGTGAGGCAGAGGGAACAAAAGAGAAGTATAAGGAAAGTGAAGAAACATGAATAAAGAATGGGAATTTAGAGGAAGGCGACTCTTGTCACTTCTGGTTGCGACACAGAAGGGGGAGAACGCATGGTTTCAACATCTTAAAGGTAAAAGTTTTAGCAACATCGATTGGTGAAGTTGCATATTGCTGTTAAATATCTCTTACCTCACCCTTCCCTTTCAAGTATAAAGTATAAAGAGAGCAACATGTAGAGAAGACCCAACAGATTGCACAATAATCAAATAGATAGATGGATAGATAGATAGATAGATAGATAGATAGATAGATAGATAGATAGATAGATAGATAGATAGATAGATGGATTGATATGGATTTCAGACAAAATGACATAGGTGGGGTAAAGAAGTAATTAGTGAAAAGATGTGATTGAAATAGAAAGATTAAGATTATCTATCTGTCTGTCTGTCCTTTGTGCTGTGTAAATATTTGTGTGCGACTGTTATTGTTTGTCCTCCTCTGTTTCTGCAGTGGTTTGTTGTTCATGTTTGACTTTCTGCTGTGAGGTGTTTTCACTGTTGTTGTGTTCAAAGTAAAAGCTGTCAGTCGGCCTTTGGTGTGTGGGGTGTGCTTATGTACTTTATGTATCCTTTTTAAAAAAAAAAAAAAAATTTGTATTTAATATTCCTGTCTGTAAAATGGAGATTTAATGGCCAAATATGTTCATGTATCCTTATTCATTTCAGCAAATGTATTTATAGGCAGTTTCATTGTTTCCATCTTTATTTGGTATTGCAGAAATAATAACATAATAAATATATAACTAAGTATAGACTAAAATACTACAGTGATTTTGTCACAGCTTGATTGCACATTATGCACAGTTTGTTCAGATTCAGAAAATCTGTCTACATTTTGAAAGTTAGTGGCAGTTATTTGATGTTTTACATAGAAGAATGTTCAGGTTTATCAGAGTGTCATTCTTGATGTGACCACTGGAGTGTGTGAGTGTGACAGAGAGAAGAATGTAGCACTGCAACTCCATCTCCATGTCCTTACCTTCTCTAATCTAGAAATTAAGAGTGATCCCACATGTACACACACATACACTACATTCACTACACACGCACACAGACACACACACACACATGCCCTTCATTCACTCCACTTCCTGTTTCATCTCTTCTTGTCCATTACCTCCCATTTCCGTTCTATAATAAACCATGGCTAAGAGAGGCTCTCTTAATGGTTCACTTAAAACCCTTTTAACCCTGACTTCACTCTGCAGTGACTTCCTGTGAATAGAGGAGTCTATATACCGAAATTAGAAGCATTTAATTAGTGTCCATTAATTTGTCTCCATCAGTCACAGTTGTACTTTTAAATATACAAACCTTTTTCTTTGTAGAAAGGTAAAACAATAATAATTTCAGAGCATGGTACTAAAAGTTCAGAGTGGTGTCATATTCCCTTGTAATGATTTAAGGTGTTGCGTGGAAATGTACATTAGTCACACTTTTCAAAATTCAAATTTATTATGGGGGCTTAAAGGGACAGCACACATATTTTCATCTATTAAAATATAATTTAAGACACATGATCGCATCATAGAATGAATATAGAAAGGTGTGTAATGCCATTGATGGCAGTGCAAGACTCACCTGGCTTACAATAAACGTATTGACCTTTACAAATGAGTTGTTTGAATTGTAGCAATATTGCTATGCATTGAATGATATGATCCATCCCTCTAGGTCAGGGGTGGCATTTTCTCCGAATTAGAGTGATCAGGAAGTAGAATAGATAAACGGTTTAATCGCTGATAATATGAAGCAAAGTCTGCACATACACTTTGTGGGACAGAGCTATTCAAATCTGATTAATGTGAAGAGATTGTTTTGTTATGCCATGGTATGAATGTGTATTAAAAAAAAAAAGCCTTACATTTCTGGATTAATGCCACAAGAAGCATCCAATCCGCTGTCAGTGCAACCTTGATATCCGACAGATGCAAAACCATGGGATGAGTTTGGGCTAAATCTGTCATTGCTTCTCCCCATTGGTTGCTGATTTTTTATTTTTATTTTTTTTTTTCAATTCCAAATATCCAGCACTAATGTGATGCTGTTTTATAGTCGAGATCTGACGATGTGGCCTAGATTCAAGACGTGCACACAAACACAAACTGAGAGAGAGAGAGAGAGAGAGAGAGAGGGAGAGAGAGAGAGAGAGGAGGAGAGCGAACACAGACAATGTAGACCACTTTGCCATGTGACACAGGATGTGCTCTCTCAGAGCAGAATATTCACTAAGATGCACACACACATACACGGTATAGTGCGTGGGAGGAGGGCTCACCCTGGTGTATACGCATGTGTATCTGAACACTAAGCCTCTTGCTTTAAAATTAGCACTGATTTCTTTTTCCATTCCAGTCTTACAGGAATGGAAAAATAATCGAAGGGAAAAGGAGACTAGAAGTAGGCTATAACATGTGAATGCAATACCAGGAATAGTAGGATATTAGCATATTGATCTGAGACGGTAAACATACAGTATGGTGCCAACCCTATAGCTTTAATGTTGTATTTGCGTCATCAAATAGAAGTAAAAGTCACAGAAATATCATAATTGGTAATCAATGACATTTGTGTGTTCTACCGAATCCCCAAATAAGTATGAATTGTATCAGCAGTCAGATGCATCATTCTTCTTTGCTCCCTTTCGTCCTTCCCTTAAACGGCTTCGTTTTTGCAACGCATCACAACAGATTATATGTAGAACCTAATTAATCTGTGATGACCCATAAAATAAACATTGCATTCAAACTGCTGATCCAGCATTTGAACATTTTTACTTGTATCACCCATTTGTACCCATAATGTTTCATATTAGGTATATCAATAAACCTGACTTGCTGCTGTTGCTTTTTTTTCAAAGAAAAGCCAGTTTTAAACAGGATTTCCACCATTCCCTTCGTGTGTTTATACACGCATACATTTATATGTATGCGTGTATGACAAGGCCTATGCTCATTACAATGTGTTCATGTGTGCCCTGCAGTAAGAGCAAGTGGGAATCATGAATATTGATGAGGTCATTTGCCGATGATGGATTGAAATGTCAAAGAAAAAACGTTGTACTATGGTTCCCTCAGGGTCCTGCAGGATGCCCCTGTCTCCTCACATCCAGGTTCTTTGGCTGCGCTCTGTTTGCTTCTCTCTGCGATGTTTACTTTTATTGCCTGCTGTCTGGTCAGACAAGAGTAACGTGTTAAAGCCGAAGGTGAAGGGTTGCGAAGGCTAGGGTCTATCATGTGTTTCTGTAGCTCCTCTTATTATTTGTTGAAATCCAGATAGCCAACAGTAAATAAAGTTGTCAGCCGTGTCTGTACTCCTCACAATATTCTTATAAACATGACAAATCTTTTCATTCAGACCACATGAGCCTTACCTGTCTGGTCACCAACTGACCTACCTGCACACACCCTGTCTGTGTGCCTGTGATTTTGCAGTGTGAGTCTTCACAACAAGGCAGATAGGCATACATCACTGATATGGAGACATTTGCCAGAAGTTACCGAGTGACAGAAAAATGACAGAAAAGGTGCAGGCAAAATTTCCTGCTACTCTACAGACAGATTCCAGTGGCTCAAGGGCAGCTACCTTTTCCAGACTTGCAGACCCTATAAATCTTTAATCAATCATTTCCACTCCTACCAACAATAGTGCTTTATCAATAGAAAAAAAATAATAAAATTCTTCACCCAACAAGGCAGTGAGGAGAAATGATGGGTTTGGTTTGGAACCATTAGTCACCTGGAGAGGGGAAAAGAACTGCCATTTACCATTTTGGCAAACAAATCAACTAATAGCCTGATGGTATTGTCATTGTTCATTTATTAATATAATTAACGCTACAAGTATGCAAATTTAAGCTTTTTTTTTTGTTGTAATTCACCCTCTGTTTACTCTTTGTGAACAGAAATAATGCAACCTTATTTGTATGTTGTGTCCTTCATTTGAAAAAAAAACAGGTAAGCAGTTAATTGTTTGTATATTTATTAACAATTGATTGTTTATTTAACTGCATTGTTTTGCACCGTGGGTCTGAGAGGACTGCAATTTCATCTGTGCTGTATGTCGTGCATATGGTACATTTGACAAATAAAACTGACTTGACTTGACTATAATGCTGGCACGGTTCATTTTATTACTTTACTTGGTCATTGGAGGGTGGGCTGTGTCTGATGGCCACATCAGCAAGATATTGAACGTGGCGTTGCACTGGTGCGACGACAACAAACCAAGACATTGAACATGACACAACAGACAACAATTGTGCACATCCAGCAGCGAAGAGAAGGGAGCAAGGGAGTGACATTTCGTGTCGTGGGTGGAGACCTTACCAGTGGGTGGGTGCTGGTTACCCAATTCTTTGTGTTTTCAGTCATACTACAACCTCTCTCATTAGCATTCACCTCCTTCCTCCTCGCATTACACACATTACACAGCCTAACCATGTTCTGATTTGGTTAAGTGTAGAATACTTAAAGAAATATCCTAGAATGAGTATTTTAAACTGAGGCCCGTGTCACTAATCAAACATCAGTGAAAGCGGTTGGAATCTAGAGATATTGAACACATTTTATTAGCATATTTCACTGTCAGCAGCTTTATAGATCCAGTGTGTATAGGAATGATTAACCTTGAATCGTGAAATTGCCAACTGCAGTAAATTGCGCTTCCCAAGCATGTCAGGGATCTATGGCCTTCGCATAGCAGGACTGATGTGGTCCTCAACAAATGTGACAAGTTCTCCATCAGTAATTACAAATATTTTAAAGTTGGATTTCTTTATGGTGTATGCATCGTGTTTACGAGGGTGGAGCCCTTTTTTCTTCATTTGCATTATCAGCTTCTGCTTTATAAGATCTGGCTGCAGTTTTCTTTTTTAGAAATATGGCAGAGCACTATGTTGGCCTCCATAAAGCAAGGTCATTGCATGAGGTAGTGCATATGAATGGCTTATTCTAAGACTATGAGAAGCATTATGTCATAGTGATAATACACACTTACATGTTTATGGGTAGTCTGTTTAACTTCTGCTAATAAATCCTCCTTTATGTTACAAACTGGACCTTTAATGGGGATTGTTCAAAAGCTAATAAACTAAATTGCTGTTCCGAATTTTATAGACACCCAAAAGATTTGATTATCCATGTGATTTTAAACAATGAAAAACAAACATCAAAATGAATCCTCAACTGTATATAAAAAGTCTTTTTATGTGGTGCTAAATGCAATGTTATGAACAAATGCTTCAATCTTGAAGCCTGCATATGCAGGAGTAGTGGAATAAAGTGTCATACCCTGCAAATAACATTTCTGAATTTACAAAACGGGCTCGAAAATTGACATAGTGTACCTAAAATAGTGTGCTGCTATGTGTGGGTGTCGCTCCATTCAGTGTACACACTCTGCTGACTCCTCCAGTCTTGTATTCCAAACCCTGCTGCATCCTCACGAGAACGCCAACACTCTGAGCCATGGAGTTTATGGGTGTGCTGATTTTATTTATTTTTTTATTTATTATTTATTTATTCATTTTTGGAACCCATACTTCCCCTTTCCTTTTATGTCCCATTAATTGTGACTCTCTCCACATACACTTTCATTCTTCCTCCCTCCACCTTTTCTCCTCCACCTCTCATCTGTCCCTTTTTGTTCTATCTTCTGTGAGCTGCAATCTATCGCCCCTCTGAAACCACCACAATTCAGCTGCTTTATTTTGTGCTTCTCTTTCACCCTCTTCCCATTCCATCCTTCTCTCAACTTTCAGCCTCCACTCAATCACAATCCTTATTCCCTCAATCTCTTTTTCTTCCTCCCTTTTTTATATGTATTGTCCAATTTTGCTGTTTTCTCATCCACCTACCTGCTCCTTCCTCTGTTCCCCGCTACAGTTCCAGCATGCCTCCCCCTCTCTGTCTCTTTCACCTCCTCATCTTTCTATTAGTCTTTTCTGCTGCTGAGCCCATGACACATGCTGCTTTGATCACTCTATCATTTTTGTTATAGCTAAACCCTTAACTCCAAACCTCTCATGACACACAGATAGTAAGAAATTGGAGCTTGACAGAAGATGAGAGGTTGACTTGAGGGGGAAAAAGAGCAAGTAAGGAGATTATTTTTTGGGGGATGATAAAGAATGAGACGGCAACAAAGGGAGAGGGAAAGAAAAAGGGGCAGGAAGAGTCAGTAAAAGACAGAGACCAGAGAAGGAGGAAAAGATAAGGCACGTATTTACTGTTACTGAGGTTAAAACGAAACAAAACATCACTGTAGGAAAACAAGGAAAATCATTTTGTTTTTCCTGTAGCTGGAAAATGGAAGAAGACAGGAAGTCAACTGCCAAAATACCTGATGTTAATTTTACTGACAAAGTGTATGTTGCAAGTATAACATCTATGCAATCATGAATCTCCCCATGTACACTATAGCCATGCAAGTAGTTCTGTACACAAGACACATCATTTGGAGACGTATTCCGTATGTTCCCAGGACTAATTAATCTTCTGAATGTGATAAATCACTTAGTTTTAACTTTAGATTCAACTGTAGATGCCAAGATCGTTCAATTAGACCAGAAATGGTGAAGCAGTGTCAGGAGCCTTTAAACTCTGAGAACCATGGATATCTGGAAGAAAAGGAAGTAACACCAAGAGAGCTCACAGGAATCACACATAACGAATATGAGCAAGGAAGAAGAGAGGAGGAAGAGAGAGACAGAGAGTGAAGGAAGGAAGGAGCTTAATTTTATACTACTTCCCACACACAAAGAGATAGAGGGAGAGAGTGAACAACAAGAGTGAGAGACGGAGGTGAAAGATAGAAGGGGGGGGGCTGTGTGATCACTTTCCCCTAGAAGAGAAAAGGACTGGCTTGCTCTCCCTCGTCTCTCTCTCTCTCTCTCTCTTCCCTTTTTTCTGTCATTCTTTCTCTCTCCATCCTTTTCACGCCTTACTATGTCAGACTGAGGAGGAAGACGAGGAAGGAGGGAGAGAGGATGTTCTCGGTTTCGCTTAAGTGCCGCTTAGGGGTCATCAAACACCGAAACAAGGGTACTGTGTGCTGGTGTGCTGCGGTGTCAGGAGTGTGATGCTGTGTGTGTTTTTGATGTTTGTTTGGTCCGTCTTAGATGTGTTTGATGTTAACTACATTGGGCTGTTAATGTGTGTGCTTAGTTTGTATCTGCATCTGTGTGTGTGTGTGTGTAGGTTTTATGTGCGTGCATCTCCTGTGTGTACATGTTTTTATGTTTGTTCTTTGCGTTTTAGAGGAAAGCATGGTGTACTTTCTTCTCTTGCTCCTCCTTCTCCTCTTCCACTTTTTGTAACTTGCACTTCGTTTCTGTGAGACTTCTTTGAAAAAAAATTAAAATAATAAAAAAAAACTGACTGAATGTCCTGAAGAAGCTGCTCACATTCTGACTGTGGTTTGTGTTGAGAGTGAAATACGATCATCTTCTCCTGCGTTAATGTGATTTCCGCGATGTCTCAGCTGCTGTGAGGTGAAATATGAGACACAAGTTTTCCTCCTGGGGGGTGAAGCTAATCAGTTTCAAATCCACAAGTTGTTTTTTCTTTATTTCTGGAGGACTTGATTGTTTTGCGTGAACGTGATCTTCTTCGGAATTTCTTTAGATCTCGTTTAAGCATCTCATTGGTGGAGATGTTCTGGTCCGGGAGGGAATTGATGGACTTGAATTGATGGAGTTGTTGAATTGATGGAGTGAAGCAGAACAAACACTTAATGTCTGTTGGGCCTTTTACTGTACATACAACAACTTTTGCTCCTGGAATGTGATGACTTGCTAAGAGTGAGCTAAATATATGTGAACCATCACAACTAATGGTGAGGCAGATGGCCGGACACTCTGAAAATTATGATCCTGAATCATTATTATTTACTAGGATGTTATTACATCCTCACGTGCTGACTCTTTGCTGGAGAACACAATGATGAAAAATTAAAACCTGTTTCTCAAAGGTGAATTATATTTTTCTGAGTCTATTTAATGCAAATATGTACAATTACTTTTCCTAATTTTGAAGCCCAGGGCTTTTCAACTCTTTTTTTTTTTTTTTTAATTCTAGTTGTTGTTTGTTTAGGCTTTTTAAATATTTTGTAATGTGTTTTAATGTGCTGTGTTTTAAATGGTTATACAGGTTTCTTTAAAATATTTGGTGCCAGGATTTCTTGCCCTTTAAGAGGAAATCTTGCATCTTGAGTAAGATTGAATAAGATTTTTTGAGCCAACTCTTGAATACTGAAGTATAGTGTCCTGCATGTGCTTTGTGTGTGTGTGGGTGGATGTGCGGGTGTTGAGCTCAGTAACTGGCTGAATCAGTGCCAGTTCATGAAATTTTATGACTTGTTATATGAAAATAATGACTCTTTTTTACTTCACAAATTCTCTAATTTTGTGAAATCACAGAGGGGGAGAACGTTTTTGTGTTGTTTATTTCATCGTATTGTTTATTTGGAACTTAATTGTTCAACTAAAACTTAATTTGTGTGGTAACTTCAAGCAGCAGCCAGTGATGAGCGTGTGACAGCACTTAAACGTGGTGAATGCAATGTATGAATAAATAAATATGTGAAGTTAGCAACAAACAAACCAAAAACTATTATATAATCATTATTGCACATGACAAATGCATGCAAGAGCAACTTCACTGCAGAAATAAACAACACTTAGAGCTTGTTCGTCTTTAGTATTTATTGTTTCAATCTTTTCTTAAGAACAGCAAACGTGCACGGCTTCTCTTGTGTCTTTCATCTTGTTTCAGATGAAGTAGGTTCTCTCACTGCTCACGCTCTTTGAGGCATTTGTAGTCTTTGTTTATTTCTCTCTTATGTAAATGTGGTGTTTCCTTTATTGTTTCAGCACAAAAACGGGATCAGTTGTTGCTTTTGGTGGATATGATTTGATTCTGTGAGACCATATTAGTCTAGTCCTCTGGAATTGCTCAGTATGAGCCACCGTTTGTTAAAACTATAACCTTTATTATAATTCTGAGTTGTCTATAGTATTGAGAAACGCTTGACCTAATTGTCTTCCCTAATGTGTTGTTTAGGAGCCGTTTTTGCCTGCACCTGCGATGCATAACAGTTAGGAGAAAGTTTAAAAAATACACCCAGAGTTTTTTTTATTATTATTTCACCCCACAGAATGGGAGTGAAGTATTGTTTTTAGTGGCGCTGTGTGTCTGTCTGTCTGTTTGTGTGTCCGCACTTGCCAAAGTGACCAACAGAGGCCGACAGAGGCTTGTTGTGTGAATGGGGTGAAGTCTGCCATCTCTGATTGCCTTGTTATTATTATTTTCTGATGAAAATAGAACCATGGCTAACTTGGGTCAGTAATGAAAGGTCACATTACTGTGACAGGTGATAAATGCCATTCATTTGCAATTAGCTTTGCAGTTTGGAGGCAGCATAAGAAAGACAACGTTTTGCCCTTTTATAATTATTACATATTGCTGCTGCTATGGCTAAATGGCATCACCTGCTCTTTCCAGACAAATCTGACCTCTGCTCATTTCTGACTGATATGGCCAGGGCAAGGGCTTCTCAGATCCGCTCAGTTTTTACACAATAACCCAAATGCAGCTTGGACCCACTAGTCTTAAGATAAGATTAGCTGGGTGTTTATGTTTCAGATTCAACATCCTTTGCAACTGTGCATTATGTACATGTGTGCCTGCATGTGTGTGTCATGTGTACTTTGTCCTAATGAGGCAAAATACTTCTTTTTTAAGAACTGGCTGGACTGAGATTTGAATTTTGGTGAGTTTAAAGTTAGGTTTAGGCCTTGAGTGGTTATGGTTAAGGTTGGGGATATGGCTTTAGTCGGTCCATTTAAATGAATGGAAGTCTATGTTGAGTTCTTAAAGGACAGATGCATGAACTTGATGTGTGATTATACCCTGTTAACAGTCATAACAGTCAGACAAGATTGTGTGTGTGTGTGTGTGTTTTTAGGACTGTGTAACCATGGACATCGATGGAAGCTGGATGAATAAACATCATTGCCGTTTCACTTTTTGTTGTTCAGCGTTTTACACTGATGTTTCATTGAAACACCTCACACCAGCCGCCCTGCTGTTCGCTGTCACCCCCAGGTTGTCACCGTTTGAAAAGAGTAAAGTCCTATTTTCTTTCCCATTATCTTACAGTCCCACATTTAAGCTTTCTTTGTGTAAGCGATTTTCAGAGGTTGAAAAGAGTGGCAGAATTCTTCACCTTGGCTTTATGTAGTTTGTTCTCTAAATGCATTGTTCTCATCTCCCAGGGAGCGGAGACAACTGCTGAAAAGGAGTAAAGTGTTCTGGATGAAATCCATATTTAAAATAAGGCCGAAGCGGCTTGAATGGAAATTGTCTATATGCAGGATTTCCACACACAGGCATGAAGTGTGCAAGAGGTGTTGCTGAATGTGTTAGATAAGAGTTTTCCACAGGGCTGCTGTAAACTTTTAAGTATCTACAGTTAAATAAGCGTGCTGCTTCTGCTTTTTTTTTCTTTTCTTGAATCTAACAAGTACTTTAATATAATGGTGGCAGTGGCTGTAAACTTTGAAGAAAATGTGGTGCAAATATATCTTTTTTTCTTATCGTTGTTAGGGTTTTTGAAATTTGAAACACATAATTACTCCACAGCTGTACTGTAAAGTATTATTTCAAATAATTATCTAATACAAACAGCTTTTTGGCACAAACATAGTTATCAAGAATCTGATTTCACAGTCTAATTGTGATCATGTTCATCTCTTTATAAAATATGGATACTTTAGGAACATCAAAGCATCTTCAAAACTTGTAGTCCCATAGATATTGAGATCTCTAAATGAACATTTACAGTTTGCCATAAATAGCTGACATCACAGATACACAAGTGCAATCCTCTATATTGTTAAAATGAAGTGAAGGTGACTTCAAATTGTTTTGAGCTCATTTATGCGAAACACATTTTAACCTGCTTTTGCCAACAGTGTAGGCATTAAGTGCAGCTAATGTTCACATTGGCTTTATACAGATACAGTAAGCTGTATACATTGCTATGAGCTAACTCAGCTATCTTCATTAGATGAGGAAAGGCTTGACAAGGCTAACGAGAAGAAAATATCGCTGGATGCAATACAAACAAGATATAAAGGACGCTGACCTTGTATGACTCTGTGATGAATCAGAGGCCAGCTCAGTCCTAGATGGTGCTGGATGTTAGTTAAACTCTCATGGTTGATAGAAATCCAGTCTCACCCCCTGCAGAACACATCACAACTGATTCATCTCAAGCGTCTGAAGGAGATATATCCCAGTTTAACAGCTGATCAACAGCTGGTAATATCATATCATACCATATCGTATCGTGTCGTATCATATCATAGGTTTATATGAAGTTTGCATGTCCTCCCTGTGTGCACGTGGGTTTTGTCTGGCTTCTCAGGTTTTCTGCCATTATCCAACAACATGCAGATGTTAATTGGGCACTCTAAATGGTTGTTCATTAATTGTGTGTTTGCCCTGAGATGGACTGGTGACCCGTCCAGGGTGTTCTTCCCCTTTCACCCTATGTCAGCTTTAGCGGCCCCGTGACCCTCATGTGGAAAAGAAATATAATACAATACAAAAAGGTGACATCATAAGGACACAACATCCATGAAACGTATAAGTAATGTGAATAAATAAATTAAAAAAAGCTCAGTAAATCCAAACCAAACTGCTGCACTGGGAACTTAACTAAAGAACTTACGAGGTATTGCCTGTGCTTTAATCCCCCTGTAGAAAAAGGAAAACATTTGGATGGATCCTGTGTGTTTTGTTGGAATGGCTCTACTTTTTTAGCTGCTCTGTGGAAACTGCTTGAATGTATCCTTTCCTCTGAGCAGAGGCTTCCTGAGTGTGAGCAGGTGAAAAGTTTCCACTGGTGATGACTGAGATCCAATAGACTGAAGCAGCTCAGCTGAAAACTAAATTCTCCTCCACACTTTTCTCCCTGTGGTGCTCTCCATGGTGCTGATCTGTGGCCTTCAGTCACTCCCCATGGTGATGAATGCGTTATAGAGTATACACACGTTCTTAACCTTGTCTTTAGGAGTATGAAACCTAAAACTTACACTTTGCAGCATGTGCACATGATGCACATTCTTCCCTTGCCATAATGTGGACATGTTTATAAAATATCATATTATTTTTGAAATCTTTGTTCAAACTTTGAACAGTTTGTTCTTGGATGATGCACAGAAGATCGAATGTTCCATTGGTGTGAGTTAATGTTTTCGGCATTGAAAATAGTGGTAACTTAATGACATATTTTTACCTTTTTTAAAAAAAGCATTTTGATTGCTTTACATGCACATTTACTCCGTGTTAGGTCAAAACAAATATCATATCTTAATAGCAGTTGCTAGGTAACATCTAATTTTAGTTGTGACTAAACTAGGAATATACAACATAAAAAAAAAACATCACGGTTGTTATCTTTAGTCTCCTGAGCCTGGCTATACGCAGGATAGCACCTCACTGCAAAAAGAATATGATACTTCATTGATCCCTGTAGGGAAGGTCTCTTTTTATTTAACATACTCAAGCACAGTTAGAGCACAGAGACTGGAACAAAGCAGCACATTTGCATCTGGGAGTGATTTATAATCCAGCCTGATCTCCCAGATTATTATTATTTATTTATTTTTAATATTTCTCTACAACCCATGGGAAACATTACAGTTGTAGGACATTTACATTTAGTTATTTGGCAGATGCTTGTATCCAAAGCAAGTTACAAGTGACATACGCCGCAAGCACAGCCATCAGGAGCAATTTTGGGATTAAGTGTCTTGCCCAAGGACACATTGGCATGAATGTTGGAGCCCATGGCCTTCAGACCACAGTTTGACACCAAATGTCAGAAGATTTGCTGAAGTGTTATCACATGTTTGATTGTGTTTTCATGTAGAGGATGCTGCAACACTATGAGTCCATGGGTTTTACACAGTGTTGTCGCACCATACATATAGGATTTAAAATAAGGATCATATTATAGGATCATACATATAGGATCTAACTATTTCATGATTGCCAAGGCCTCTGATTGTAAGCTTATTTATAATTAAGTGCCTGTTAATTCAGTCTGTTTTATTTTTGAAACAAGCTGCTACAGTTGGATCTGCAATGCTAACAGATCTCAATACATTTAATAGTGTTTCTGTTTAGACCTTGTGTGTGAGTGTGTGTATCAGCAGAAGTGGCAACAGATTGGCCTTTCAGTTAAACTGACCCAAACGGCAGCTGACAAAAAAGTCCTCAGGCGAGACAGACAGAGAGAGAGAGAGAGAGAATGCTCTGCCAACTTGATAGCACATTTTTTTGTTGTAAATTGAGAACATCAAATAGAGGTAGCATCAAAGGTTGGAGAAAATTGTCCTTGAAGATCTGGTCTCAGTGGCAGTAGCAGTAGGGATGAGAAGAAACAGCAGGACCAGCATCAAAGTTCCAAGAACCTGATGAAGAACTAAGCGGGAAGCCTCCTTCCCTCAGGGGGAAATCCACAGATGTCTCCACTCTCAGTCACTGCTTCACTCTGTCTCTCATTCTAAAAGACACAAATACATACTTTATATACAGTGCACTGTACACACCTTGGGGGAAAGTGCACACAATTTTAGTACACATAAAGGGACATAGTAGTGGTCACCAGTGGATCGTATCACATGCAGTGTTCAAAACAGCTTCTCCCTATTATAAACAGATCACATAGATAGTGATGGATAAATGTTTCATCAGAGCTAAATATGGAATGATGGACAGTGTAGACGTGCTTCTGTGACAACTCAAAGCAGAACAAAGCATGTGTGTGTGCATGCGTGCATGCATGTGTGAAGCCTTTCCCACCCAGATGAATAAGCTGACCCGATTGGACTGATTTCAGTCACTCCTTGTTGATTAGTCAACCTTAAGAACAGCTGCACTGGAATCAATCCATGTGAAATCATTCTCAAAGGGCTTCTTTCTAATTGAGAGGTTTAATTACTCAAATGACACTTTTCATGTTTACCAATTATAATTGGTAAGAAGATGAGGAGATCATGAAAATGCTTCCACATTCTGCCTTTTCTTTTCTTAAACCCCCTCCTATCTCCCATCACATTCTCCCTTCAAACCGATGAGATTCTGGGCATATGGCGTAACCCCCATCTGAACAGGCTGTACAAGGGACGTCCTGATTTGACACCACCTTCTCTCCCTGGAACAAATTAACATGCAGGTTAAATATGGGTAGAGAGAACGAGACGCCATTTGTGATGCACTCGGAATGCATAATGTAGTGGCAGTTTGCCTTAGGGTACTTGCACTCTCGTCCAACCTTTGAATTTGCACAAAAATTAGCGGAGAAAAATCTGCTGGCCTGTAAACGTGTTTTGCTGTTGTGTCAAATATGCACTTCCAATTCCTGCCTGTGAAGAAAAATCAACTGTGTAAAGACCACCCTCAATCTCTAGAGAGTAAAACCACAGGCATCAAAGATGTGATGCCTTTTTCCAAACTTGTCTCTCATTTTAATGAACTCTAACGATACCGAGGAGGCAGAAACTGGAATCTATAACAATATTAATAACATGTGCGTTTACTCACAAGTGAACCAACGCTGATAAAGCATGTCAAGGGGTTTTTATATCGTAACAGCTTTTGAGTTATGCTAAATATGGCTTCTGCGCATCATAATATTTTGGTCTACAACAATCTTGAAAAACAGTTTTACCCCATAATTCTTATACTCCACAACTGTATTTCTCTTTTCACCTGGTGTTAGCCCCTATCCTCTAACACGGGGTGTCAAACATACGGCCCGGGGGGCCAGAACTGGCCCGCCAGAGGGTCCAATCCGGCCCACAGGATGATTTTTTTTAAATTTCACACTACGATTATAATCTAAACGTAATGTCAAATCCAATATTTTTCACTTCCAGATATCTGTAACTTTGTGCCTTTTTAGATCCAGTGTGATGTGTAAATTTTATGCATGATATTGTTGAAATTGCACTTATATTTCTCAAAAAATGTCATGCTTTGTAAAATATCCTGCATTAAATGTAAAACAAAGGAGTTCTTGTTGTTCATAGATTATAATGCTATTATTTTACTATTTTTACTGGTATGGCCCACTTGAGATCAAATTGTGCTGTATGTGGCCCCTGAACAAAAATGAGTTTGACACCCCTGCTCTAACATATAGTATAGAATGTGTAAAAAAGAAACAAATATCTGTATTGTGTTTTAGGGACCTTAAATATCAGGTTTTGTTTTTCTTTCTCCATTACTTGCACCTGGACTTCATCATTATTTAGTATGTATATGTCTTTTTTATCTCATTTACTGCTTGAGGAGCAAGGGAAACGGGGTAAGTGTTCCAATCACATGTCTATAAATGTTGGTGATCAAAAAAGTTCAGCAAGGATGAGCTGTGAATATACAGTGCATGAGTATAAGGATGCAAAGTTGCTGCAGTGTGGAAGACTTAAGCAATAATTTCGTCAAGCACTATTCCTGAAAGATTTAATGATGTAGGCTTAAAAGACACAAGGCTGTTGTTTTTTTTTTTGTTTGTTTTTTAATCAAAACTATTATTTTGCTGCTTTTTAATCCATGTATAGCCTGTTCACTTTGGATCATTCCAATGGGTGTTGAACTTCTAACCTTATGTTGGTGCTTTGTTTTACCCATCGAGCTGAACGGGATTTAAAGCCATGCTTTGCAGAGCTGAGCCCAGAGGCTTTGTGTTGCTCACTTGGAGGAGAGTTATGACTCTAATCAAGCAGCTCTGGCTTTATATTTTCTGTCGACTTGCTCTCGGATTCATGGGGATTTCATCAGTGCGCCACATCTCCTCTCTGCGTCTTTGCACTGATCAGCAGGATTGTGAAGCGTTCATTTGTTTCATCTTGTGTTCATGACGGGAGGGTCGCAAGCATGAACAAGAGGCTAATAATGAAACTGTCACTTGATAAGTTTCCAAACCAGCTGTAATGTGCATGGCCATTTATTTAGTGAGTCTGTAAATTAAAAGGATGCTCGGTCAGTGGAACTTACTGTACATTATAGAATATATGAGATAGAAATCAACTGTAGCTGAAATACATAAAAGCAAATTCATCCATTATTAATATTACTTGTGCTTTGAGGCTCCTTCAGGGGCCTTGAGCTAAAGGTTGTTACTCATTGGCTTTATTGTCTGGAAATGAATTAGTTTCTGGGGTCCATGGCTAGTATTATGAGGAGGCTTCCAGGTTAGAGAGAAGATATCTGAGCCAAACTTCTGCCTCCTGTTTGCTGAACACAGTCCAACAAGCACCACAAGATGTTTGAATAGTGTTGGGAGTTTTGAAGCAATAACAATACTTTGGCTAATCTCTATTACTAGATAAATAAAACAATTGTTAGGTGGCACATTCTGGTCAATGTGACCCACCTCTTTCACCCGTCACATGGATTGTTTACGCAAGATCAACAGAGGTCTGTTCAAACATGATTTGTCAATCTGAAACAGAATAAAGTGGGCTTCTGGCCTCAAATACTTGTCCCTGCTTGTAGATTTTGCGTTTTCACATGTTGAATTTGCTTGACGATATTGTGGTAAAATTAATTGAGACTTTAAATTGACCATATGTGTGAATGTGAGTGTGACTTGTTTGTCTCTGTATGTTTGGATGGATGATGGATGATGGATGATGGATGGATGGATGAATGGATGGATTTAAGCACAGTGAAATCAGTGTCAGTATGTCCTGTGAAAGTAAATGTGTGACAAAACTTAACAAAGAGAACAAAACCCTCATATTATATAATCAGTATGTTAAATTTGACAACATTGATTCTAGTTCTGATATTAGTTTTGATTCAAGTTTGTAACTTAAACGTTGTCTAAGCCATTAACATAATGGCTTAGACAACGTTTAAGTTACAAACTTGAATTGTTTTGTGTAGAGCATCTGCACAACTGTGGACTTTTCATTCAGACTGCATAGTGTTCATATGTAAATTCTTATTTATTTATTTTTTTATGCTGCTCATCACAGGCAAAATATTGAATTATAATTGTGGGTCTGATGCCTTTGTGTTTGCCTGAAGGAAACACCATTTCAGACTTATTTTATTTGTCAAAGCTCAGTTTAATTCCTACCATAGGCCTTGGAAAAAAAAAAACAGTTTGCTATTTGTACACAGCTTGTTTTATTTGTTTGTAATTGGCACTGGGACAAAGTCTTGTTTATATTTGCATGTGGGGCTGCGGCATGGACCTCAGCCGGTGACGTGTTTATGGTTGAACACGCCGTTATGCTCTGAACCGTGAGGTGGCATACAAATAAACTAGATTTGTATAAGCTGGAAGTAAACGAGTAGTGTTTCCCTGGAGTGATGTCTGCTTTAACTTCATGTTTACATTAGACTAGACAAAACTATATTTTATATACTGACAGTTACTATTGCAGTGTTTATATTTGTATTGGCCATTAGAAATGTGCTGCAAATGTGCTGTTCTTAAGGCATTTATTGCCCGTTTTTGTATTTTTCTTTTGGTAGATAATTTGTTAATGTTGATTCATGTTTCCAAATGGTAACTGCATAGTTTTTTTTTGTTGGCATTTCCTTTAATTAATAGTTGTATAAACTAAGCATTTTCACTGTTTTGAATTATGACATCACTTCCTGTGAAAGCCTATATGGTGCTGCCATTTCCTGCTTGGTCTCTTCCTGTTTGGCCACAAACAGATTAGCCATGTGACATGCTGCCCAGAAATGTTTGTTCTGGTAAAACATCGTGGAAGCAGAGTTGTAAGTTGATGAATTCAATTTAAGAAATGTTGAAAGTGATATATTAATGACTTTATTTGAAATTTAAAATGATTTGTTTACAATTAATTTCTAAGTGTGTTTATATTGTATACAGCTAATTTAAGCAATATACACTGATTATTATTTATAAATGACTTTAATAAGTTGCCACTAAGAAATCTGAAGATGGTTTTGTATGTATTTGTTCACAGTTTTCACCTCATGACAAAATCTTAAATGGTTGGGGTTGGTGATCATTGTTAAGCTTAGTGTTTAGTCAGAGTTCATACACCCTACACAAGTTTTTGTTTTAAGCCTCAGTCTAATAGGCTTTATTTTATTAGTAACAGTAGTAGTAGAATAGATGTTGGGAGTATTCCGGCCAATCATTTCATATGGTCCTGAATTGAATGATTTGTGGGACTATTTGAGCAATATTTATTGTTTTCTTTTGGAATGTGAAGAGGATTTCAACAAATACTATGAGTTGTTTCAGAAGCTATTTACAGACCCTCACTTTATACCTCTGCCAGGAGCCTTCAGCTTATTTAGGCTAGTTGTTTTCTCTCACCCTCGTGAAATGTTGGAAAATCTTTGTTATTGAAAAGTTTGTTCCCTGACTGAGAACAAACACGCTGCCCCCAAGCTCTTTTTACAGCCCCAGCCACTATATCATACAGCTCTTTCAGTCTCACACACAAACACACCTGACACCTTGATGAACTCCTGTAACTCAGTGCTGCTGACACCTTCATAACTTGTAATGTTACGACAGAAAGGTGGTGGAGCGAGTTTTAATCTGTCCGCTGCCCCCCCCCTCAGGGTCCTGGCTCAGCCTTTTTTTTCTTAGCGGTGCTGTTGTATTCAGGTTTTGTTTTTTTTTCATCTACCCATATGTCATGTGTTGTGACTGCATCAAAAGAATTACAGAACAAGTAGGCAAGAATACGAGGAAAAGCGTTGCTCACTTGTTTCTACAATTGCAGCTGGAGCTACTGCTTTGATTGGAATGAATGTTTTTTTGCAGTCTTGACATGATAGCACATTGATTTACTGCGCTGTCTCTCTGGTTCCAGAAATCTGGCCCATACCAAGAGAAATTTACAAACCGCAGGGAAGTTGAGATTTAGACAGAAAGAGAAGCAGTATTTATAGAGAGTCTGCCTATGATGGAAAACTATCTACAATAAGGAAAACAGGTCTAAAAGGGAGTCAGACAAGACATGCAATAAAATGCAGGACCAGTGGAAGTATAAGGGGATTATTGATCATGTTATTATAATACTTCACCTTCTGGTGAATTCACAACATACTTTATTCACCACAGATGATCTGAGGCAATCCCATGTTAACACTTGCTCTTTCTCAATTTTATTGCACCATCGGGAGTTGTTCGTGGTTCTGGAACAATTGCTCTGACGTATAGTGGAACGACCAGTAAGAGCACTCTCTCTCTCTGAATTGCCCAGTGACGGTCAAAGCTTCATGTAATGCTAAGAGGTGCAGACGTGTTTTTCTTTGTCAGATCAAACTTGAACTACTCTATGCGGAGAAGTGGATGAGAAACAGTCATGCTTAAAGGAATACTTCACCGATTTGCAATAAAGCTTTCTACTATAAAAAAAAAAACCTTGTATTTTCAAATGATCACGTTTTTAAATCTATATTCCTTGTTTGGAAAAAAATAAAATAAATTCCTCCGACACGAAATGCCTAATTCTGCGACGGAAAGTTCCACTTTTATACATGAATGGGACTATGATTAATGCCATTATTATAATGTCAGATTAGTCATGACTTTGTGACTGCTGTGAAAAACTGGTCTGCTGTGCATCAGAAGTGGTGTATAATTTAAAGATTCACTGTAGTGTAAAACTCACTTCATGGTGTCATGCAATATAAAACACACTGAACCTGAAAGACACACTGATGCAGAATGTTATTCTTAGTGCCATGATGCATAAGTAGTAGCTTACACACACACACACACACACACACACACGCTGACAACATTGCTTTTATCTGTGGGAGCTGTCAGATGAAAACTCAACTCCCACAATTATTCTATACATCCTGCAGCACTCCAAACTAGATTTAAAGCAAAGCCACATAGTCACATTAACTGATCCATTTTTTTAGAATCTCAAGCAGCATGGCATGCTACAGGGCTATCAACTACATTTTGCAGTGCAACAATTTTGCTGAAATATGCCAAAACAGTGGTGACGTGATTGACGCCGCAATCTTCATTTATGCCAAAAGCATTTTAACAAGAGTTCACCACAGATTTAAACAGCGGAGGACGTGGATGACACGGGAAGAAGAGATTAATTTAATCTGTCAAGTCGGAACACTTCTCTGCCTTCACTGTCAAAGTATGAAAGTGTCTGCCCGTGGAGTGTTTTCTGTGGGAATCTTTGAGTCTTCCTTCCTCATAAAACATTTAAAATCATGTTTAGATCCCCGTAGCATTCTTCTCTCCTGCCTGTGGTGTTGCATCCTGGTACATTATCATCACCTGCTGATATGTGGAATATTGGATGTAATGTGAAATGCATGTGTGACTCAAAAAGTCCCCAGGGTAAAACCAGCTTTATAATGTAACGAGATGAGACAAAACGCATGTTTGCCTTTGTTCAGTATCAAGTAAAATGAAATTGAATCAAATGACATTTATGTGTTGGTATAGCATGTAGTGTGCAGTCAAGACAACTTAAAGAGTGTATTTTTTGAAGCGAAGTCATTTATTCAGTCGGGAATGAAGCATCAGATGAGCAAGAGGGAGTAGAGCTGATGTGCATTTATTTATTTATTTTAAAATGGCAGGAAAGCATAAAAATGGCTGTGCAATGTGAAAGTTTTATGAAACCCTGTCACATTTCATCTAATGCCACCACAAGCTTGACATTTTGGGATTTTTGGTGAAAATATTTTATGATAAACTGCTTATGTTATTCATGATTCTCGGAGAATGAATCTTTAGGCCAAGATGACATTTGTGATCAAGACTCAAATGTCTGCACAAATATTGACTTTCCGACGATACATTGCAAGAACTGCTATGACTGCTTTACTGTGTATAAATGGCACATTACAGCAATGTGATCCAACAGTATCTGTATTTCTTAAATAATAATTAATGTGAAGCATTAAATTATCTCAGTCGCTACAACAGAGGGTGAGGCGATGATCAGCCTGGGAAGATCAGAGGCATATTAGCATTTATACAGTAATAGGATCACGTTTTGTTGAAACGAGTTGGTTTATTTAAAACAAAGAGTCAAGCAAGAGCCTTGGTGTCTCACAACATCAAGACGTGTTTTTCGTTTTAACACTGGGTGATTTACTGCAGGATGCTCGTGCATTGCAGGAACAACTTGATCCTTCAGCCATTGTTACTGCCACAACAAAATGTTTTTGCCAAATTGTTCAATTTGTCCAATAAGTGAATTAACCATCCATCCATTATCTACTGCTTTATCCTCCACCATTTAGCGTTAAAAACCATTGTCCCCTTGTACGCAACTCAGTGTTGCTCAGTCATAGAGCCTGTAGATAATCAGTGTAAATGGTGATTAAAGTGCAGTTTCTGGAGAAGTTATCAGCTGAATCAAGTTCTACTGGCGTCTGAGTGATTTAGAATTGAGACAGAACCAGTCTTTGTCCCTCTTCAGTTTTCCTCCTTTTCATTTCTTCTCAATTTGTCCCCACCTCTCCTTTTCAACCTCTCCCCCTCCACCATCTTTCCCCATTTTTTGGTATTCTGTCTTTTATCTACTCCCTGTACCATCAGTGCCCTCTGCTGATCGATGGCAGCTTCACGGCACACTGAAGATGCTGAGCAGTGTGTGCACTCTGTAATGTGCTTTCCGGGTTTTCACATGCTGCCCTGTGTGGCTTCAGAATCTCAGAAATCTGTAGATCCCTCAGTGTCCGGCACAGTTGGACAATGGTTTCACTGAGCAGCTGATACTAATGGATGCTTTTAGCTCTTCATTCCTCAGCAACTGTTCCTCCAAGTCTCTGTGGAAGAGATGTCACTGTCTCTGAGATGTCTTTGTGCGTCTTTTAGGTTTTCCTTGTGATGCTGTGATATAATATTAAATGTGCAGCATGCATTTTGTCATTTGTCATTACATTTAAATTGACTTTGCCCTGATAAACGTATGGTAGGTTATGCTTCTTCTTTTTTAAAGATATGAGTGAATTTAACAAATTCTGCTTGTTTTAGTCTATAGCTATTAAATATGTATATTTAAAAGACTAGATGAAAAAAAGAAGTAACAATATAGTCTAACATCGCTCTGCTCAGACTATAAATGACCTCAAGGCCTAATCCTTATCACTTATTACAAAACCCCCGGTCTTATTGCTAAGCTGAATTAATAGCGCACATTATAGACGGGGATCAACTCGCGATTAAAGGGGCTACAATACAATACACTTTGTGGGTGTCTGTGGTTCACATTTAACAGTTTCATTTTGTTTAACTTTGACTGTGATTTCCTTTGTTAGGGCAGAGTTGGATTGTGTTTTTTTTATGGTAGTAACGCATTCTTAAAGTTGCATTACTGGCGTATTCTGGATATAATCAGCCATTACTGATACTGAAAACATTTAAAACAGCAGCTTTAATCTGAATGAAGTAGGTTGCTTCATGTGCTGTAGCTTGGGCACTGGCGAAGATAGCATACTCGTTATAGCTACTCCAATATCTATGCTGTGTCTTGCAATGTAATTACTCATCCGTGTCCCCACAGCTTTAAATTGTGTCTGTTCAGCATCAAGCAGCTTGTGTTTTCCTATAGTGGTGGATGATATTGATGGTAAATGGTCTTTTCTAGTCTTGATGACCACTCAAAGCTCATTTTCTATCGCTCGTCTTTCACACCCATTCACGCGCTACAGGCACAGCTGTCAGGAGCAACACAGGGTTAATTGTCTTGCCCAAGGACACATCGGCATGACCCCACAACCTTTGAGTTGAAAGACAACTTGCTCAACCGCTGAGTGGAGACGACATGTTAAAGAAGCCATGCTGGTGAAAGAGCAAGGCATGATGATTTTAGGGCTGTAGTCTCTTTTGCCTAATATGGCGAGTGATTTGTGTTTCCAACTCTTTTGTTTTCATATGCTTTGGAGATGAAATCATCACTCCATTCCTAGATACAACTAACATTGTTTAACTTGACTTCAGTTTAGTTTCTTAAAAATGTCTAATGTAGGTCACTCTACAGGGACAGCAACTCACCGTGAGAACTTAATTTATTACAAGTCAAATCTTGGCAAAAAATTGAGACACAATATCTACTTTTGCTAAATGATTTAAGAATAAATAAATCAATTAATTGCTTTTCTTTAATCAATCATTCAGACAAAACAAGTCACATTTGGGTCTAAACTTTCCTGCTGTTACAATGTGAATAAAATAATGTCAAATGTTGTTATTATATTGTAATCATAGACTTTATACATCTGTTAATATTGTGCCCTATACCCTTTTGCCACATTTGCATAATCTTGGTGTTGAACATCTTGCCTCACAAACAGTTTTGTATCTAAATGCGTGATCACAGTTTTTTTTAGTTTGAACACCAGTGTAGAAACACTGGAGTGTGCTATTTTGAACATACATAAAGCTCTTGTGACGCTTCTGATCAGGTGATCAAACTCCCCCTAGAAGCCTGAGTGACGTAGGGAACACAGGTGTGTGTGTGTGATGAATGTTTGATTGTGTCAAGGGAGAACTCTGACATATCTGGAGCAGAGACAGATGACATTTAGCTCATTAGTGAGAAAGGAAGGTGATAGATGGATGAGGAGTGAGTGTGCAAGGGGGGAGGACAGATGGATACATAGATGGATAGTTAGACAAAGTGTAACTATAAAAAACAAGAATGAATACAAGTTGAGAATATGAGAGAGAGGATGAGCTCTGTAAACCTGATGACAGAGAAAAAAGATAGTATGATCATTAAGATGGGGAGAAGAGGTAAAGAAGGAGAGGAGAGGAGAAAGTGATGAGGGAGATGGATATAAATCCTGGTTTTTATATTAAAGAGAACAATGAAGGTAATTCGAGGAAACAAATGTTAAAAGGGTAGAAGACAAGAAGTGACAAGTAGGTTCCCGCCTGACTTTAAAGTGCTAACTCAATAATTGTGGATTAAAGAAAGTGTTTTGTCTAATGATCATCATCATAATTCCGCGATTGCAATGATGGTGATGAATTATGTTATTTTGCATTAATGGAGCTGCAGCTTTGAGATGATTCAGAGAAGCCGAGTCAGTGGAATGAGCAGAGCACAGTCATAAATTCAGAGAGACTCCCAAAACATGGCTTCTTCCTTTGAAGATGCGCAAAGGTTTTTTTTTTTGAGGAAGCAGATATGAGGTTTTCGTTTGCAAATACTCGAATAAAAGAAGCTGAGCCGACAGTATAAGGAAGCCTTTGTCTTCTTGAGGCCACGTTGTGAAATTTAAAACTTCAAACGTACTCAAACAGATCCATTTTCTCTGTATGGACACTTGGCGTGTACAGCTCTAAGATGCTGTGAAGAGACCTCTTTGATATTCCAGGAGATTTAATTTGCTTCCCAAAGCAGCTTCACATCTTTTCTAAAAGGAAACTCGAACACGATCTCATCCAACCAAGGCATCCTGCATTATTCCTGAAGTGGCTTTACTCAGCTATTGTAACTATGAACAGACACAACTTTCTCACTCTGCCCTACTTTGATAAACAGCAAAGTTGACCTAAAAAGTAATAAAACATGTCAATATGGGCAGATTGTTTCAGAGAAATCGGCAAAGTTGTTTGTCTGTGCTCATCGGGTGGGAGGGGCTAAGGAAAGCAAGCCTTTATCCCTAAACAGCCAGGGAATGAAAAAAAATGTGCATAATGCTGGCTACATGAAATTGACATGATATGCACATTGCATGATGATCAGGTCAATTTCCACTCATATTTTCCAGTTTAGTTGTTTGGGAATGTTTGTTGTTTTTGACGTTTTACTGTTCTTATTAAGGACAGACTAAAGCACGCCAAGCGAGTTGGTTAACTACTGGATACACAGTCAGCTGACTCAAATCCTCATTAACTAAGTGCACCAAAAACAAAATGCTGATACAGTACAGGCTTTTTTAACCTCTGTAAAAAAACAACCTTTTAAGTCTCATCAGAACTGCTCAGGGGAACAGAAGAAAGGAAGTCAGCTGACTACACTTAAGTCATTTATGATTATTTTTTTTTACAACCTGTCTACTTGGTTTAGGTAAGATCACAAAATCACTATGTTATGAAGCAGTGACATTCAGTAACCCCTGTCACAGCTGCTTCCACTTCCATTGGCTTCGTGGTTAGCCTCTGCCACCAAGCAGCAGGGAGCACATCCAACATGACAGGGAAAACAAAGGCAAGTCTGACCCTGAGGACACAAACTGTTTTAACTTGAGTTCATTACTGACTCACGGAGGTGAATGAGGAGTGAGTGTGCAAGGGGGGAGGACAGATGGATACATAGATGGATAGTTAGACAAAGTGTAACTATAAAAAACAAGAATGAATACAAGTTGAGAATATGAGAGAGAGGATGAGCTCTGTAAACCTGATGACAGAGAAAAAAGATAGTATGATCATTAAGATGGGGAGAAGAGGTAAAGAAGGAGAGGAGAGGAGAAAGTGATGAGGGAGATGGATATAAATCCTGGTTTTTATATTAAAGAGAACAATGAAGGTAATTCGAGGAAACAAATGTTAAAAGGGTAGAAGACAAGAAGTGACAAGTAGGTTCCCGCCTGACTTTAAAGTGCTAACTCAATAATTGTGGATTAAAGAAAGTGTTTTGTCTAATGATCATCATCATAATTCCGCGATTGCAATGATGGTGATGAATTATGTTATTTTGCATTAATGGAGCTGCAGCTTTGAGATGATTCAGAGAAATCGGCAAAGTTGTTTGTCTGTGCTCATCGGGTGGGAGGGGCTAAGGAAAGCAAGCCTTTATCCCTAAACAGCCAGGGAATGAAAAAAAATGTGCATAATGCTGGCTACATGAAATTGACATGATATGCACATTGCATGATGATCAGGTCAATTTCCACTCATATTTTCCAGTTTAGTTGTTTGGGAATGTTTGTTGTTTTTGACGTTTTACTGTTCTTATTAAGGACAGACTAAAGCACGCCAAGCGAGTTGGTTAACTACTGGATACACAGTCAGCTGACTCAAATCCTCATTAACTAAGTGCACCAAAAACAAAATGCTGATACAGTACAGGCTTTTTTAACCTCTGTAAAAAAACAACCTTTTAAGTCTCATCAGAACTGCTCAGGGGAACAGAAGAAAGGAAGTCAGCTGACTACACTTAAGTCATTTATGATTATTTTTTTTTACAACCTGTCTACTTGGTTTAGGTAAGATCACAAAATCACTATGTTATGAAGCAGTGACATTCAGTAACCCCTGTCACAGCTGCTTCCACTTCCATTGGCTTCGTGGTTAGCCTCTGCCACCAAGCAGCAGGGAGCACATCCAACATGACAGGGAAAACAAAGGCAAGTCTGACCCTGAGGACACAAACTGTTTTAACTTGAGTTCATTACTGACTCACGGAGGTGAATGCGCTTACACCACATTAGCTTAATGAAAGAATGCTCCCCCATCTGAGGTTGGCCTTGCATAAAACCTTCTCTTCCCATTGTTGCTCATTATGGATGAGGCTGTTAACATTGTGGAAAAGCCTCATTTGTTTCAGCCCACAGACTTTGCAGGGTTGTTTTGTTGTGTTGCTTGAATCAGAGAATTGGTTGATGAAATATAACATTCCCAGATTAATAAACAGTTCGTAGGAGTTGAACATTGGGGTTACAAAGATTTTAATATAAAAATAGTGAAAGAATCAGAGCCACTCAGTTCCACTCATTGTCAGTACACCCACTTCTCTTGAAGGATGATAGTTAAAAAAAGTATTTTCACAAGCTGCTTACATTCCCAGAAATGATTATATTAGTAAGAAAACAATGTCATTACATTGATCCATTTATTATTTTCTATGTAGATATTTGTGGAGAATCGTTAAAAGGAAATATGGTTTGTTGCCATGAATTCTTGGTTTCTTGGGGGTACATAATCCAACCCTGTCAAATAATCTGCTCTTCATGTTGATTTCTAGATTTCTACAGTACACAGCCATTCAGCTGTGACAAACTGAATTTCATCAATGGTATCATTATAATCTATTTTGGGGTTGTTGTTTTTTTTTTACTGCATCTATTAAGTAATGTTGTGCTATTATTTAGTTTGATTTCAAACACATACAAAGTGGCTTTTGACACTTGGCACACTTCTCCAGTTTAATCATTTTAAAATGAATTATACAGAAAAGTTTGGTGAAGTCTACTTTAACCCAGTTACAATAGCAAATGCACTGAAGACTAATAAAATGGAAAATAAAATAAAACAGCAAGTCCAAGAGCATTTGTTTAACCCTGGCCCATGTGAGTCCTTCCCTCTGCTCTCCTCCCACTGAGCAAACACATTTCTCAGACATAATTCAGTAAAGACAACAATGCTATTTCATAGTGCTAAAATTGTCTTTTTAGCAATTAAAGACCATATTGACAGCTACTACTGTCAAAGAAATGTAAGAGCACACATTTAGATTGCTTGCTGTATAATAAAGAGTTTCAGAGAATCAGTTTGTACATTTAAAGGACAAACTAATATTTGATAACTTCCAATGGAAGAGGCTTATAAAAGTGCCTACCAGTAAATCCAGATTTGTCCTCACAATATTTAAACCACTGTTTATTCAAAGACCTAGGTTTAATTATCCACTAGAGCTTTGGAGACATAACTAGAGTGGCCTATGTATGCAGTCCAGCAGACAAGGTCAGGTGAACCAGGACTTTTAAGTATTAAAAAAAAAATCAACACTAATGTATTTCAGAATTTCTCTGCAAAAGTCAGAGAATAATGAGCCCCATGTATCTTACCGAGCATGCTTTGTTAACTGCTTCACAACCCTGTGTGTGGCTGTATGTGTGTGTGTCTGCGACCCTCATCAAGTCTAGCAGAATTCATTAGGAATTCATTATTCTTATGTAGTGCACATTTGTATTAGTCTGTCTATTTATCAAAAGGATGAAAATTAACTGTGGCAGCATGCATGCACATATTTATGCGTCTGTCTGCTATTATGTAAAGTTGTGCCTATGGACACATTGGGGTGTGCCATTGTGTAAGAACAAAAACAAAACAATCTTGAGCTAATATGTAAAACAAGTAAAACTCAAAATGCAAGGGAGGAAGTGTGAGAGCAAGAACAAGAGAGAGCACCTGCTTTAGCGTCATGTTCCTGTTATGGAGGGCTAAGAGTTTTCAAAAACATAATTTTACAAATGAGGTCATATCACATTCAAAATTAGTTTTAGACTGTTACTGTTGCTAAAAATGCAGTCAGATAAAAGAAGTCGATTTACATGCAGTGCATAAGACGGAGGCCTGCATTTGAATTAAAAAGAAAGTGAAATTATTCAAATTATTCTTGTGTCCTTGTCAAAGCTTGCTGTGCGATTTAATTGAATTTAGTGCAGCGATTCTGCCTTTAGTTGTGGGAGCCTGGTTGGCTGTGACGGTACTACAGGTGGACCGAGAGATCATTAAAATATGTATTTATTTAATATTCAGTTTTAATTTGACCTTGAAATAACTGTAGCACATCATAAATTATAAAATCTGATGTACTAAAGCAAAGCAGTGAGGTTTAAATGATTTTGTTGTTTATTGTGTATTTGACCTTTCTTACCTCCTCACCTTCTCTCTGGATCAAAACTCTTATAATTAGTTTGGGATCATAGTTGACGGATCACTCCAGTCATTGGGTCATTATGTGGCAAAACCTTATTTCTGATAAACTGAATTGATTTGAATTGCACTTATTTTAAAGTTAAGGTTAGGCATTAACTGGTGATTAAGATTAGCAAAATCACTTTGTTTAGGCTGTCCAAAAGAATGGATGCCTATGTAGTGTTCTTAGAAGAGCGGATGTGAAAAACTGTGTGTTGATTTGACTTATGGTTAAAGGTTTTGGTTGACTGCAGAGGATTTTCTGAAATGGGTTCTGGAATTCTCAGGTTTGGGAATGAGTGGCATATAGGGTGAATGTGTAGTGTGTTTGTGTTGAGAAACAACTGTCTGCGTCACTCATGTCTCGCCTGTGTTGCTGTGGTAGCACAGCCCATTTCCGTTCTTTGTGAAAAGAGACTCCCCTCTGTTAACTGGTGTCAGTAGCATCTTTGATTGTTAACAAGCTGCCCAAATACATACAACTCCTGCCCCATTTGTCAAGTAAATTACAGCTCCAATAAAATGAAACCCCTCACTGACTGTGCAGGAAGCTGTCAGGAGCTGGAACCTGTCAGCATTAGTCAGTTTACACCTGTGTGCGTGTGTGTGTGTGTGTGTGCTCCCATCAGCCTCTGTGGTTCAATTTAATCAACTTGACATGCCAGGTGGGATGAAGTTAATTATCTTGACCTGACCTGGAGAAACAAACGATCCCCAGCTGTGGGTGAATTCCATTTCAGTTTATCATAGGCTAAAATGGTGGTGAGAATAGTAAGAAAGAGAGACAATATCAATGGTATGGAGAAAATACTAATATGAATGAATAGACATGGACGAAGTGTATAGATGATTCATTACATGATTCATTCAGTGTTCCTGTGCAGCATGATGGTACAGATAGTGATAGACACTCAGAAGTCAGTACTTATTCAATGTCAAATGGGTAATACATTCAGCACAAAAAATCACTGACTCTGTGAACAGATGTTTGCACCTCCATAATGGCTAGAAAGCTAGTAACTAAAGGAGATTTATGGAAATGTAACTAGAAACCAAAATTTAAAAGCACTGTGTCAAGCATCAACTGTCCTTGCTTATAAAACCTGTACCTTCATGGTGAACTCTTGCTTATAAGGAGATATGTGAGAATACTGTAGGATTATTATTCTGATGAAATTGTAAAGGTTACAAATCTGTTTAGCTTCTAAAACTCAGTCAGGTGATCTCTCCTGTTTGTGGTGCAGAGTAAAGGAGCCAGGAGAACTAAACCATTATCATTGTTTGTCCTTTCTGGTAAACTGACATAGCATAGATTCAACCGTGAAGGATTTGTTGAAGATGGTTTACTTACAAAACATTGGATTTTGAACATTCATCACATCTGTCTTTAAATTTCTCCTCAACTGTTAAGTACAAGCCCCCAAAGTCAGCAGCTACACTTATTCTATGTTCCCAACTGAATATAACTGCACAATCCCGACGTGACATGTAATGTCCAACTCTTTGCTGATGTTTCAATTTGAAAAATAGAGCCAAAGAAACAAATATTTTTAGCACACAATTTGAGGTCATGCTCTCTAGTCGATGAGAGATGGAAATAACACAGCAGGAGTTGGAGCGAGCAGACTTCCACATCCTTCCTCTCACAGGACCGTTCACTTCAGACGTTTCACTGTTGACACGGGGAAAAATAAAAATACCTTTTCCTTTTTAAATTCATTTTCTTTTTGACATTTCTGTTGGTGACAGCAACCTTGGAACTGACTGCAAGTTAAACCTTTCAGGCATTGAAAATAACTTTAGCAAGTGGAATACAAAATTAAAAAAAACAATTCTGCCAAGGACACACTGAAGAATAAACAGATTGATTGCATCAGGAATGAATCCTAATGGCTGCTTTGCCCTAAGACAACATTGCTGACAGCAGCTTTCATTGGACGGATGGAAGTTTGTGGTAGTCAGTGAAAAACCATAATAACAAGTCTGCGATGTGCACTACTGTATTTAATTTCATTATTTAAGCCAAAGCCAAATAAAAAATAGTTAATTGCTAGAAAAATTGCATCTGATTGCATTAGACTGTACTGGTGCTTATATTTGTGTCCAACCACTGTAGCATGAGCATATTTATACCGGACAGATGTAATGAGTAAGCACAGAAATGTAACACTTACTCCTGATGCAATCAGTTTATTCTTCTCATTCCTTGCTTTTTTATTTCATGTTCCATTTGCTAAATGGTAAACGTCTCATCATCCGTTGGCCTTCATGTACACAGTCCATTTGTTTACTGTCAAAACGCCTAAACCTCATCAGCAGAGAGGACTGCCTCTTTCTGGCTCCTGATTGGATTAAGGGTTGCGACAAAGTTTACTGTCGGGCCCATGAGACTTCATGAGAGCTATGTGTCTGTCACATTTGTTTGCAACAGGTATCTGAGACTTCTTCCCTAAGTGGCTCTTAATCCTACACACTGGTCCTTTAAGCTCTTTTGTCTTTGTCCATTCACTGAGTTTACATTAACTTAGCCATGCTTATGGTAATTCATGATTCTAACAGGTTTCTTGGTTTGAATCTGAGGAGCGTCCATGATCACGCCTGTGAACAAAGGGTAGCTATGGCCTTACTCCCACAATCCAAAGATGCACAAAGACATGATTGGAGTTCAGGTTAATTGGAGATATGTGGTATAGCTGATAGACTTATGGTACATTGTTTAAAGTCCCTAAAATGTGGTGGATGCACAATGTGTGTCATATTGCAGTTAGAAATACATATTCCTTTCATATATCAAATTATATTATATATCAAAACATGATGGTAGCATTTGTGTCTGCGTTCTCTTCAATTCAGATGTTTCACTGACACATGAAAATGTGAAAACATTTGTTTTCCCCAGGACAAAAACTTGTGACACACAGCACTGCTGAGCCTCCACATGTTAAAGACAGAAGCCTGGAGACTAGGCCTTTACTTCAACCATCATCTTACCCGATGTTGACAGAACATACTTGCTTGTTCATGGTGATGCCTGGGCTTTGTGGTTTCACATGCCTGGAAGCTGCCTGGTGCAGTTGTAGAAGAGAATTATATTTTTAACCCATTTATGTCTCTCAATGTTCTATATACCCATCTGTGGGTTTGTCCTGTAACCAGTTTGAGAGTTTGTGTCTCAATAGGCAGTGGCACCCAGACACAGACACAGTGGTGGCAGATATGGTAAGAATTTGCTGTGTAAGATTTGGAGTAACTGTGGGGAAAAAAACACACAGTGTGGTGGACATCAATTTGTGAATTATTGGCCATCAAGACTAGAAAAAGGGGCTACACAAATGCAATCCATTTGAATCCTGTGTACCAGGAAGTCTGCCGTTCCATAGTACAAATTATCTTTTCTAGTGATACTTTTTTTTTTCTTTTTTTTTATCTGAAGATACAAACATCTACAGAATACACGCTGGACATTTAGAGCTCAGTTTCAGACACAATTCTATAAGCCTTTGTGGACTCAGCATGAGCCTGTCTGAGTGCTTGTTTGACTTTCGGTTGCACAACAAGCCAGAAAAGAGATTCAGCAGTCACTGTCCATGGTGCTGAAATTCTGTATTTGGCCATGTGGCTCTCATCTGTCCTTGTATGGCTCATTTATGGCTCAAATTAAACTGTGCTGTTATCTTCCATGAACAAATTGTGGCCTAACCTCCAATAGCACTGGACACTCAGTATGTGCATAAATCGCTGTTGGTCATAGAGAGGAAGTCCCGAGGCAACTCTGTTTATATCTGTTGTGTCAGACGTATTGGAGGCAGCTTTGTAAATAAAACTTCAATTTGGCTTTGTTTTAACCTATGCACAATAAGGAACATGGTGCATGTCTTTTAGTGGCACATATACTTAGACGAGCTTGCAACATTTGCAATAAAAAGGTTCAGGCCAACGCTTTGGAGGAAAGTGAGGAAAGTATTTCTTGGTTTAATGTCACTTTAGTGACTCTGGTCCAGTGTGATCACCAACCTTACAGGGAAGTCGAGGAAAAAGTAATGATCCAGATTTTTTGGGGGCTAGGAAACTTTCATCTTGTGGCTGCACCTTTGATGGAGAGAGCGATAGAGAGAGGGAAATAGACTGTGAGAGAAGGGAACCTGCTTCATAAAAACCTACTAGACACTGAAGACTAGCAAAAAAAACTAAAAAAAACTAGGGCATCGAAAGTCCCGAAGGCATTGAGCTTCAATTTTTTTGCATAATCATGAGAGAAACATGAGAGGAGAAAGGGGAGGGGGGAGTTGCTGTAATTAAATTAGTGCATAAAGAAAATGAGGAGGAGAACATGTGAAAACAGGGATGTCGGCTGTGTCGGAACAGAATTGATATCAGAAAAAAACATTGGGCTGAGGGCAGAGTTTGATTCGAATTGATAATTTCTTTACCCATTTAAGTGTGAAAACATGCACACAGGCTGCAATTCATGTGGTGTCAGCGGGGAGAATGGTGGGGGGTGTCCCTTTGAGAGAGTGAACTGAGGTAGAGGAGGAGGAGGAGGGGAGAGAGAGACAGAGCGAGCGAGGGGTGAATGCAGACAGAAGTTCTGCCTCCCTCTTCCTCCTCCGCTTCTTCCATGAAGAGACAGTCCGCTCTGGAGTCTGTGTGTGGTAAAATGCTTTTTCTTCAGGCGATATTGAAGAGAAGACTTCTTCAAAAAGGTAAAATTAAAGGACCGTCTTCTCGTTACTGTTATTTCCTTATTTGATTTTAAACTTACCGGTTTAACTTGACTCTTCAGACCGCTTCATGCTACTTTCCCCTCTGCCTGTCCGCTATCATTTAATCTTTGTTTAATTGATCTTTCTTTTACTTGCTGCTTTTCTCCTCCTGGGCTCTACAACCAACTTCAAATCCCCTCATCATCAAGCTTGTGTTTTTGTCAGTCATCAAAGACGGGGGACATGGGAGAACCTTTCTTTCCTTTTCCTTTCCCCAATGGCATTTTTTTTTTTTTTACTCTTTTGTATTATCGGTGTTGTGTCTGAGTCGCTCTCCCTGTGAAGTTGTGCCTCCACTCTTCTTATTCTGAACCTTATACTTACCCACATATCATATCATATATACAATCATGGTCATACATCACAATAAGAATAATGTTATTCTTGTGCTTTAACTCAACTTTTTATATTTGTAGCAGTAAAAAAAAGAAAGTGTTCTTAATGGAATCCCTTTGCGTTGTCTAAATGTTATAGCCATATATAAACAGTATGTATGACTATGACACGCCTGTGTGTCTGTGACAGTCTGTGTTGACACTACAACTCTCCATAAGAGCAGACCCAATTTTGGGATTTTTTTGTTGGTTGCAAGTTTTTGAATTCCGTATAATTAAACCATTTTTAGCTCATAGCTTTATGCAAGTTGATGTCGTGACTGGGAGATTTAAATTTGTTCCGTTTCTATTCAGTATGTTATCTTCTTTTTCATTATTGTGTGATTGTTACAAATCGTTTTGAAATTGTATATGTGGTGCACGTCTGCGAGGGTGAGAGGAAGAGAGAGATGTGCCCACCCCCCATCTTCTCCTGATTTATTTATGGATTTGGGGATCTATTGCTTTGAAGTTAAGTCTGGAGGAGCTGTGCAGAAAGAAAAAAAAAAAGGCAAATGGGGACAAAAACGCCGCCTGTCGGTCTGTCAGGGTGCACTGCAGCCTGGAGTCTGATTTCTAAATCTAAAAACAAGAGACGGAGCTAGTGTCCTTGAGTTGTGTCACAGTTCCCTCAAATTGGCATGTTACGAAAAGTCAAAGGTTTTGTCTCTAACTAAAATGTCAGCATCCTTTTACCACCACATACCACACACTGGTGTCCTGTTGTTTCAATAGAATGACATAAATATGACTGTCTTCGAGATTGACTGGTGGACGACGCAATTCAGTACCAAAGATCAGTGATGTCCAAAACAAGGTAGCTGAAGGTGATAAACCATGACTCATAACAACTTTGGAAAAAGCCATGTAACATTTATACTCAACGCATCTGACGCTTTTCATCTGACGCAATTCCCCTCACATTAGGGGACGGCCTGGACGAGTTGCCAGTCTACCACACTTTGGCTTTGGAATTGGCATCTCTTCTGTCCGGGCTGCAGATGCATCACAGCACCTCCTTTTTTTAAGATTAAGTTATGATATCAGTCATTGACATTAATACAAATTCCCTTTGTTGTGGTTCCCTGTATGTATGTATATATAATTTCAAGAGATGGGGTTTAGAATATCCAAGATTTGATATTTTGCTCAAATTGTTAAGTATTCTATGTCACATTTTATAAACGTCATCTTCTCTCAGTGTGCAAACACATTTTTGACTAGTTGAACAGATAAATAACACATCTGTGGTGTGTGTGTGTGTTCTCATATGTGTGCTAATGGAAAGATGTTTAGAGGTTTATTTGAGAATCGGCTGCTTGGAGCTGAGGCTTGTTGATGAGTTTTTAGTGCCATCAAACCTTTTTATCTGTTGCACAAATTCAAACCTGCACTATGTGGCTGAGCAAGAGTTATTCATACAAGTTCCATTTTGGAGCGAAAATATCCATGACTATTGTGGTATGATGTTAGTGATGAATGTCGAGCTGGAATTTTTAACTGAAAGTGATGCGACAATGATTTACCCTTTTTTTGTTCATTGATTTTTTTGATAGCGCTCAAAACTTCTCACATTACATTGACTTTACTCCCATTATCCTCCCACTCTGCTTTTCCATTCACCTCTATATCTCCCTCCATCATATAATCCATTTCAGTCTGTCATTTTCAACACTATCATCTTTTATTTTCTTAATACAGTTATGTAATTTCCTTCTGCTGACTATTTCTGTGTTTTATGACCCCAGGAATATTTATTTATTTATTTTTTTTTTATGGAACACACTTTTTTAATATATTTCAGATATTATCAACACTTTTTGATCTTGTTCTTAAAAATGTTGATAAATATCTGCCTCCACAGTTTTTTTTCAAGTTTACTTTTTCTCTCCCTCCCTTTCTTCCTGTCTACATCTTTTCTCCCTGTGTTGTTCCTCTTAGCAATGCAGATGTACTTACTTTGATTTTGTCACCAGAGATTAATTAGCACTTTATTAGGAGACTTATTTATACCTCCAGTGGAGAGAGAGAGAGTGGAAAAAAGAGAAAGAGATGAGGTTGGAGAGCAAAGGCAGGAAAGCTGGAGTGTAAGATTGATGGACTGAAGCAAAACAAAAGGAGAATGTGGTAAGCTAGAGGCGGTGATTTAGGCAAGGCCAGATTGAAATGGGGGAAGAGGGAGATGAGAAACAAATTAGAGAAAAAAGAGCAAGTACTAGGACAGCATACAAAGAAAGCCACATCCTGAAGAAAAGGAAGAGTACAGAGAGTGTTGGGCCCGGCCTCGGGGATGTCAGAGCGCAACATAAAAACACGAGCAGAGAGTGAAAATTGTGTGACAACAGTGAGCAGTTTATTATAATTTACAGCATAAAGTGACCGAGCTCATGAGAATATATTTACAAAAAAGACTTCAGGCTGAATCCAGGCCAAAATAACTCCCAAGATAAATCCCAACTCCTCACCAATCAGAAACTGACTAAACACTATCAAACAACAGACAGCAAAGACACACACTGATCCTTTCCTCCAGGTAAACAGGAGAAAAGTGCTGCTCAAACAAAAGTGGGGATTCACCCCTACTGTACCGTGACTTAACACTAATGAACTAATGAACTTTACAACACTATATTTAGACTTATCTACACTAAACACACAGATCTTTGTCAGGTTCCACTAAATTTGTCACTGTTGCCTCCACGTTTTCCCTCTGCTACTCTTCTTCTGGTCTCCTGTTACCACATCTGGATCGCCAGTACCTGGAGAGAGTAGAGATGGATTGAGCGACAGGAGTACCCACTCCTGTATGCAGATGGGAAAACACAATCACAATACTGCAGGCCATAACGGCCCCTCTCTTATTCAGGAAATACTGTAGACGCTGTCTTCAACGACATTACGTCCATAGTTCATTCTTGAATATAATAACTAAGACTTGTAAAATGGAGACAGTCAGTACACCCTAACTCTTTCTACAGTCTCCCATTGACCATCTGCTGCATAACAACAACACCAGGAGATGCCTTTAGGTTCAGAGAATTTCACCTGATTTGCGACAATGAATTAATTTCAAACAAGTAAACTGTATGGTCGGAGGAGGATATCAAGGTTACGTACATGATTACATGTATCTACTTGTTCAAGTTCTGTGACAGGAGGATCCAAAACTGATAATAGACAAGAGAGACTTGAGAGAGCCATATCCATGGATTGAGCCATATCTGAGGCCATATCTTTCATTAACTTTTTTTCCTTTGTTTAATCAAATCTGATTTATGTTTTCATGTACTGGATGTTGTTTTTCATTCATCTAGATTGAAGCCTTTAGTCTTGTTAGTACTTAATAAGCATTAACAAGATAGCTACAGTTGAACAACATGTAGGTGTTGTTAAACTTGTAACAACAAGGTGTTAAAGATATTTAACACTGAAATGTGTAAAACGAAAGGTGTATGTTTTTGAAAAAAGAATAACCATAATGAGTTAAATGCTTTTGTGCATGTCTGACTGGAGTTTTTGTGGCTAAAAATAGCAAAATCATGAGCATGAATTATAAATGGATTAGAATATTAGTGCACACTGATTGGCAGGAAGAGGAAAAGACAAATATGAGAGAAGGACAATGGGAAAAATAGAGAGAAAATCCTTCACTTTTTTAACGCTGGCCTCATTATGTCAAGGCAACTTACAAGTGAGCAAAATGTGGGATGAGGGGGTATGAGGGGGTACGTAGGAGTGGTGATGTTTCGAAAGAGGAATAAGAAAGATGAGATGAAATGTTTGAAATTATTTTCTGTGTCAGGGATTTATGCGTTTGTTGTGAAAGGTAACAACAAATTGTTTTTTCCTGCAGACATGCAACATTAACAATTCATTTCAAGGAAACGGTTGCCATGGATAACTTTTTTTCTTTCTTTTTTTGTAATACTAAGGTCATACAGAAAAAAGGCTTATTTTTAATCGGGCTGTTTAAGGGTGGGGTATGTATAGTATCAAGTATCACTTTTATGAAAATAAATATCAGATAATTGAAGATTGATTTTTGTTTTTAGTTAAAGGAACTGTCAAATGTGGTATAATAACAAGCACTTGTTTATCTGAGAAACACTCCACATTTCACAAATCTGAAGGAAAACATTCAAATAAAGTCCATGTCGAAGTGTGTTTGTGTACACTGTAAGCTCAACTTTGGTTGCACTTTTACATTTTCCTGAGACTTGCTCACTAACTTCAGGTTATCCTCTCTACTTAATCTCTCTGGTTTGTTGTGACACTCACATACACACACGGACGGGTACGTAGTGAATCATTGTGGTCTCAGTGGAATCCTTGGTAGTATTTTGACAGTATTGTGAACTTGAATAACTGATGGCTATTTGTGCGTAAAGGGGATGTGTCAGTAAGTATATCAGATCCAAATTACAGACCCTATAGTTTTAACAAGAACAGATACACTTACAATGACTAACCTTAGCTTTTATGTTGATGAATTAATCTGTGTGAATTGTTACCAAAACTACATCTATTGGATACTTTGAATGAATTTTCATTACACAAGCTTCTATAATCACCTTAAATTAGTAAACTGGGCTAATGAATGCCACAGATTAGTAATAAACAACACATCCCTTTAAATCTCTAATACTCCCTATATACAGAGCATCCAACTGAACAAGAAATGCAAGAGAACTACAAAAGAAGAGACAAAGCAAGACAATATTGTGGAAATGAGAGGGTGAATTAGGAGAGGACTGACAGGTAGTGTAGCTGGCATGGCAGAAAGCTGACATTCCACTGAGGAAGAGTGGAAAACAGATTTGGGATTCATTTGCATTTCAAACTCACTTGAAATCCAGCCAGCAATGTGAAAAAACCTGATTTGCACTCAACTTTCATCCTCTCTGTATCTCATTTCATCTCTATCTCCATTTTGTGATATTTTCTACTTTTACCACAGTTTTTCTTCTGCCGGTTGGTTTAATCTTTACCCATTTTGTGTTTTTTTCACTCCTATGTTCTTGCTTTTAATTATCCTATTTAGCCACGTACATACATTTTGTTTCTTTCTATGTCTTTTTTAGGGCTGGAGGTTATTAAATTCAGGTGCCATGGTCAGTCTAGTGGGGCTTGTTTTAATAAAAATAATATAATCCTGAACAACAACATACACTATGTCCTTTGGCAGTTTCTACTACACATTACTACACAAACCGGCCTCATCTGTGCCAAAATCTCTTTTTTTTTTCTTTTTTCCTTGTTTCTTTTTTTCAAACTTGAGCACAAAATCAAAGTTTGAAAAGCATGCAATAATGATCTTCGCTCAGGAGATTTTGTTTTATTTGCTATTTGTTTATTTGTCAGCAGGATTACTCAAAAGCCATTCAGTGAACCGATATTCATGAAATTGTGTAGAGAAGTGGGGCATGACCCAAGAATAATTCAATCCCGGAGTGAAACTGAAGTTCCTTTTTTTTTTACTTTTACGAATATGGTTTTAGAATAAACGACACGTATAGTGAACCTATTGCTGTGCCACTTTTCTCTTGATTGAGGAGCGTTTCCTTAATCCACTTACTTTCACTTATCCTCCTTTCTTCTGACTCTCATGGTTTTATTTCCTTCACAGAACACTTTCATTGCTCCTCATGTCTGGCTTTCTGTCCATCTCCCAGTATTTATTCCATTCTGTTTTACTGTTTTCGGTGTTGCTCTCAGACAGTTTTTCGTCTGCATCTGTCCTCATTTGTGTCCTGCAGTGCCGAGTGCCATTAAAATGATAGAATGACACAACAGGGGGAGATATAGACTCGGAGAGGAAGAGAAAGGGAAGGCAGTGAAAAGAGGTAGAGCTACATTAAAATTAGGCATTGAGACATATATGTTTGCAATATGGGTGCAGGAGATTCACCAAATAAGACTGTTTTCCTACTGATATTAGATTAGTTGTTGCAATGAATTAATCAGTGATGTAGTCCTTCTCATTTTAGCTTTGCTTGTATAATATTTTATTTAGTATATATAATATATTTATTTTATTGCAGTATTGCAGTTGAAATGTATTTTAAGTGTTTTATTCTCAGAATTATATTGTACATGATAAATTATGTTTAATACACCTATTTCTCTAGGGTCTAAAAATATGTTTCTTACCCTAGATATTTGCAGTCCCACTGCATTTTGATAGTCGAAACGTACACTAAGGTGTCCGTTTCAACCACAACTCACAAAAAGCACATCCCCCTAACTAAACTAGGAGTTAGGAGACTGAGTTGATTAACCAGAAAATGGTCATCATCATCATCATCAACCCTAATTTCCTCAACAGACAGTGGAACTCTTATGTCCGTGCAGAAAATGAGTTCCCTACAGAACAGAGCTGAGGGTGCAGTTAAGTTGTGTGGGATAATGTGATCTTCTGGAGAAAAGGTTGTCCGTCTACATAAATGATAAAACGCCTAATTATCTATAGAGAGCTTGAGAGAAGAGAGAAAGACAATTTTCAGTTCATTTACACACACCGAATATGTAACTATATGATTTGTGTTCAGTATCATCTGCATATATTTTACACAACACCCAAACTCTGCCCCTTTATGTTGAAAAAATATATGCGATAACATTTCGTTAAATATTCTGTCTAGAGAATGTCTGCTGCTCTCTGATTGAGAGGCAAAATGAATGCATTCAGATCAGGTTGCCGGTCTTTGTATGTATGTGAGTGCGTATGCTTGGTGTATCCTTGTCTAGACGCTTGGAGGCGAGTGGATTATTTTCTTAACCAGCTGCCTATAGTGCCTGTGTATGAAGAGCCCGTGTGTGTACATGTGCGTGAGTGATCGTGTCTGTGGTAACGTGTGTCCTTGTGAATGTGTTTCCTGCTCTGAGCCACAGGAGGCCATCATTCACCACTTTAAAGTACTTATCAGTCATTTGGAGTGTGGATTCATTTGTACTTGAAAACCTAGAGCGGGAGAGGGGGAGAGTGGGGGAGAGAGAGACAGAAGAAAGCTAAAGAGCGGAGAATAACCTACACATAGGAATAAGATATATGAAATATGATTTCTTGAAGTGTGTGCATGAGTCGTGTGTGTGTGTCGTGCAAGTGGACATGACTCATTTTTATGATTTTTCGTGACTCTTTTGCCTCCTTCCACTTCTGCCCCCTCTCTCTGTTTCTCGTTTTTTAAATCTTCAGAGCTTTAAGGAAAGAGACACAAACACACGCACACACCCATGTCTTTCTATAGCTGTGGAGACACTCCTCAACATATTGAGGAGCATTTTCTTCATGGATTTCTAGTTAAAGTTAAGAAACTATAAAAAGCAAAGCTTTAACTTTCAGACACTGTGGGTGTAAATCAACTGATTCTTTGGACAATGATACAATCAGGCCTGCCGCCTGTCACAATTATACACAATTACACAAAAAATACAATTGCAGTGATTATTTTGCTAAATTGTCACGATTGTTTCCAGAAAATTGCATAACAAGAGCTTAATAGAGCAAACATGTTGGTTATATAAGGTGAATTGCTTTGTCAAATTTGTGGATAAAGGAGGAAAAAATAACATCAATGGACCCAACGACCGGCCCAATTCATCACGTCCATCCCAGCCTGTGTTACTGAATCAACTGTCAAATCTGCCACAGTAAGATTTAGTTTTGTAATGATTTTGCCCTGTAATTAGTGAAAGCCTCCCATTATGAGCCAGATTTTCTGAAGGTGTATCATAAAATGGTTTACATGAAAGGTTGTGATGAAATTATTGCATCAGTAACTCCACCTTTGTATGTCAAAATTGATTGTAAACGTTGCCTTTGACTGTGTGTTTGTTTCTGAATTAACAACGCTTGGTTGAATTGCAATCAGAAAACTATCAGGCAACTTTCCATTCACCCTCAAAACAAGTGAAGGTCTGAATCATATTTTCCAGAAATGAAGGCAACCCTGCAGGGTCTGTGCAAAGATCTGAGTTCTCACCCAGTCACCTAGTCTGTGAACAGATGAACAAAACTGTGTTGACGGTGACTTTGGGGTTTGTTTGACAGCTTCTCCCCAGCAATATTTCATCGTGCAAATGGATATGATATTCATATGCATACAAACAGAGAAACAGATGTAAACTGAAGATATTTTCAGTTGCCCTTTAATAAGACCCTAGTCAGATCATATCAGAGTTTAATAATCAGCTGCAGACATCATGGTTTTCAGCAGCTTCTGCCAATGTCCTGCACAGTTTAATAGTTTAACAGAACTACTTACTTGTTGTTAAAAACAGGCTTTGACTTTTTGGGAGAAAAACAAAATAATTCACAAAAGAAATACTTACATTTACTTTGAAATTGAATGTGATCTAATTATTCAAAAATGGATTGTGTGCAGGCCACATGGTTGGTACAGTGGTTAGCGCTCTTGCCTTTGCAGCAAGAAGACACAGGTTTGAACCCAGGTTGGAACAAGGGCCTTGTGTGGCGTTTGTATGTTCGCCCTGTGTGTGCGTGCATGGGTTTTCTCTTGGTTCTCTGGCTTCATCCCACAGTCCAAAAACATGAAAGATGGGGATTAGGTAAATTGGTCATTGACCATAGGTGTGAATGTGAGAGTGAATGTTGTCTCTATGAGTGTGGCCCTGCGATGGACTGGCGAACTGTCCAGAATGTACCCCGCCTATTGCCCTATGTCGGCTGAGATTGGCATAGCGCCCTCTGGTGGAGGGTAAAGCGGCAGGTAATGGAAGGTGTGCATGGTGTGCATGTGTGAGTGAGTGTGCGTTTGTGTTTTCACTTTAAATCCACCATTACACTATATTAAACAATGAGTATCAATCACTGATTGTTACTGGGACACTTCAAAGTTTTTTGCAGAGTTGTTATATGTGATACTGACACATAGTCAGACCTGACTGCTCTGTGTGTGTGTTGCCCATGGCACTTTAAGTGTTGAACATAGTTTTACCCCTTTTACACTGAGCATATTGCAGATGACACGTTTGCACATTATGCAATTATGCAACGGTTTGAGATATAAGAAAATTCCAGCAGTTTCTGAGCTGTTGCATGTCAAATTTCATTCAGTTTGTTTCATAGTTTCTATTTTTTGGCCTGTTTATGGACATTGAGACAAAGCCTCAAACAAGTGTTATTTTAAATATGTTTTATACTGTTCAAATTTCAAATTTAACACGACAAATCTGGTGTTCATGTACAACTACAGTGTTTTGTTTTATTTATTTTTTTGTTTTTTTAATGAAAGTGGCTAAACTTGATTAAAAATGATGAGGACTCAGAGGACGCAGAATTATTATCTTATTATCTCATTTACTTGTCAAACGTAAAATTCAATGTACTGTAAAATTTCAGAATGTGCGAATGGCCATCAAATCCCCACAAATATCATCAAAATATGTCATTTTGAGTTATGCTGCTGCACACAAGCAAAAAGACAACGTCATGGGTGCAATGGCAGAGATAATAACATGGACAAAAGAATAAAAAAATATATTTCTCTCTCTCTCTCTTTCATCATTTTTGGCTGCTTCATACCTCCCTCACTCTTACACACTGTCTCTATCCTAAGCTTTCTCTTCAATATGTGCTCCTCTCTCTTTGTCACTCTCTCTCTCTCTCTCTCCCTCCCTCCCTGTCGCTCTCTCTGAGGTTGAGCAGTCGTAAGAGCCAGTCATCTCTTATCATCATCGCACTGTTCCCTGAGTGCCTGGCAGTCCACATCTCCTCCTCTTTCTCTTTCTCCATCCGTGTCCTCTTTTTTCCTTCCTCTCTCATAGTGTCTCTCTTTCTCTTCCTTCCCCTCTGTGGATGTTACTCTCATAAGGAAATCCATGTCAGCTGTCATGTTTTGTGGGCTGAGGGCAAATAGTGTTGGTAAGTGTTGAACCCATAAGTTGAAATTATTTCCATGGAACTAAGCTCAGAATTCTGGTTGTTCTGGCGTTTGGAACTACAGTCTCCAGTCAGACGTTGTATGGAGGTGCCATGGCATCAACCTGCTAGGATTTTTAACAGATGAAATTGTTGTTGACGATGCTGTTTTCTTTCATTCAGCAAATTTAATTTAAATTGTAAATCTCTGTCTGAAATGGTATAGCGTGATGGTTTTCCATGTATGCCTTTGGAGTAGGAATAGTTATTTAATATCAAGTTCCTTCTGCCTTCTGAAATGATCATATTTACTGACTCAGTTTATTGTAGTAGGAAGATGTGCTTGCAGAAATGTCTTGGCTTGTGTTACTGAGGAGAAAAAACAGTGGTTTTATGCATTTAACTCCTTTAGCTATGTGCACTGACATGCAGTACAGTCTAATGCAAAAAAATATAGGTTGTAAATTTAAAATTAGAAAGTTATTAATGATACTTGGCTGTAGGCAACTGGACAAGCTGATGGGAAAAAACAGGTTGTCATAGGTTGAAAACCTGTTTTTTCTCACCAGCTTGTCAGAACTGAAAAAGCGTCTCAGGTGCGTCTCAGGTGAAACGTCTTCCACTCAACTCAAGCAAGTACTGAAGACTATGACCTGGACGACTGAGAACCTTCCCCGACAAGTTATTAATTCATTATTATACAAATAAAAAAGTTAATAAATCATTCTATCGGGTATCACACTGGTAAATCAATAAGAAACCAAAGCAGTGTACTTCTTTTCCAAATAACATTCTGTGTAAATACTCTTTACATGTAGCTGTGACTTTTCAAGTGTAACTGTGTTTCTGGAGACACACTTGTGAGGTTCAAGAGTTCAACTTCTAAAGAAATGTTAAAAATTCAGGATTGCCCATATGTGTCAGTTATGTTTATGATCTGAAAAGCTGTAACCTGAGGTGGTGAGACTTTAATGTGGTCCCTGTTGACTTTCCACACGTGAAAATCCTGTAGACCATCTGCTACTGCTTCTGTGCATTTCTGCCTCTGCAGTGGACAAAAGGAGAACACTCTCACTCAGAGTAGGCATGTATTAAATGATGCTAATTAGCCATTTCATATCTTCACTTAAAATGATCTTTGTCATGCTTTTCAACCTATACTACTTGAAACTTTAGCCTTCCCTACCTCATCCTCCAGGGCTTGTTTGACATCCATCTGCATCACAGAGATGTGAAAAGGCCAGGTCAGAAGGTCAGTTTCAAAGGCTCCTTCAAACATGGCCACCAAATGCAACCTATCCCAGAATTCAGTGAGCACGCTCAGATGCTAGGATGCAACATTAGCTTTGAATCCTCTGTTCAGCAGATTGTATTATTTGGTATGGCCTGCTAAATGTATGCAGTGAATATGGAAGAGCAAGTGAGTGGTTATCTTCCTCTGAACACTATGCTTGAGTATTGGACAGTATTAGCTGTCAATTTACTAACTTCATATATCAAGTGATATGAATGGTGATTTTTATTTTTACATAAACATTCCTATTTGCAACAAAGCTGTTGCTCTGCGTCTTTACTGTACAGTAGTAGGAACTGCATCAGGGTCATTAATAAGAGCCTCTTCCTGTTTAATGCACCAACAAGCAGAGTGACTCTTTTCTTTTATGGCCACAGAGACATTGAGTGGAAAACAGTGCTGTAACCCACAAAGCTGTTCTTTGTTTGTTTTATTTTATGTTTTTTCAGCTTTATGTTGATACAAACACTGTGGTTAAGATCTATTTTTCCCCCTCATGGTCACATAACTCGGGGTGATCTTTTGAATACTTATGTTTTCTTGGCATTACTAATGTACAGTATAATTTACAAAATATTGCTCATTATGTCTGCACTTTGCATTGTTTTGAGTGGGCGTGATTAAATCGTTTTATTACTGTGGAAGTTATGGCCACATAAAATCCCACCTGAGAGGAGTTGAAAAATAAATGAATGATGAGGGCTTTATCACCACCGTGGCTTTCTGCCGACGCTCGAGTTCATCCACTTCATTTTCTGAGCATTACCAGGCTGACCACGCTGAGAATTTAATATTGACTGTGACTGCTGTGGACCAGTAAGTGGTCGTGATGTTGTCATCAGCTGTGCACGGTGTGTGCCGTTTTCTCTTCGCTCCACCACAAAGTGGATTTCTCTCAGCGTGTCGCAACCATAAACCTCTTGGAGGGCGTCTCTGCTGTGATCACAAGTGTGACAACAATCCAGATCAGCTGCACACAGCTGTTCACCTGGAAAACAACGATTCCGCTTGCAATTGGTGAGAAGGATGCATTTATACAAGTGATGCAGATTTAATTAAGTTCCGGTTCATGTAAATGTCTCAGAAAACGTTTTACGCAAATGAAGTTCATACTTTTGTGAGAATAAGTTAAAGAGAGGCTATTGAGGAAAAAATAAAAATGGGATCATTAGAGCTAAATTGACGACACCCCTTCATCACCACACTATCTTTCCCAACCCAACACCAGATTCATACAGCCTGTAATTAACCACAACACAGTAGCAATTAACCACCCTCATTACTGCTTGTTCCTTCCATGGCTGCTCTACATGAGTGGGTGAGACACAGGTGTGTGTGTGTGTGTGTGTGTGTGTGTGTGTGTATTGGTTGATGATGGGGGGTTTAAAAAAAAATGTAAGGGCTGACAGAGGTTCTGTGTTCCCAGATGAGGCATTGTGTCCTCTCTTGCCCCGTACTGTGTTTTTCTCTTAACCCAGTGTATTTCTGTGTGGCTTCATGAGATAGCTACAGTTGCATTGTGTCCAAGCGTTTGTCCAGGACAATAGCTAATTACACATCTTCACTACCTACAAGTTCATAATGACCGCAATCAGATGCCTTTGCATTCAACAATACCGGTGATAAGAGCTTGTCGATGTGTGTTTGTGTGTCCTCACACCAATATTCACAGTGAGAGGCGTTGTACATTTTTACTGTGGTTTTCTGTGGTATAGCTGTGTGTGCTTTATGTGACAAAACACATACAGTAGCCACACCTGTTAGTCTCCTACTGCACTGAAACACATGTCCTCCAACTGGCCGTGCTGTTGCTGTAACAAACACTTATTTATTGTTAAATAATAATGAAAGGCGTAGTTCATTTCATACCACTGAAAATATTCAAACTGTAGTGTACAGTTAGAAAGTTTTTTTGTTATTATTATTATTATTATTATTATTGTTTTATGTTGCTAAAAACACATTTTAATTTCTGGTCACACTCGCTGCAATACACAATGCAAATCACCTTCCAGTCTATCAGTCAATGCACTGAGGGTTTATACTGTGTGTATCACACTGGCTTTAGCTCAATTCCACAATCACAAAACAAACCAAAACTTTCCATCACTTTAAGTTTCAAAGAATGTAATGAATCAAAGCAGTTTGATTGCATCACTAAGGTCCAGTGTGTATCAGTTCTTCCAAAGAACTTTTTTGTATTGTCCCTGTGAACAAGCAGGTGCCTGTGTCTCACGCCTTTAACGGCACCAGTTCATTTGCATAATGAATGCCTACAGGGCACTTCACTGAATAGCTGGTTAATTATAATTAAGAGGAATTTAAATATATACTATAATTTCAAAAGATGCCGCTGGGTTCTCAGCTGTTACTGTGATGTTGATATCCTGAAGGAAAGCAGAGAAAGAGATGGAAATTATAAGGGTTGAAAATATACAGCAGCAAAATGTTACATTCTAACATCCAGAGCTTGAGAAGGGATCACTTAATTGACTCGCGTCTATATCAACTCTCTGCAGCCTCAGTGCTCATCCTGGTCTCTAGAGCACCAGTGATGAAGGACTCTAAAAGTAAACTAAACTTTCAGCACCCTCAGCACCTGAAGTGGAGCACTGCTATTCACTGCCACACACTGCTCATATAGTCAGTGTGTTACTCCTGCTGCAGCCTCTGCTGTGTGTCTGTGTGTGTGTTTGTCACATATAATACAGTGAGGTTAAACTTTGATCATAGTGGAAATTCCTGTTGCACACTGAAATCAAGTCAGAATTCTACTTTGGTGTTTTGAATGGTTGAGTAAATACATGATAATTTCAGAGCTGTGCTATGATTATACCTTTCAAGCTGCTCTGAGTATGCATGTACAAGTCATATTTGTGTGTGTGTATGTTTAAAAAAGCTGATTGAAATGAGCATATTTGGTGTGTCAATCTACCTACCCAGGAGAGCCCACACACTTGAGAAAATGTAAGGTCATCACGGCTTGCTTTGGTGAAGCTGTTCGAGAGTGTGTTTGTGAGGCAGAAGGAGAAACAATTGAATTATTTCCTTATTGAAACAATAAGGAAAGTTACAAAACACAAGACATTCTGCGATGCAAACACACTGCTCATAGCTCTTGGCCAAGAGGGAAGGAGTTGGGCTTGCCAAAAAGAACTAAGCTAAAAGAAAAGAGTTGCATTTGAAGTGTACAAGATGAGATGTGCCTGAAAAACAGTGTGGCCGCCAAGGTTCTGCAATGAAACACAAGACATTGTGTAATGCAAACGCACTACTTATCTAGTCCATGGCCAAAAAGAAAGGATTTGAGCCTGTAACCGGAGTTCAAAGGTTCAAATCCTAAGACAGTTCAAGGACTGGACGCCCCTAAGCAAGGCAACCAATCCCTACTGTTCCACGGGCAAAGATAAGTGCTGTGCCCGGCTTGTGTGTGTTCATTGCTGGTGCGTCAATGCAGAGATCAAATTCACTAGCACTAATTGGTGTGTGTGTGAAAAGAATAACTAACTACAAGTTAGTTTTAAGTTTTTTTAAAGACACTGCTTTTTACACAACTCAACAACTCTTGTTTCCTTATATTTTGGGAGGCTTTTCAAGGCCTCAAGTTTTCTGATGTCCTGGCTAATTATACTGGTCTGCTGAGTTTGTTGGAGGAGTATTATTATTATTATTGTTATTAAAGTGGTAGACAAGTGGTGCTGTGCCCCATCTTCCCTGTGGTGTTTTCTGTGGTGTTCAGTTCAAGCACAGTGTGTCCAGTCTTCCACATGGTGCTTTTATTGATAAGTTGTTTCCCTTCTTCTCTCCTCAACTGAAAGCTAAACAGGATTATAGATACTTTATATTGATTGGTACGTAAACGTCTTTCAGTTTTGTTTTGTTTTTCCGTACCCTATTTTCAGGTGTTTTCACACAATTTACACCTTTACTCAGGTGTCTCAGAATCAACTTTTGATGAACAAATCTCAAAGATTTGCAGATCAGAACAAACATACACATCTAGTTTAAAACTGGACAAAACTTTTCTAAGCATATCTTGTGAATTTAAAACCATCTATCTATACGGGAAGCACCGATATACCGATCTTTTCCCCCAGAGGATAATTTATCATTAGACAACAGTGGCTCCAAGATGGATGTATATCAAGAATGTATAAAGATAATTTCCGCAACTGCATTACAGCGTAAGCAGGTTCTATAACCACCACCGATGATCTCAATAAATATGTGAAACAACCACAAATGTTGTTCAATGCTAGAGCTGATGAAAGTGGTGTAAATGAATGTTAAAATAAGCCACCCTGTGAAGACCTCTATCATTTGCATATAAATATCATCCAACTGTGTATTTACTTTCCACACTGACGGAAATGAAAACACTGTTATCAATCAAACATCACATTCCTGGGAAGGAAATATATACTGTGTATGGGCCCAATGGAAATGGGGAGGCTGAGCGAGGAGGTGGTGGAAGGGCAGCACTTACCCATTGTGCTCAGATAGTGTGATAGTATCTGCATTATTTGTCCATGCTGTCCAACAACGCAACACAATACAACACAATGGTTAGCACTGGTGCCTCACATCAAGAAAGCGGATGTTTGTGCTGTGCTAGGCTAGTGATCTGTGCAGGCTGTTCCCTGCCTCTTGTCTTGGCTTGAGATTCCCTTGCAATCATCAAACGGTGGTATTGATTGATTAAATTCCGTTTACTGATGGAAACATGAATGTCACAGACTGGAAAAGGGGTAAAAAAAAAAATGAAGTAAAAAATATTCTGTTTAAATGTGCTTTAACTAGGCAATGGCTGGCTAATAATAGTACTAATAATAATGATACAATTGAATAGAATAACATGATTCAGGGGTCCTAATAGACATATCACATTACTTAACCTCTGTTATTTGACTCAGGGCCCCGTCAAGACATCAGGGGTGGATGTAATAGCTCAAAGGGACCCTTGAACACATTACAAAACCAGTGTTATTTGACTTCAGGGTTAGATGAATAACATGAATAATAGTATAGGCCCATTCAGTAATCCGTCCTTGCATACGTGTTACAACTGTTACAATCTCTTTTTGAAAAGAAGCTGGTGCTATAAAGGTTATGCCAGTGATTCTGTTGCAGGAGTCAAATCTGGCTCAATGCCTTGTCTATAACTCAACCTTTTCAGTAAGCTGATGCCAGCAGTCATTAGCCTAATCACTTTAAAATTATTCACCAGGAGAGGCTAATTCATCAGAGCGGGAGAGAAAAAGCAGAAAAGAGATCCTTAAAAGAAAACCCTCAGCTCGACTGGAGCTGAGGCTTATGTATATTCCAAAAAAATATTATTTATAAAAGATACTGTAACTTCTTACAGATTATCACTTCCCAATGCCTGTTGTAACAAATATGTTGGCTGTGTGATGATAAATCAGGCACTGAAACTTAACAGTGGATTGTGGAATAAGAATAAGAACTGAGGATCCTTCTTACCAAAGAGACAGAGATGGTTAATTGCTCTTTATGTTCTGTGTTACTCATTGTGTGTCCATGGAGAGGGGATACATTTATGTATTCTGTGTCTTTGCATTTACAGGTACCAAATCCTGTGCATGTATCCCTCTCTGCAGCTGTGTGTGTGTGTGTGTGTGTGTGTGTGTGTGTGGTGGTTTGGGGGGGTTTGATGAGAAGCCTCTGGGGCCCATTATGTCTGTGACAGCCTTACAGCAGGAACGCAGCCAGCCAGATAACTTATGAAGGTGGTTTAAAGCAAAATTGAATAAACAACCTATGAATTATTAAACCTATTACACCTCTGTGAAGATTTGCTAAACCCCAAGACACAACAACAGTGGCCTCCTTTCCCCTGTCACTGCTTGAAGTGATTTCTAAGCATTACCAGTGGATAAGTGCTGCATATTCTTTGGACACACATATAAAGCCCACAGGGAATGGAATTGTTCCAGGTATTGAACATGCTATAGATGGAAAACACTGAATAAATTGTGGTAATTGGAAGCCAGTAAATTAGTTGGTGAGATTTTATAAAATTGTTGGGGTTACTTAACATGACTTAACTAAAATGTGTTTGCATGGAAGCGTCTGAAAAGGCTGGTCAGGAATATAGAGACCATAATAGAATTTCTAGAAGATTTTAGGCGAAATTTGACCTTGATAAATCAAAATTACAGTAGTTGTTTTTTACATCTAACACCGCATCCTGCTATTAAAAGAGTAAATGAAGATAGAACACTAAAACAATTCAAATAATTCAGCTGAAAAAAAACCCAAAATAAAGATGAATATCTCTCTGGAATACTGGCGAATAAGATCTAAACTCACTCAAATCAAAGTATGGCCTGTGAACATAATCTCTGCAAAGTTTGATTTTGATCAAGTGAAGCAGAACAAAATTAGAGTGATTTTAGTGCAAAGATTACAGGCAAGGACTCATTTGTCACGTTTTGGAAACATCTGTGCAATTTGGATTCAAACCATGTATTTAACTACTTTCTTCACTTTAATATATCTATTAATGTTCAATAAAACAATTTCTGGCATTGTTTCAAAGTTCTTGCAGACTTTAATATGTTTTCCATTCAAAAAACAGACACCAGCTGACTTGTCTCTCTGTTGGCTTCCTTAAAGCCAATAGAAGGACGCTGTTGTCTCCGAATTTTGATTGACAGCTTTGTTCGCTAATGAGAGGCAACCGAGCGGCTGGCTGCTGCCTTAGGATAGGGTAATGCTTCTAAAAACATGATGAAGTCACCTAGAGATGCCAGGGAGCGCTTGATTGTTACACAGGGAGTCAGTCTAACCAGGGAGCACTTTGTTTGTGGTGAAAGATTAATTTTTCACGGAGAAACATCAAAGGTAAGAGCAATTTTACGGTTGTTGTTCGGCAAACGACTCTCTGTTGTCTGTATTATCTGGTGTGTATCTCTGTAATGCTTTGTCCTATACTGCTTTGGCATACACCATTGGAAAGGGCAGAGTTAGCTTAGCTTTCATTTGAACAATAGGGTGTGTGTGGGGGACAAGATGGCTGAGCGTCAGCTCCAGAAATGCGGAGATATGCGCAATAACTTTTTGATGCATCGGTATTTACGAAGTTTGACATGTAGTTATTCACTTAGGTGTTATTTGAGCTGTGTTTGTCACATTTTAAAGAGGTGTTTACACTTTGTAGACCAGATTTTTCTAATACCGAGTTTTCAAAAAAAAAAAAAAAGAAAATCACTTTTTCATGATCCTTAACAAAAAATAAGTTGGGTAAACTCTGCCAGAGTCCAACTGGGGGACCTTAGGGGACAAGATGAAGCATTACCATTTTTGTACAGAATCTGTACATGTCCTATCTTGAAGGTTTCTTGAAAAATATGAATAAGAGAAGTTGAATTATAATATTAGGCTACCTTCTAATCTGAATTGTTGAAGTAGCTTTTCTTCAGACTCTTGCTGGATATTCAGATCAATTAAATGAACAGAAAATCAAATCTATTATGTTTTTAATAAAGAAGATGTTGCAGAAGGATGAAGATGTCATTCATGGGTTGTGATTAAATGAATGGTGTTCACTGCTGAATGACTGAATGGCAGAGGAGCACACATCACATGTTTGTTCTATCCTTTAATGTGGCCTGTCTAATGATTATTATTGTCTTTCACAACCATCAACTGCCTAAGTCATAGACTTGTGTTGATAATGTGTGTAAAGGTGTAAAGTTGTCAGTGGTTACTGATAGAATAATTTTAAGTGAGAAAGAAGACAAACTCACTTTTTTCTCTTTCTGTTTTGTCTAGATGATGGCCCATATGGAAAAACTAAGGATATCTCTGGACCAGAACAAACAATGGCCTGTAGAAGACACAGTATACCAGGTATATCCATCCATCCATCCAGACATTTATAGAATATGAACACAATCACCTCTGCCTCATTTTGTGATCATCTTAGTTCATGTGTTCCCTCCGTCAGAGTACATCAGTAAAAGCTCCTGGGCTTTTATGCAAATATGAACACTACAAGGACTAATTAATGAAAGAGTGTGTTTCTGCAGATAAAGAGTGTGTGTGTGCGCGCGCGTATGCGTACGTGCATGTGCGTGCATGCCCCTCTGTGTGTTGTAGCACCCACAGAGATGTGTTTTGAAGCACCTCACTGATTCTGAGTGTTGCTTGAAAGATTTGCCTAATCTAGACATTTATCACTCCAAAGCTTGAGCTGGGGGGTGGGGGGTGCCACACTGGGCAAGGAAGAAATTGAGTCCAATGAGAGAGAGTTCTTGGTTATTTATCTGCAGTACTCTGTTGGTTTCTGTTGGCCGTTTATATCCAATAATGGCAATGACACGAGTAAAGACAATGGCAGGACCGATCAGCACAGCTCATTCCTTCATCCACGCATCATCATGGATTCACTCATTCATTTAGAAATATCATTCTCAGCTTCCTCTTCATTTAACAGTAGAGAGTAGGCTGTTTTCTTTGTTTACCTATTTTGTCATGTTGTGGAGTAGCTGCAGTGGCGCTGTTGGCTACTGTAAATAACAGTCAACATGACAACAAAACCCTCCTCCCTCACAGCTCGGGAGGGAGGGAAAAGACCGAGAGCCATGTGATAGTGTCTTTAATAAACAAAGACAATCTCTTGTACATCATCTCTTGATCCAAAGTTAATTCACAGCCTTGTTCTGAAAGTGATTGTTCATTTGAACCTGCTTATGTTTGGCTGAACAAATATTTGAAACCTAAGTCCCACTGAAGCCAGCCTGTCTTCACAAACTTTTACCATAAACTCTTACTACAGTGTGATACAAGGATGAAAGTGAATTGAATGTTGAGTATTGAGAATTATGCCTTTGTTAATATAGTTTTGGGAATGTATGCAGCACTGTACAATACTCTCGCTCACTGTACTTCTGTATGTAGGCATAGACATTCATTTGCTGTACCAATTTTGATATTAAATGTGACTTTGATGACCACTGTGTAGGTTGATTGCTTGCTTAATTTTTGCCACTTAAAAACTGATTTCTACAGAAAAATGTGTACAATGAAATATAGACAGCAAGAATCAGTTTTATTACACATAGGTTAATTGTGTTAATTAGCTGTTACTCGTGGAATAGCTGCAGGAGTGTTTCTTAACTTTCATTAACTGATGCTGATCTTATCCGAGTTTCACATTTACATTTTAGTCATTTTAGTAGATTCTCTCATTTTGAGCAGACAGGGGAATCAGAGTCTCACTCAAGGACGCACAGCAGCAAATGTCTTTAGTGTTTAGTTTTTACTGTTCTTATATCTTGACTTTGCTTTAATCCATGAATCAGAATGGAGCAAAGGCTGCCACTAACAATGTATCTCTGTGCTATATTTTGTGTGTTTGAGTGTGTGTTTGTATGTGTGTATGCATGTGTATTTATGTCCGTGTCCTTGCCTGTTTTGTTGGTGTGTATTTTGTCTTTATGTGTGTGTGTGTTTTTGGTTAGAAGCTCTGCGGGGGGTTACCATGGTGGAGCTGGTGAAGAAAGAAGGCAGCACACTTGGCCTCACTATCTCAGGAGGAACCGACAAGGACGGGAAACCACGGGTATCGAACCTGCGGCCTGGAGGACTTGCAGCCAGGTGGGTGGAACAGATGCATCACAAATAAGGAAGAAGCACAATAAACTCTGTACATTCAGTGTAGAATAAATCTATTTATTATGAAACAAAAGAGATACATGCTGCACAAAACACAGTATCCAGATTGTACATCCTTTCTCCCTCTGTCTGTGCAGGAGTGACCAGCTAAATGTTGGTGACTACATCAAGTCTGTGAATGGCATCAATCTGACCAAACTGCGGCATGAAGAGATCATCAGCTTGTTAAAGAATGTAGGAGAGAGAGTTCTGCTGGAGGTGGAGTATGAACTGCCCCCTACAGGTATGTATAAGTCACATCATGTGTGGCACCATTCACCAATGTGAGGTTTTGTATTGTCAATAAAGATAGACGTCTTTACAAACACATAGTTTTTCTGTGTATTTTTTTTCGGTATTACATTTGTAATCTCCATTAGCAAATAATATTAATTTGACTAGATCACAGCAGCAACAGGAGGAACAGTATGTAGAAAATGATTTAGCAACTATAAACATACATTATATTCTCTCTCTTCCTCTTCCTTCACTCTTTCTCACTATCCCTCTCAACCTACCCACCCCTCTCTCTGTTCTCAAAGCACCAGACAGCAGCTCAGGAGTTATATCAAAGACAATCGACATCTGTTTGCACAAAGAGGGGAACAGCTTCGGCTTCGTCGTGAGAGGTAACCGTCAGTAAAACAAACCAGTTTGGTAGCTGTTGTGAACTATAGTAATCTACACCAAATAAAGAGACAGTGCTGTGCCTTGTAAAAATAGAGACATTGAATAATCCCTTCCATTTAGTGGGGCTGAATTAGATGCGTACCATGTTAAGATATACAGTAGCTGTGTGCTCCCTGTGCCAAGAGGCAGCCAGCGGCTGCTCAGTCAAAATATGCAGTAGCTATAGGGACATATACAGTATACTGTTGCATACATGTGTGTATATATATATATATATATATATATAGTCACCTAAGAAAAGACTCACCTAAAACAGTGCATTTCATATGTGTACACTATCTGTATACACTGCTTGTCAAGTTAGACTGTCCATTATAAGATACTCGATACTCATAAGTATCTTATAAAACCCCATTACAAAAACTGCACTATCCCTTTAGAGATTCTAGTGCAGTTTCCCTAACTTTCTGCATGGAGAACCACTTTTTAAAGATCACAAACTACCGTGAACCAATTCCCAATACAAATTGTGAAAAGAGTAAATTTGTGCATAATTGACAGCCCTATGTGTAAAACTGAATATCATTTTGAACTGGTAAACAAATAATTTTCAAGAAATGTGTGGTAAATGAATTAAAATTATGTATGTGTATAAAATGTGTATGGAGAACCAAAAAAAACTCTCCCGTGACTCATCTGTGGGTCCTTACCCAGTCTTTGGGAATCACTTCTCTATTGATTTTAATTTTTTATTCTATTATATTTCATCTACGCGTTTGTAAGCATATTTCCCTGGCAGCTATCAGTTAAAGTTACATTTTCACTCTTTAAAAGAAAACACGAGCCATGTTGACAGGCATGTTTTACAATTTCAAAATAACAATGTAAAGATTTCTCATCTTGGTCATCATCATCTTTGTCCTTCTTTTCTGACAGGAGGCTCACAGGAAGACTGGCACAAGTCGCGCCCCCTAGTGGTCACCTACGTGAGGCCAGGTGGCCCTGCAGACAGGTAGATTGGACTTAACTATGGAAAAATGAAATCACTACACGTGTTATATTCACACTTAACATTTACATACACATGTCTACTGATACACTAACACATCACGGAAACATAAACCCACCACATGTACAATCAGAGCCCAATAAGTATGCTTTTATAGTTTATTTTAAAGGATAATAAACTGAGATAAATCTAACACACAGTTCCAGACAGAAGCTGGTGATTTTTCTGCACCTTCATTAAAATGTGCCCAAAGGGTAACAATGTCTTTCTTCGTGACCATCATTTTACAGTTATGCGTTGCTCAGAGCAGTAGCAGCATGAATCACCTCATATGCCATTTAATGTTGTCATCATGTGTCTGTCTAAGCCTTCATGTTTAAGCAATAAGATTTGCACAGCTTTAGTGTTCAAATGATGCAATGCAACAATCTAGAATACGAATTCCTACAAATCCTTCCAAGATAAAAAGAAAACATCCCCCTGCAAAGACGACTATTGTTTTCACTTTTTTTTTTCATGTTAGAGCAATAAAGTAGTATATGAAAATACAAAAAAATAAATAGCTGTAATGTTGAAAGGCAAATATATTTTTACATTATGTTAATAGATCACAACAGGAGACATCTTCATTTAAGCAAGTTAACAATTGGGAACTGGACTTCGGGCTGTTTGATTAGTGTTTTTGTCATTTCCTTAATAAATGGTTCAACATTCAAGTGGAATCAATATAAGACGGAAGCTGTTCTCAAAACCTGTGGTGAAATGTAACTGATATATTCCACCATTTTTTTATTGGCCTTCTCCTCAAAGCTTTGTGGAGGTTGTTGTGTGTAATGAAACTGTGAATTTTGGCTGTGGACTGGAGTAGTGGACCATACATACCTCTCTGGCTTATTGTGACAACTCAGGCATGGACAGGGTTAGCGCAGGTTGGCAGTTGGGTTAGTGACAGTTACACCAACCAACTATTCCATGTGACCTGAATTAAAAGGTTATGTTTATTATTGTATTGCAAGGGCTGCACGTACTGGCTTTTTTCACACAACTTTGTTTATTGGAGGCTATTAGGGTGTGAAAGTAGTTCTGTAACAAATTATAAACCCTGGCTTTAATTTTCACCCAAACATCCCTCGTGGCTTAATTTCTCAGCTGTTGCTGGACGTAGTCATTTGTCTTGTGTTCCTTCTCCTTCGACGAAGTGAAAATAAAGTGCCACCATTTTCCTTTGATCACTTCTGCAGCTTTTTGCATGGGTTTGGCTAAATTCATTGTCCAGACTGCCTACACATATATATGTATAGATAGATATATACATATATACATATATATATATATATATATATATATATATATATATATATATATATATATATATATATATATATATATATATATATATATATATATATAAAATCTGGGCCAATACCAGGATTAACTTTTCTTACTTTTGAATTATTTTTCCCCTGAAGCTCATCTTTCACCATCTTAAGCAAATTCATCCTGAAAATGTAGGTCAGTCCACAGGAATCGGATGAGATAGTCATGCTGCTTTATAAACCCTATATGGCCACTTGGAGAAAACTCAATCTCCAGAACCACAAAGTCCCAGGAGTGCTGAAATTTTTTGGCATTACCAAGTGGGAATTAAAGTTAAAGTGAGAGAGTCACAGTGTTTTTTTTTGTTTGTTTGACTGTTTTTTGTTTTTTTCACAGGACAACAATGAAACTGCTTTCACTGCATCATCACTTGAAATAGATTTTATTAATAGGAAAACCTTTAAGCAGTCTTCATGTCAATGATACCCTTGAAACTTTGATGGGTAACATATTTTTAGCATTGTTTATGAAGAAAAAATCCAAACCACCCTTTCAAAATTATGTAATTAAAGTGATCTGAGAAACATCTAGACATCTGTACCTACTCAAGGCTCTATTTTGAGCCTTGGTGAGATCTGGCCTGTCATGGGAGACTGTGACCATTTAAGGGACAGTTCAGAAGAAAAAGGTGCTCATACCAGTGAAAAGGTCACTATTACAGCAACTTAAAAAAGGTAAACACAATACAATCCATGCCAGTATGGACAGAGCCTTTCAGAGATTAAGAGATTATTTTAGATCAGTCATATGACAGTTCTTTCTATGTTCAGACAGCCTCCATTTGTGGAGACACCTATTATTCTTGTTGTTCTGCTCAGTATAGCTTTAAGGCAATTTATTTAAATCAGGACAGACCTACAGTAAAATAAATGATGGGTAAATAAAAGCATAAAAGAATAAGTAGTATTATTATCCATTCACGTAGTTTTCAAGTAACTGGAGAATTGTGTTCCTTTCTCGGAAGATTCACATGAACAAACTCCAGTGAAATGTTTTTGTGCAATTAACTTGACCTTCGAGATTGGCAATACAGGAGACTGCAATGGTTGGAATCCATAGGCCCAAAGTCATGCTTGCTTTCACTCAGTTTTATATAGAGCCCCTTTCTTCAAGGCCCCCAAAGTCTCTTGAAACACCCTTGTTTCTCTTTCATGTGGAAATTAGTCAAATGACTGGAGACATCAGATTGTTTAGTCTAAACTGAAGTGTATGTTGTCGTCATATGTCATGTTGGCCTTGGAGTCACTTTCACACTGCTCACCTTTTACCCAGGTTGGAGCCAAGGGTAAAACCATTTTCGTGTCAGTTTAAACTTTTATTCCAGATTTTTTCTTCAGGGGTATTAGCGTCATACTTTACAACCTCTGGCTGGTATGGTGACAGCTCTGTGTTACTCACACTCTGAAATCATGCATAAAGCATCTATCAGCTGTCAAACGCAGTCATCTGCATGAAAGTTTTAAAGTGCTACATCTCAATTTTTATTTTATTTTTTTTTGCAATGGAATGAACGATTTTCTTGAAATACCTTTGAGTGCATCGTAAATATCAAGTCTCTGAAAAGGGATAATTACTCAAAGTTAACTGAAACTAAATTGCAACAAAGTTCCATCCGTCTTATAATGGAACATAAAACAAATCTAAATATTAAACATTAATGTTTCTATGTGAATATTTTAAATGTTGGGAAGCACAGCGGTATAACCTGTGATCAAGAGTTTCCACTGACTGCATTTGTCTCTTTGATCTCAAGGAGATTTTATGCATTTATGTAAATAAAGCTCATTTCAACATTACATAGTCACTGGAGACAGGAAGGACTGGTAAAAAAAATAAAAGAGCGGAAAGAGCTTAAGAAAGGATGTATGGGGGTAAATTAGAATTTCTAAAATATGATTCTGTAAACGTTACGTTAGGATTGTATAGTTTTTTGAGATCATCATTGTGGAATAGTCTTTTTTTTATTGTTATAAAAACAACAAAATGCAGTTGAGCCGACACATTATCAGTCAGTCAGTGATAAAGGGCTCCAAAAAAACACTATAAAAAGAGTGGATATAAATAATAATTATTTTGTTTTACCAGATAAAATGTTTAAGAACCAGTTCTCATTTACAAATATGACCTGGCTATCATAAATTGCACTTGGATGAGGGGTCACTCACTCACTCACTAGCTTGTGTCTTCGGTCTTTCTTGGTGGTGTGAGATGCACTTTACGATCAAACTTCCTTCCCTGTGTATTTCCAGAGAGGGAACATTACGTTCCGGTGATCGCCTGCTCAGTGTGGATGGTTTGCCGCTGCACAACATCAACCACAGCGATGCCCTCATCGTGTTGGCTCAGTGTGGCCAGGAAGCTCTGTTCCAGATAGAGTACGACGTTGCCATCATGGGTCAGAGACCACACACACACAAACAGATGCATTAAATAAACCTTTGGGAATAGATGTTTGTAGACTGTTCTAAAATGCCACTGAAATAAAACAAAAAAAAGAAGGAAAATGGATTGTTTTGTTGATGTGCTGGCATTTGCTGCTACCTCAGGCTGAACTCTGACTTTTTCCTGGATTAACCTTTAAAACCTAACCATAATGCATTGCTTAGATCACTTTGGGTGCTTTCATGAACATTGTCCGCCTCAAAAAAAAAATCTGCAGGATCCTCCTCTCTGAAAGTGAGAGCTACTCTGCTGTGTTTGAGTGTCAGTTTTATGATTTGTTTGTTTGTTTTATTATTAATCAGACACAGTGACAAATGCTTCAGGTCCACTATTAGTGGAAATTGCAAAGTCGCCAGGAGCTACACTGGGCATCATGCTGACATCAGCCAATCATCAAAACAAGCAGGTCATTATCATCGACAGGGTTAAGCCTGGGAGTGTGGCAGACAGGTAAACACACACAAAATGTTTACATGCTTGCACTTTTGATCTTGATACACTTTCTATAATCTATGTTGAACTTGAGTATATATATATATATATATATATATATATATATATATATATATATATATATATATATATATGCTCAGTCTATGATTCTTTTCTCTCTTAGACCATATAAAGGCCTAAACCTGTTGGAGCCCCTACATAATCTAATAAAAGCTACTGTTTTTATAATGTTATGTTCTACTTAAACCACAAAGTAATCAACCAGATTGAAGTTATGTTAGTAAATGACAACAACAATGCAATGTTTACAGTGACTGTTCATGATGTCAGTAGTAAATCAATACCGTGCTTATGTTGGTGCCCTACAAGCCTTGCTGTCCTTTTGTTACCCATTGGCCGTTAAGGACTCTGCGTTGACTTCCATTTATTTGGACATCATAGCCCTAAACTTACCAACAAAAGGTTCCTAAAACGAGCAGAGACACATGCACACAGGCTGTGTCCAGCCCTATAACTCACACAGACAGTAGGAGACAGGATTCTGCCCCCAGCCTCCGTCTGGCTCAAAAATATACATGAAACGCTTGAACCTTTTGTCAGGGCACAACCAAGCACTAAAATAACCTCCATCAACAGAACGGTTTGAACTGTGGAGGTTCACCATATGTCACTTTTCTTTCCCACATAGTCTCCAGAAATTTGAACCACAGCATGTGTCGGCGCCAATGTGCCGTTTTCAAACCAAACAAAAATGTAATATTTCTCAAATATGAGTATTGATATACTGGTGACAAATATAAGCACATGTATTACATAATGACTCTATGTGGTAACATGAAACATGGTAATTAATTATAGAGGCAGTTTACAGTGGGATAATGTAAAAATATGTAACTCCAACTTTTAAAGGGAATGCTCTGTCCTTCAGTTATGATGTTTACTCAAGTAAAAACAACTAGTAGCTACTTGAGCTAGTGTGATTTATCGTATTGTGTCATATTGTGAGTTACCCTGTCATTACTACCATTTTTCTTTTTATCGGATTTCACAGATGTGGAGCATTGCATGCAGGCGATCACCTGCTGTCCATAGATGGGACATCGACAGAACACTGTACCGTCCTTGAGGCAACACAGCTATTAGCAAGCACAGCAGAACTGGTCAAATTGGAAATATTACCCTCCAATCAGACGAGGCTGGCAGGGAAACAACATGACACAGGTGGATAGAGTTCAAACTGTTTTTTTTTACCTTAATTTACACATTGGACAGCATTAAACAGCATTGGAACAGCTTTACTTTAAGCCATACATGATTGCCCTCTGAGCCCTGTGCAAACTGAAGTTCAATATTAGTGTGGGTTGATATATGCACATGCACATAAAGATTATTCTAAATTTGACAAAACCATTTTCCTATAACACATACATTACCGCTCTCATGTAAATCAAGACCATTACTGAGTATCTTTTTTAAATAGCATGCAACACACCAGCTCTCTGCTGCAGCTAACAATTACTTTGGTAGTCAACTAATGACTTGATTATTTTTTCCGATAAGTCGATTAGTCACAATTTAAGGGGAAGTTTACCTTGTCAGAGACATCTCAGCCACATTGGAATATTTACATGAACCCGGCTCTGGCTCGTAGAGCTTTGCCCTTTATTTGCAGTCAAATCAGTTTCAACAACTTCGCATTAGACATACGTTTCACTGCCTCCACTGTGAGTCTCACTTATATCCACTCAGGACATTTGTGCTGAAAGAAATGTTTGCTGACGTGATCACAGAGTTCTGTCTTGCAGAGGCAGCATTCAACGTCATGGTTTATTTAAAACCACACACTTTTGAAAGTTTTGGCGAAAGTCCTCCATTTTTCATTTGTTCTTTTTCGATGATTCAGAATGGAATTGTTGTAGATAGTGGGAGAATTAGGTCTACTGCCCCCATCACTTCCTGTTGCACATTGCAGTTACTGGACGTGGCTTGCTAGATGCGTGGTTTTAAACTCTATCACTAAAAACAAATCTGCAGCAACCAACTAATCGTTGCAAACATACTATATGTGTTTGTATACACATTACTAATAATTACTACTACTAATAATAATACGATTTTTTTCATTCTGACAAATCTGACTTTTAAAATGTTGTCCACATATGAAATGAAATTCAAATCCATAGTCATTTTTGTTTTGTTTTTCGATCAATAATTGCCCCCTTGCACATTGAGCACATCAGTAAGAGAAAATGTAATTTTACTTGCCTTGTTGTCTCACAAGAACGCTGATTGAGAAATATTTTCGGCTGCAGTGGCAGCTTTGTGCTTAATTAGTTGTAGGAGTGTTTCCTCACCCGTGGTCGAGCAGCGACTTCTCATCTGCAAGAGAATTAGTGCCAGTGGATTCACAGGGGGAAATGCTGATGCCAATGGCGGCTTTATTATCCCAGGTTGTTGCTGCACAGTCGACAGATTTAAGTATGAAATAGCTGCACTACACACATAGTGGTACACATCTAGAAACATGTGACTGCATGTGATAGCATGTGCACAGGTTCGTACACGTAACAAAGCTGCCAGTATTACATTCAGATGAACATGTATTATTTACATCCTTTTTCTCTCCACACTCGCGTCTTGTTTTGTGTGTGGAAAAATGTGTTTTAATTTTTCTATGACCTGATTAGAGACCCGAGAGAGGATGAAAAACACTGCAGGATTAAGAGACGAGGCTGAAAGACTGAGAATAAAAATGAGAAATTCTAGACTTTAATTAGACTAAAACTTTTTACTCCAGGCTACTTTCTATACAGATTGTATGGGACAGTCATTTTAGCTTGGTATGAGAAGGAATGGAGAAGAGGGAGAGCTAAATATAGAAGACGCAAATGAATAGGAAAAAGAACGACAGGAAGTATAATGGCAGTATGATATTTGATTAAAGTCATAACTGCTCTCTTATAGTTGTCAGCATCTGCTTATGGCCTGCTACCTCCTTCTCATAATTCAATTCAAACCCATATTATTTGCATGTCCTTACAAGTATCACCAAAAGAAACCCAACAGGAACACAATGAGAATCCACTTGGCAACAGTGGAGAGAAAAAAAACAATCCTCGAATGACGTTTCTGATTATCGTTATATTGCGCTGGTGAAAGAGGACTGACTCACAGACTTGCTGTGTGTGTGAGACAAATGAGAAATCTGGGTTGTAAATAACTCCATGGTTCTTTACAGTAGAACTGGAGGCCATGGTAATGCCATCCAGGTTGATTAAATGTTCAGATGGTGCTTCCCTAAGGTATTAGGGCCAGGGACCATAACTTTGGTTTTGTCTGTGTTCATGGATATGTATAATTGTGTGTCATCTGCATAAAAATCCAAATTTAGGTTGTCTTTTTTTAATAATACTGCCTAGAGGAAGCCTGTGCAAGGTGAAAAGAATTGGTCCGAGAACCGAACCTTGTATTTTTACACCTGTAATTTCTTCTCTACTCATCTCCCATCCTTCATCTCCTCTCCAAAATATCCCACATTTCTCATCCTGTCACTTTCTTATCTTCTGTCTCATTTATTGGTCTCTTTTCATTTGTCTCTATGTAGTCAAATGTATTATTTCCTTCTTAGTTCCTTTTTTTAAGTTAGGGTGAGGTTTCATGGAAGATGGAAGTAATTCATTTTTGTGTGTTTCTGTGCTTGCATGTGTGTGTGTGCATGTGTATTCCAGTAAAGGTCCAAAAGTCGGACCACCCACACTCCTGGGACCCCTGTGTAAACTTCTGTCACCCTTTGAACTCCACCCTGTCCAATACAAGCTCCACCCTCAACAAATCATGGACCGCCTCCAACAATAACACCATCAGTAGCCTTGATTACTGCAAGTGTAAGAACAGAAATTCTTAATTTTCTTCTTCATCCATTCTCTCTATTACTGTCCTTCATTTCACATTAAATATAATTAAGTACTGATGCAATGATTAACCCTATTTTATTTGTTTTGCCTGTGCAATGCACCTAGGGAACAGTGGACATCATGCTTTTTTTTGTCTGTTTTTGCAGCTCTAGTGTCAGCAAGCTTCTCCCCTGGTTCTACAACCACATCAGGCCCGAGTAGCCAGAGCTCCAACACTTTACCAAGGCCTTCAGTTCCCATGAGTCCACGGAACTCATTGCTAAAACGACGGCAGAGAAAGAAAGAGCACAAAAGCTCCTGTAGGCTCCATAAATATATCTGTCGACCTGTTCTTTATTTTCATTGTTGTGGAAACTATGTATCCTTATGGATCGACCTCACACATTTTGTATTTGTGCATTTAGTATCGCTGGCATCCAGTTCGGTGGGTCCAGGTGGTCAAGTCGTTCACGTTGAGACTAGTGAGGTAGTCTTAACAGGCGACCCTCTCAATGGTTTTGGTGTCCAGCTGCAGGGAGGAATATTTGCCACTGAAACACTGTCAGCACCCCCACTCATCAGATTCATAGAGCCCGACAGCTCTGCAGAGAGGTGAGTGCAATAAACTCTCTCTTGATTAGCTTCCTGTATAGTGTTTAGGATTCCTGGTTTTCACCCAGGTTGCCCCAGTTCGACTTCTGGTATGGGAACTGTGTGTTCACTGCTGGTGTGTAATAAGGATGGTTTAAATGCTTAAATGAACAAGATTTGCAAAAGAAAATTTCAGGAAGTCACTGGGTGATTTTGGCCAAATAGCTATATTTCACAGAAGGAACTGAACCATTTCTGTGGATGATTTCATTCAACACGTGTAGTTAGAAATAATGTATGCATTTTTATATCAATTGTAGCTGTTTTGGTATTGCCCAGAATGTGTATCACTTTTTTCAAGGGTGTTGAGTCCTGTTCAAGCATTGTTAGACATCATCTGTCTAAACAGGCCTTTGACAAATTTATGTATTCAGATTGTCTCTAATCCATTTCATTGGACTGGATTATTTTCCGACGTGCACTTGTGTATTTTCTATTTTGGCAGTTTGTCTGTAAAACAAAGTAACACATAAAACGTTGCTAACATATAAAGTTGAAAACAACAAGGTGAGTACTATGTACACTAGGTATAACTGATGTATCACACAAGTCTGATGGTTCTATGGTATAATAACAGTAATCTGATTGGCTTTGTGATGTGTGTTGGTGTTTTGTATAAAGGCATTTTGAAGCCTTTATACACACACACACACACACACACGTAGGTGGGGATTTTGTTAATACCCACCTGCATATGTGTGTGTCACTTCAGTTCATGCATTTGTGCTAACAGCATCGACATCTCTGGATTCTCAGTTTGCATTGTGTGTTTACTGATGTTCTCATTATATAAGCAAGCTCTCTCTAAGTACTGAGCGGGTTTCTGCACCCTGAGGCCCCAGTGCCCATGCTAACAACACTAATTAGCCAGCTTCCCCTCTCCCACGTCAAAGAGATCGATTAATAACCTCTTTTCTGCCTGACAGGGTGAATCCAAATGAACCCCCTCACACCCTAAATTATACTCAACCGGAGTTTATCCTCTTTAACTCCATAAGTTTTGTGCAGTGGTGAAATTCAAGAACCTTTAGCACTATAGCCTGTAATTATCCTGCATTAGTGCTGCTAGAGGTTTCATTCAAAATTTAATGCAGTTCATTATCACAAGAAACAAAAAAACATTGAGTATTGGTGATGACAAGAATTAAACATCTAAACGTGCTTGTTATGCTGAGGCAACTCCTCTGGTTTATGTGCAAAAACTATGAAAAACTGAGCCCACCTCTTCCTTGATTTATAATGTCAACATTTTACTGAAAGTGTTGTGGTCTCAATCACTAGTTTCAGGTTTTCTTCAATTCTATTTGATGTCTATTTTGTGAAGTACTGTCCCATTTAGAGCCAAATAGATAATGAAGTACAGCTGACTGCTTGTACCGCCCACTGGTCCACAAGCTCTCGGTCAGGCCAAAATGTTTTCTTTTATTTACAAAAAACAAGATAGTGCTAGATAAACTGCAAAAAATGTACAACTCAGTCCACAAATCAATTGGTGACACCATAAAGGGTTGCTACTCATTGTACACCAAAGACATACCTGGGCATCTGTTAGGGCACCGTCAGTCAGAGTCGGCAAGCATTCAATATTTTTCACACTGCTCTGAGAAGATAGTTTTTGTGAAAAAAGTGACAGTTGGTGAATCACTTTTGATGCAGACATTACAGAACACATTACAACTGAAGCACCAGTTGTTGGTAATGCTTGACAAAGTTTCCAAAGTCTCTCACAGCACGATAGAGCTAAAGTAGCAAACTTGGTGACAGAGCAGGAACTGCTGTGATAGCTCATTTGCTCATTTTTTGGTAAGTCAAGATGCTGTGCTGGAGGAGCAGAGACGGGACACACAAAAGACACGTTACTGCTACTGTGCAACATATGGACAATGTGGAGATTAAACTGCATAAATGCTTCCTGTATTTTCTGGATGTGTTCCAATAAAAATATTGGTTAAAAAATTATACTTTATGGTCATTATAGAATTTAGAATCTAATGATGGCCTAATAGTTTTGCACATTACTGTAGCTTTAAGTGTGGTTTTGAAGACTATACACTTGAGCGAATGTTGTCTTTGGAAAGAAAAACCTATAGAGATTACTTTTTTGATGAGTTTTACTTTGGTTCAATGAGCATCTTAGGAACTGCAGGTTTGATTTAGACATTTTTTTTGTGGTTGTAAAACATTCTGAGAGGCTTCTCTTTGAGTTCACATGCCTATATCTCAAAATCTGGACTACCACATTCATACAATACCTCTTGAATGGAAGGTAGTAAGACTTTTCACGACTTAAGTTATGTCAGCTCTCGCATGCTTGACTTTTCTCACTGCAGTTGCACTGATTTATGTTGCAAAAAGCCAAGTTTGGGGGGGGTGGATGTTTTGCGAACAGAAATCCAAACAGCAGCACTGGGAGCTGCAACAGCTAAAAATAATACAAAAATGACATGTCGCACAGCAGGGACTAAGAAGCTGCTTTTGGGATCATCCTGCCTCTCTAAAGGAAAACAGAAGATCCGTGGTAGGGTGCTGCTGAGCATTAGTACACCTACGTGTAAGACATTTTTGCGCTTGCATTTTCAACTTGGGGGTGGTCATATCTAAATAGCTTCAGTAAGTGACAACAGCAGTGACAACAACATTGCATGTACGATGTGCACCAACCCTCATGATGTTTGTGGCAAACTTTCTCCTTATAGACAGCAGGAAAAATGCTATTCTGTCCATAATTCAGGTAAGCAGTGGGTGGCCTTTCCTTTGTGCAGTAAAGCAGGCCCATTTTTCTGCACAAAACACATCCCCAGTGTCTCAAAGAATAATAAAATGAAAGCAAGTCTTACGGTCTGTGGGCCATATCCATAGCACACTATCAAATCAGGGGGCCCTCAAAAGTTTCTGGATTCATGCACAAAAATTGTCATGTATAAAATGGCCTATATATCACTCTTCAAAGTCACACTCAAACATACAACACAAACATTTGGAACATGTCCCACAGATCCAGGAGCATTGCAGACTACCCTTCATGTCTATATTTTACTCAAGCAGAGATTTCAGTCAAAGCTCGGAAAGATGAAATGGACAAAAAAAGGTGTAGGTGGATATGGAAACTGGAGCTGACTGTCAAAATGATAAAGAATATGTAGGCTCCAGCACTGGCACTGTGAAAAAAAGGATAATCACGTTAACTCAGTAAAGTTATATTTTGGAAAGAAAACTTTATATGTGTGGTGATTTTAACCTTCTTCGACATTACCGCGGTAACTCTTGTTGTAGGTGCGGCCTGCTTCAGGTCGGGGATCGTCTTCTGTCAATCAATGGGATCCCCACGGAGGATGGGACTCTGGAGGAAGCCAATCAGCTTCTCCGAGACGCAGCTCTGACCAATAAGGTTACACTGGAGATAGAATTCGACGTAGCAGGTGTGTGACGTTAACAGAAGGTTAACATGCAATTAATCACGGTATGTCTTAGTCTTTTTCATAGCTTACAACATCTACAAATCTCAGAAAAGTGTTTTGAAACAACAGGTTTAGCCACATTAGAAACAATTATGTTGCCTATTTTTAACCATTTGCAGTAGTTTTGGTCTTTTGTGGAATTGAGGGTGATGATAACCATTTCCTTGTTTTGAATGCTTTAACACAATTGGTAACCTGTGTTTAGGTTTGGACACAAAAAGCATCTAATTTAGGGCTGTGAATGTGTTTGTGCTACAGAGTCAGTGGTGCCTAGCAGTGGTACTTTCCATGTCAAACTGCCTAAGAAGAGAGGAGTGGAGCTGGGGCTCACCATCAGTGGTAGCAACACACACACACACACACACACACACAAAGACACCAAATCTTAAAGTGATGTAATTTCTGTTTTGAAGACCTGCTTGTGAAATGTTCAAATGTCAGAATTCCCATGACACACACCAATAAACATGCATTTTGCAGGATAGTCATCCCTGCAGGGAAGCTCAGCTGTAAACATCAGTGGTGATTATAAAAAGATATAGATAACAGGGCACATATTTGCAGTCTGTTTTTCTCTCTGCTGTCTCTTCCCAAGACAGTGGCCCCACAAAATATTACCATAACAGTATGCGTACTAGCCTTTCGGACATTTATATGTGATTGTTTGATTTGAGGCTGTTATACAGTGTTTGATTCCAGTTAATGCATGGGTCAATAAGTCTGTGAAAGCTAGAAAATCGCAACCAAGAGAGCTCTGGACCTCACTTGACTCGGTTTGCTCACACCACCATGTTTGCAGGAAAAGCTTCTGAAAAATGGGAGGTATCAGTGCCGGTTTCAAGCTGTAAAAGTTCCCTGCGCACTTTTTATTCACAGAGATCAAACCTTGTATCACATAACCTGACAGTGTTCCAAAGCTGCAGTACTGTATTCAACTTTCTGATAAAACTTTCCCTCATCCTACTCAAGAGGATGCTTTCCACGCATTTTAATTCATGCATGTATCAGCAAGATTCAGCAAGATTTTTAAGTCAATTAGCATTAGAGTCTGCAATGATGCTGAAGAGATTTGTAGGTCCAGGTCGACAGTTAAGGGGAACCTTAAGAAAAACTTAACTTGCAATGATCATGCCCCCAACTTTGTCAAATTAAATAAAGATTGTACAGTATTTTTTTACATTTTACACACTTTCACACCAGTAACCATCACTTTAACATCAGTAAGAGGTGTAAAAACTAAACACTCGTTGTAAATTACCTTTCCCTTAAGTCTCCCCTTAACTGCCAAATGGGAAGCTGCAAGTCAGGATAGTCTGGAGTTATACTATACTGTTTCTGGAGTAGTGGGTATACATGTTTTCTCCACTGAAGGCGTATGCAGCTGCTTAGTAGAAGAGCCAATAGGAACATATTCTTCTTTTTCTGACTCTGACTTGCCCCTTGATTGGTCAAAGTCTCCCTTAAGTAGCCAGATTTCACCAAGGCTGGAAATGCATTTTCATATTGAAAAGTTGTTTCAATGAAAATGCAATAATTACTCAAACATATGTTGCCTACACCAGGTTGGAGAAATGAATTGCCATTGATGTGTCTTAAGTATTGGCATGGACTCCACAGTGATCTTATTCCAAATTCAAAACTTACTTATTATTGGTGGTTTCTTTCGTTACACTGTAAAATTGTTGTGCTGCTGCTGACATCTTGATTAAAACACTCTCTAACCTTCATCCAGTGTTTAATAATAATGATGAGTCAGAAATGTGTTTATGATGCCGTGCGCAAAGATGAATGGCTTTATTTTTCCCAGCATTAAATCAGTGATGGGTAGACTGTCGAACCTGGCACATATTTAAATGTCTGTATTAAAGATATAAATGCGTAAGTAAGTGGGCTATTAGAATGGATTGAGCACTATTAGGATCCACAATGTACTCACCATTATCTCCAGACTGGCTGAGATTATGTAAAAGCTTTAAACAGCCAACAGTCATTTTAGGGAGGTAACTGTGCCAAGTCTAACAAATCCTCTTGCCTTCTGAATATTTTCAGTTTAAGCTTGTCTCCGGACAAGCTTAAACTATCTCTGGACAGTTTAAGCTTGTTTAATTCAGCTGTGTTTTATTAGGAGGACCTGTATATAATATAGGAAGCTCAGTAGGTCATGTTAAATTAATTCTGTAATTTCTGACAGCTCTGATGTTTAGATGATAGCTGCTGTGACTGGATCAAATCAGAAATGATGGAAATTGACTCATCTCTATTTTAAAATGCCTCGAACAACAGGCTACATTGGATAGCTCAAAGAATGGTGCAATGGCGCCATCTACCAAATATAAGTGATAATATCTGACAGTATAAAAGAGCAACAAATGTGAACTCCTCTACCAATTAGTGTAGATTTACAGTTAGAATTTATTTACTGCTGATATTAAAACATTCACATATTGCCCAGTGTCTGTCAAGTAGTGTTTTACTTTGGACCAATATTTTGATCAATGCTTTGTTTCATTCCTATCAAAACAATAAACTCCTATGATGGTATAGACCTCCTTATAAATTAAGTAATCGAGGTAGTGTCATGTTATGTTACAGTCGCACCATGTTACAGATGCATTTATTGTTCCCTTTTGTTATCATTGCCTTTATTTTTATTAGCAGTGGTGGAAGTGTATTCAACAGCGTTGTTGTACTTTGTTGTTGATGTTGACATCTCTGTCCACAGCCAGTAAGAAGGCAGGTGAGCCCCTCATCATTTCTAACATCAAGAAGGGCAGCATGGCCCACAGGTATCTGACATGTATATTATTCTATGCTATTATGTTCTATTCCATTCATTGTGTCAACTGTGCTTGGGTCTATTCTTATGATTTAATCATCATCATACTCACCTCCAGGACAGGAACACTGGAGCCTGGTGATAAGCTGTTGGCTATTGACAACATCAGACTGGAGAGCTGTTCTAAAGATGACGCGGAGCAGATCCTCCAGCAGTGTGAGGAGCTGGTCAAACTAAAGATACGCAAAGATGAAGATAACTCAGGTACATGTTTAACTATATATTAGTTTAAGTTGGTCCTGTGTTTGCAGTATCAGTAAATAATTATGTAATAATTATTGTTAGTCGTACTATTATTCTTGTTGTTGTTAATATTGTTAATTTGACTTGTTTTATACTTCATCTGTTTAAAGATGGGCACTTTCAGTGTTTTACCACTGGGTGGTAATGTTAGTCTTCATGTGAGATACTGGAAGCTTTATATTTTATTGATCTTGGTGAGGCAGGAGCTGCAGGATATGAACTGAAAATCCAATGTGAAACAATAACAACAACATGCAATGAGAACATGCAGAAAAACATATCTAAGCCTTGAATCCTTGAGTCTTAATCCCTCTCAAGTGTCATTCTGCATTGTTATTCAGTGTCACCTTACCACTGCCATCTTGCATTTGTGTGATTGGATGAGTTAAATGAACGTGTCCAAGTGGTTTCAAAGAGACTCTGTCTATCTGTGGTTTGATGTGATGTTGAGGGATTATGTAATCATGCTAGAATATGACTCAGCGGGTATAATGGCACGCACATCCACTAAACATGCGCACACATTTGTACATCTATCCAAGTAAGGACGTTCATAAGGACTTTTTTGAATTTTGAATTTAAACCTTTTACATCACAAATAAATCATTAAACCTGACCCAAAACTAACCATAACCCACAATGAAATTAATGACTATATTACTTCTTATATATTATCTTAATGTCTTCCTCAGTGAGGTCTAACACTCAAACTGGTCCTCTGTACTTTACAATCATACAAGTACACATACACACACTCAGAAATGCGGAAACTTGATGACGGGGCATTCTTCTCCTTGGTTACCTAGGAAACTGTTTTCTCACCAGGGTTAACATACTTCTAGACTGAGGTGTTTTGTGTGAGTTTGTGTGTGCATTTGCATTTTTATTACCTCTTTAGGAACTTGTTCAGAATAAACACTGGCCTTGTCAGGACCAGTAGTCATCATAGAGACCATTTCTGGGCACAGGGGAGATGTGAACTGTGCTCCACATACACATGTGATTTTTTTACTCTGCTAGATAATATAAAGATATAGCTTATTAAATAGCATTTTGCATTCAAAAACAACATCAACAGATATCTATTAAACAATGTGTTCACAGGTATAACAATATAAACAATAACAGACCGTTATAGCCATTGTGTCTGGTTATGGACAGCACTCGTACATGAATTGGGCTACTTAATATTAAAGTGATAGACACTATGTGTACATTTTTTATCATTGGTAACAATGTCAGTGATGGAAAATATTTGGTTGACTGAGTTGAGTGTGCCTAATACACAGTACCATTTGTATGATTTACTCCTTCGTCTGTGTGTGTGTGTGTCAGATGAACAGGAGACGTCAGGCAGCATCATCTACACAGTGGAGCTGAAGCGGTATGGAGGCCCTCTGGGTATCACCATTTCAGGCACAGAGGAGCCTTTTGACCCCATCACTATATCTGGCTTAACCAAGAGGGGCTTGGCCGAGAGGTATATAAACTCTTTCTCTCTCTCTCACTCACACACACACACAGCTGTGGAGCACTAGAAAATCCCACAGATTTTATTTCCATCATAGATTTTAAAATAAAATGATTATCATTAAAATAATAATATCCAAGATAATGATTGTGCTTCCATAAACCAAATTACGAGCTGCAACTGTGAAAGAAAATGTTAGCTTTAACATGCTTTCGTCAGTCACATGGCTAACTTCATTCCTTCTAGTGGGAGTTCTATGAAATCTAACTGGTAAATGTTACCCTTATAAAGGATATATGAGTGGTTTATTTTTTCCATTATGAATGATAATAAACAATTACCCACAAATTATAACACAGTTGCACACATATAAAACACATCACCATTGAATAATGACTTACTACCAACTCTAACAGTCAGAAGGGAGTCTTCTGCATGTGCCTAAAGCTGGCCATTGCAGAATATACAAGACAAATCAGGAGCTTCTGTACTGAGAAAGGCTCCTTGTAGCTGATGTCAAGGTAAACAAAAGGTAAACAACATTTTGAAGTGTAACTAAGCCACTTTATTTCAAGTGAAAGCCACTGTATATGTGTATGTATTAATGCTATTTGTTGATCCAGGTGCAAATATTCACAATGTATTTTAATGTAAAATATTGAAATTATACATCACGATAACGATCTATTAGCTCTACCATCTACTGCATTCAAATATTGTCAAAGGCTATTTTAGACCTTGCTTGCATCACTCTCTTGTCTCATTGTCCCAGACTCCTCCCCTTTTTTTAAATGCAGGAACTGTTCTGTGGTCTTCCTCTCTCCACCATGTGAAGTGTAGTGTGAGCAGCACCTTGTTAGATATAAGTGCAACTTGGGGGTCAGATTTCACTACCAGACCACTGCTCTGCACTCCCCTTCTTTCCTCCTCTACCTCACTCAGGGCTCAGCCCACTTCTTTTTGGCATTTCAAATCAGGCACTGGGTGGAGTTATCTGCAGAGGAGAGGGTTTAGTTACACTTTAATATTTGCATTTGGCCATATAACATAATAAATTAAACTTTCACTGCTAAGTTAACCCTTCTGTGACCAGAAGCATCTGTACTTCTCATGACTGTAACTCTTATGACCGTTATATCTCATGATATCGTGATATCTAGAAAATTATTTTTTTAGATAGATAGCTACATACTTAATTCATCTCACAGAGAAATTCACTTTAAATTCACACATAATTCAGATTGGCACAGCACCCTGCGCGACCCTTATGTGTAGGATTAAAGGATAGAAGACGGATGGATGGATGATTTGCACCCATATACTTGTCATTACGGTAGCCCTTAGGACTTCAGCGGAACGACCGTCCATTCACAAACAAGGTTCACCAGCGCGTCACATGTTTGTGATGTGAGCTTATTCCTAACGGTTCATAACTGCCAGATATCGTAAGTGAAAGTTATCTTGGAAAAAAAGGGAGCAGAAAGGGGCAGAAACACTCACTCATTGAAGATTTTTTGACAATACTACAGCCATAAAATCAATATAAATCAAGATATCATTGTCTTGATGGTCATAAGAGGGTTAATGCTGATGTTAAAGGAGAGGACAATGAGGCAATGAAACAATGAGATCTGAGATTTCACAGTATAACTTACTGATGTGGGCCACACTGTTGAGTAGTGGCTAGCACTGTTGCCTTACAGTAAAAAGACCCAGGTTCACGGCCTGGTCCAGAGGGCCTGTCTGATGTTTGCATGTTCTCCTTGTGTGTGCATGGGTTTTCTCCAGGTATATTTGGACACTCTTCGGAGTGAACATGAGTGTGAATAGTTGTTTGTCTGTGTTTGGACTGTGATGGACTGGTGACCTGTCCAGGGTGTTCCCTGCCTTTCTCCCTATGTTATGCTCCAGCAGTCCACGTGACCCTCAAGTGGAGGATAAAGCGATAGACAATGAATGCATGAACTAATTGCTGTGCTTATTCATGAGTTATTAAATGTTAATGCCCTCAATATTAACATAAATATATATATATATGTGTATGTATATATATATATATATATATATATATATATTGCATATAACATTATTTATGAGTCCTATTATTAAAATATGCACCTTTTCCCATTGACTCAAAGAGATTATGGATATCAGCTCATGTCCACAGCAGTGGAGAGTGAGCAATAGATGACATTAATGGTTTCTTGACTCATGTCCATCCACTGGTGAATTCAGTTTCTATCCTGTCTAACACACATTATATTTCACAATAAAACGTCAACTTTTGTGAGCAGGTCACTTGTAATTCTAAAAAATTGATGTTGAAATGTGTTGTCAATTAAACACTTTTTCTTGGCTTCCTATAAATGAAAATTTTTGGAATACAGATGTTTGTGTGGTTGGAAAAAGAAAATTGCACTGCCTCATTAGTTTTTCTTCTTCAAGCCATGCTGAGAGCTTTAATGAAACAGAAACTACATTTAAAACTCAGAAAGTGTTCTCACCAAAACACACACCACACATACCTCATCCATTGTAAATGTATAGCATGCACATGAGTGTGTGAGATAAGCGCTCAAAATAAACATCTCTATCAAAGTAGGCCACGACATAAAAGACTGCTTTACATTTATAGCAGGTTTACAACTGTGGCCGGTGATAGATGGGTGAAAGGAGCCACTCTAATTTGGTCCGCAGTCACCTTGTTATGACCATGAACTAGTCATGTGGTTGTTTTATTGGGCTGCAGTCTGTCTGTTCATTATCAACTGCTTATCTTTTAAGGGGGGTTGTAGGGGGAGTTAGAGTCAGTCCTGGCTGAAATTGTGCGAAAGGCAGTTTACACTTATAATTATTCTGATATATTTAATATGCATAATTATTTCTTGATCAATCAATGTTTTGTTTGATTGTTTGGTCCATATATATACAGTATATTTTATGACAGTTTTTCCAAACAATACTGTTTACCAACCATGGGGGACCCCAAGAGCAAATCTTACTTTAGGTTAAAAAGTTGCTTAGTTTTGCTTTAATGTCCCATTTCTGTAGCTTTTGTGATACCCACTGTATGTGTGAATGTGTATGTCCAGGACAGGGGCTATTCATGTAGGTGATCGGATCCTGGCCATCAACAGTGTCAGTCTTAAAGGCAAGCCGCTGAGTGAAGCCATCCACCTATTGCAAATGGCTGGCGAGACAGTCACCCTCAAAATTAAAAAGCTGCTCGACAGTAAGTACAAAAGGTTTATAGTGCACCTTATAACTTATAGCACAAAATGGATGCACTTACATTTTTAGAAAGATTATTTAGTTGCTGACTTGAATTGTTTTTAGCCTTTAACTATTTAATCTGTCAGGATCTCTTTTATTTCAATATTAGGTGACGTACTTTCAACTTTCTCGTAATTCTTGTGTTTACTTGATGAATACATATTCCAATGTTGCCTTGTGTGATAGCTTTGTAGAAGACAAATCAGAGACAACTGGCTTCTGAACTGTCTGAAAATAGATGCATTGCCTCAGAGTTTCTCCGTTTGATAATATTTTTATCGAACAAAGCTAATTCTAACCACTGTTCTCCAAGATGTAGAGGACAGGAAAGCAGCAGAAGCAGAAGACATGACGGAGAACGAACTGAGTGACCCCGAGGAGGATGATTTGACAGACAGCCAACAGACCAGCAAGCTTTCAGAGCTGTACTCCACCACCATACCCAGTGTGGACTCTGCCATGGAGTCATGGGATGGCTCAGGGCTGGATGCTGGCTATGGCAGTCAGGGTAAGTGGTAGTAAGTGGTAACACCTTTAGACTCATGGATTAAATTGGACATACACTTGTCTTTAACCTCAAAATAAAAATGGAAACCCTGAATTCACAACCTTTCCTTCTCAAGGTATGTACAACAATCAAGCCCTTGGTATTGCCCTTCATCCTCACGAGTGGCGTAGCACGAAACAGCAGTGCAGCACTACACCACCTCTTGGACCGAGGAAGAACTACCCCTTCAGTGATGGAGGGTTCAGTGAGGATGATTGGGACAAACCACCAGGGTAGGACTGAGTTTTTTTTTTTTACTATTTAAATAACTGATTTTGAAGATCATTTTCCAATATATTCTGTGTAATTTTAATGGGGATGGATTGATGGTTTGAAAGTATAAAAGTTTAAGAAACTGTCAAACATTAAGACTTTGGTGCTCTAGCAGAGGGTAGTGTTTGAGACTGTGGTTTGTAATGCCAGTAACAGAGTTTGTGGTGAAGTGGAAATTTCAGTTTGAAGGCTGACTCATGTAGTCAGCGAGGGTGACAGAGGATCTGGAGTGTGAGAGAACGTGTGAGCGTGTGAGAAAGAGTGAGTGCATGTGTAGTGATGCATTATGGGGATAGTAGCATTTGCCGGGGTTATGTAACACCAGTGCCGTTGAGGAGAAACAGAAAAATCATCATGTCAGCTGATGTAAGTGTGAACCAGATCATCAACCTTAACAAAACGTTTACATAATAGAGAAAATTCATTTCAGATCAACCAAGACTTGGTATTGTGTATCTAGAGTTGAGATAAGATCACATTTGTGTTTGTGTGTGTGACAGTTTTATCAGCCAACAGCCAGATGGTATTCTGCTGGATCCTGATGACAGTTTCTGGTGTCAGGCGCTTGAAGACTTGGAGACCTGTGGACAATCAGAACTCCTAAGAGAGATAGAGGTCAGTTGCCATTTTGGCATTCACTCTAATTCATGCAATCATTAGCGTTAGCTTCCTTAACCGCAAACATTTTGCATTACCCCAGGGTCTTGGCTAAAACGTCTCCCACAAAGGGGTGGGGGCCTTTTTAGTCTCTCCAAAGCATGTTTTTAAGGTTCCTACAGTGATGCTATAAAATAAGGTTGCAGTTAGCTGTAGGTAATCAATCTTGAATCTGACCGTGATATCTTTGCAGTCATCTGTACAAAACTGATAATAGAATTAAAGTGACTCACAAAAAATTGTTTTTTTTTTTTATTTTCTTGATTTGTGCTTGGTGCTAAAGGCAATTCTGTTGTCGGCAACGATTTATAATTTGATATTCAGAGGAATGTTTCTTACTAGATCACCTTTAAGGTGTTGTCTGTATTTGACAAGAATTCTACATTTCTTTACCTCCTTGAAGGTGACCATGTTTAATTTCTTAGTTTGCATGTACCTTTGTTATTCAGTATGCATCTATTAAACATTTCCCCTTGTCAAATTAATAAATAGCCAATGCACAAAGCTGCTATAGCTTCATCATTACACTTTTTTTTGTTTTTACCTGAACCGTACGACCACAACCAAACAATGTACACATACTTTCCATTAAGTTACGCCAAGTTTGATTGAATGTGTATTTATCTGTTTAGGCGTCCATCATGACAGGCACAGCCATCACTCTTGGCGTAGATGGTATCAATAAGCCTCCAGCTGAGCCCATTTTGAGCCACAACAGGATGAGCCCATTGCGGAGAAATTCTCTTCTGCACCAAGGAAACCTGCTCCACCAGGGCACACGCCTCCACCAGGGGATCCTTCTGCATGAAGGCGCACACCTGCACGAAGAGGCCCAGCTGCACCATGGTCAGTGACAGTAAAGAAGAGCAGGGGGGATAAATGTATAACTCAACTTAAATCTCAGCTAAATTGTTGAGTAATGTATGTTGTCACTCATTGCTCTTCTGTGCTTGTTCAAATACTGTTAAATGTGTTATTTAAAAACAGACCTGCACCAGGAAGCCCACTTTAACCAGGAGGCTCACCTCCACCGAGATAACCAATCCCCCCTCCTGCACCACGAGCCAAAGCCCAAGGCCTCATTGAGAGTGTCAGAAAGAACGTGGGAGTCTCGAAGGATCAAAGAGGAAATGCAGGGGATTCTGTCCCCGACGCCTCTGGAACTACACAAAGTGAGTTCAAACCTCTGTCAAGAGACGCCTTTGATGTGGTTTCTGCTCTTCAAAAAGTGTTGATAAGATTAGGTATAGTGGGGCTTTCAGGGTAGAGTAAACATGACCAATGGTATTCTTTGGAGAGGGACAAAAGCAATTCAGGAAATAAGCTTTTGGTTTTTCTTGGAACAAGCATTAGTGAAAACATGGCTGCAGCCAGCTTAGTTTAGCATAGAGACCTAAGGTCTTAAATTTTAAATAAACACATTTATTCAGTCTTTATGTTGTTTGTTGAATGATTTGAATAGAAGTTATGTAATATTCTTGATCAAATCCATGATCCCTCTTCAATGTAGGCCCCCCTGCATAGGTCTCTTTTGCCTGGGGCCCATAAATCCCTTGAAACCCCCTTGTTTGGCCATTAACTATCATCTTGATATAGGAAGCAGGAGTAAGCTGACAGACCTCCCACAATCCATGCATGAAAAGTGACTTTCTTGGCCACATGTCATCTTTATCAACGGCCATGTTTCTGCATTGTCCACCTGCTGTGAACAACTGTTTACACGTGCAGCCAGAGCAGCTGCAGCAGCTGCAAACATTAAAAGCATTAAAAGCTGCAGCTCATTCCCAACTGTTGAGTCTCTAGGAAATGTCCTGTCCTCTTAATGGTCTTTCTTTTTGCCGTGGAATACAACTTTGAGGTTGTTTGACTTTAAAATACCATAGAAATGACCTTGAAAGAGATATTACATTTGTACGGTAATATAGTACAGGATTTATAATATAGCACCCAAACACCACTTTGGTCTATATTATGCTGGCAGCTCACACTTGTACAGCACAAGCCCAGAGTATGAAATACATTTATGTGAAGGGAAAAAATGCATTAAAGTGAATCATTAGCATTCTGGCTGTTCAACTGATGGACTCATTGGCCATGAGCCAACATGCTGAAGACTTTAATAGCATCGCTGTAAGGACATATCATACTTGCATATCATCATTTTGTTAACACATTCTGTTTTCCCAGCAGAACATATGGGCCTCATTAGTAGTTAAAAACAACAATTTTATTTTAAATTTATAAATGTTTTGAAGTGCCATTATAACATTTTGTATAAAAGTTGACATTCGTCCTCAGGTCGACCACTGCCTGCATTTTCTGTTGCGTTAATTTATCATAATTATTATACATACCTATATAAATTATGCATTTTTGACATGTTTTTGCTCATTTGTGTATTAATGATTTAATTTGCCTTTGTCTTTTCGTCTTCCTCAAGTGAGTCAGTGGTCTGAAAACATCACAGGAAAACTTTCACTACCATTGGCAACTGTTTAAAAAGAATACAATGAGACTGTTCAGTCAGATCATCTATGGCATTCTTTGCTTGCTGTTTTAGGAGAATGACTGACATGATCAAATGGCCTTCAGCTGTTGTCTTTATGCGCCGTATGAAAGCCTCAGTCAGTGAACTACGTGTGCCAACTATTTCTTCAAGCGTGCGGGATACTTTCCCCAAACAGCCATTGTTTTCCATGTTCAAACTTACTTGAACTAAGTAAACTATTGAATTTCACTAAAACAACCTCATTTCCTTTTCTTTTACATCTGCAGGTAACGGTGATAAAGGACCCAGAGAGCGACGACTTTGGCTTCAGTGTGTCAGATGGTTTCTTGGAGAAAGGAGTTTATGTCAACATGATCAGACCTGATGGACCAGCTGACCGAGCAGGGCTCAGACCCTATGACAGGATCCTACAGGTTTAATATTTGACAGCGCTAACATCCATATCAGGGCCACAATGTAGAACATAATATACAAAATAGCAGAAAACAGAAAATTGAATGATGAAGCAAATTTCCATTTTGCCTCACTTGCAGGATCATTTGTGTTTATTAGCATTACTCCCACCAAGTAAACACAGTATTTAAACTTGAAAAATTGCTCAAGGGGGGTGATGTTTTTCTCTTCTTGTTCTGTCCAAATCACAATGCTGATTGGATTTCCAGTTACTTTTTGAACTCAAACAAGATAAGTGAATAACTTTACAGGTTCATTTATTGAATGTATCTGTGTCTACTTGAGTCTTTAGATATTCTAGTCCAAGGATTTAACACCAAATAGTAAATATAAGAGCTTGTTTACAACTTTTATTTGTGTATTTATTTTTTTTACAAATTCTTAATGAGTAGTACCTTGTATAAAAAGGTACAGTTACGACATGGTCCAAGTTAATTCGATACAGGATTTACAATTTAACCTGAAGCAATAGCTGGTTTGTTTCTGACAAGCCACAGTTATGAACCATCAGCTGTAACTTTTACCAGAGCCTCCATTATCCGCGTCTCTGTCGTTCTCCAGGTGAACCACGTGAGGACGAGGGACTTCGACTGCTGCCTAGCGGTACCGTTAATCACAGAGGCTGGAGACAGACTGGAGCTGGTTATCAGTCGCAACCCAGTGGCCAACGATGACCCGGAGGACAATAACAATACTTTAGATCACCCACTAGACCTGTAACACATTCACAAAGACAAAGGGACGGATCTCAAGACTTACATACACATGCACACACACACACATACGTGCAATAATTCTTCTACAAAGAGACTCCTCTAAGAACACACAAAAATGTGCATGTCCACGCATTTGTCCCCTCCCATTCACACTAGATTGAAGTTTACTGGTACAAGTCTCTGCAGAAAAACTACCATGACGACCTCCCACTGCTGATAACCCACAGACAACCAGTCATTTTGAACTTTATCCGTCTCGACTGACATTGATTCTTAAAGTTTTTATTTAACTTAAAAAAAAAAAAAAAACTGGTGAAGGTGGAGGAGGTGAACTCAGCTGTTTACTGACATTTCCCAGCTTTGATTTTTCCAGATGAATCTGCGTAATTATACAATACTGTCAAGGAGCTTTTTTTTTTTTTTTTTATCATTTTAGAAAAAGGCTTGTGAGACTCGGTAGAAAAGCCAACCAACTTTTTATTGAGTGATTAGAAATGTTGTTTGACTGGGATCTGCACAAGTGTAGCCATTTAAGTAGTCCATACGGCTGGTACGATCCTGCGCCCATACTCCTGATCCAGTGAAATTCCAGGTTTTCCCAGCTAAAACTTAACATTGAATACAACCGCAAACACTAAGATGAGCACGGCAATATTTTAAAAGAAGAAAATATTTTTTGTCACCATCCTTATGGGCAGCCATGCTGCTGCCATTTCAGCAGTTCAATCTCAGCGCAGGATAATTGTTATTTAGATAGTGATTAGATAGTTTCTAATGCACATAATCTACATAATGATACAATGTATTTCAATATGATATGATATGATATGATCAGAGGCCTGTAACCAAAACTAATTATGTCACATGCACTTTTGACTGAAATTTTATTTTATGATATTTTCTATTGCAAACAGAATTGTGGCATAAAAATATCCAAAACTAGTAGACTTATGTTCTGCCCCCATCTTAATTTTAGAGAGAATATGATTTATGTCAAAATGATCCGTTTGGTGTGGAGGAATGGCTCCAACTCATGACCCTCGTCTGCTCGGGGTTTGTGTGTTTTAGAGACAAAAATGGGCAGGTTAGCATCAATTTTAAAATGTTTACAGTTGTAGATAAACAATGTGGTACAAGAGTTGCTACACTTTTCCTGAACTAGATTGTTTTAGTTCAGTCAAATGTACCCAGAGGTGCTGCTCTAACGTCACTCGTGTTATTCAGTCGTGCTTTCCAAACCAGGGGGCACACTGCTGAAGCACGGTTCTGTGCGGGTTCTGGAGACTTAATTATCCATTTTGCCAACTGCAAAACTCGCCAGGAAACTCATTCACATCCATTATATATAAAAATATTGTTTTGATATGAATGGTCAGATTATGATGAATGATAAAATGTGTATCCCAAGTCTTGCTCCGTCTCTTATGCTCCACCACTATCACCCCCTTCTATCCATTGTGTTAGATCAATGGAACAAGGGCCATTCTGCATGGAGTTTACATGTTCTCCCCATGTGTGCGTGAACTTGCAGATTTGGGGATTAGGCAAATTGGACACTCAAAATTGACCATAGGTGTGAGTGTGAGACTGGATGGTTGTTTGTTGGTCTGTCCGGGGTGTACCATGTCAGCTGGGATTGGCACCAAGGCCTGTGGGCGTGGAGTGGTCATCCACTGTGGTCCTGTCGTTAGTTTCTCAACAGTGAAATCTTAAACTGCTTGCTGCTATCAGGGTCTCACAAAACAGACAAGAAGAAACAATGACAACATTGCAAACGATTGCATGGAGGATTAATCCAAGACAATGTGAGGTGAAGCAAATACAGCTTTCCATTTTGCAACTCTATGGCATTAAATCTAAATCAACTGAATGATCATTCTGAACCCACCTCGTCTCTCCCCTCCTCTTTTGGTTTTGTTTGCTAACGGCAGATTCCTTCCACTTCTGTCACCTCCTGTTTTTCTACACGTTCTCTGATTCCTGCCAAACTCTCCTCTCCCTGGTAAACTGTGGATTTACAGGAATGAGTCGTGCTGCTGCTGCTTCTGCAGCAGTATGTGTATTTGTAAAGTGTATTTGTAAAGTTACAGGTTAGACAGTAACATTAACAATACTGTGTGGGTGTGGGTGAGCAAAACTGTGATGACATACACAAGACGGGAATAATATGAGTGAAAAAGAGAGCGAGTGAGAGCAGGAACAGGACCAATCACAGCTTCTGTTGGTGCATCTCACTCTTTCCTCACATTGTTACATAACGCAGTTAGTTTCCAGCTGCTCCCTTTTAGAACATCACATGTATGTGTGTGTGTGTGTGTGTGTGTGTGAATGTGTGTGTGTGTGACAGAGTGAGAGAGCTAGGTGGTGTACATTTCATTGTACAGTGGTGATATTCATCATGACTGTTCACCTTCCTTTCAGAATCCCCGATGAGACTGAAAACAGTATGAACTCAAGGTTTTCTGTGAGAAAACCTGAGGAAAGACGACCTTTTCATAGCGAATGAAAAAGGGTTTGACTCTTTCAAAGCACTTACTACAAAAGAGAAGCACACTGTTGAATACCATGCACTGTAAGTATTTCCACGTTACACAGTAAACTCTTGTCTCAGTGTTTTGGTTTTTTTTACGCAGTAAAGTGGCCACAAAAAAAAAAAATAATGATATAAAATGTAAACGTTTAGTAAAGCAACAGCTAAAAAGGGCAAAATAATTACAAAGTAAAGCCTTTCAAAAAATATTTAGGTGGTTTATATATGTATGTATGTGTGATCAGTCATTCTCCCTATGCATTTCTGGGTCAAAGGTCAGTTTAAAGCCCAATCAGGAACAGTAAAAGTTTTTTTTTTCTTACATTTTTATTTAATCTTAATTTACTACAGAAAATATAATAAATTGAATATTTACAGTTAAGTAGTTGGAGATATGTAGTTCTGTGCAAAAGTCTCAGGGCGCCACCAGCTTTGTTGTTATGTCTGTACAATTCTGTGATCATTGGCGTTTTGGTTGGTATGATGTCACTGGACGTCAGTCTTACGTATTAGCAAACCCATTCAAAGGCTCATTCAGTTGTTCTTGTACAAGGGCAGAGGTTCCCATGACGACCTCCCACTAAATACTTGACACTGTTTTTTTCCATTTTATTTTGTTTAGAGAAATGTTTGTGTTTAAATTGCACACATTTCCCATTATTTCTTGTGGCTATGTTACATTAAAATAGTCACACTATATGGTCACTATAGCATTGCGAAAAGACATGGTGGCCCGAGGCTTTTGCACAGTGCTGTAAATGACGAACATTTAAGTTGCAATGCAAATCTTTATGTTTGTATATTGCATTTTATGACACTGTCCTATGTTTTTACTCTGAAGATATTAACAGATGTCAGTATAATAATCGGGCATGTATTGCATCAGCTGCATCAGCTTCACCTATTCCCGTCCGCCCCTCACACACTGTACGTAATCTACCGCACTTTGCAGGCCCCAGGAAGTCGAGTCACACTTCCATTTGAGATAAGAACAATCAATTGTTTGGTTGTTTGCTTTTAAACCCTACATGGATTGTATTGTGGGATCTATTTCGCAAAAGCACATTAAGTATAAAATGACCTTTATTTTGGATGGTTTGTTGGTTTTACATTTTTGAAAAACCAATATACGATTTGACCAATTAACTGCACTTTAGTGAGTAGGCAAATTTGTTGCCCCAGAGATAACTACCAGGGAACCAATAATTGTCGTTAGTTTAGTATCAGATTTACTTAAAATGGAAACACAACTACTTAAACTATTGCCATTTTAACTTTACCACTGGATTTGTATTTGGACTGTAGTAAATGGTAAGCTAACCATACTGCATACAATCTTGTGTTATTCATGAGTTCATTGGTGCCATATCCAGCTTGTTTAACGTGAGTCCAGTTAATTAAGAAACCATTGCCATTACTGTAAACACAACATTTCAGCCTCTGTTAGTATCTTTGATGTTCTCTTATTTGTGTCTCCAATCTTTTTTTTTTTCTAACTCTAAATCCATTTTAAAGTGTTGAATGTTAAACTGTGTTATGATTCTGGATTGGGTCCTTTCCTTTATAATGTATGCGATGTGTTTACATTGGGTTTTTTTGTTTGTTTTTTTAATTGTGTAAAGTTCTATTCTATGTAATATAGTATTTTTATACGACAGTATTACTCTTCCAAGAACTGAGAAGAAAACACAACATGAAAATGAGAAAATAAAATGGATGTCTTTATTGATGTTGTCATTTTGTTTTTTTGTTTTTTTTTCTTTGTCTATGAAACAAGGAGTGCACTGCTATACTTCTCTTTTTGAGAAGAACATGAGAAAAGAAAAACAAGATAATACAAAATAAAAGATCTACTTTTATTATGTGGCTCTGTTTATTTCTTTTTGTGCATCTTTATAAACAAAGATAAACAATTATCTTATAACATTTTTTATCTCTTACTTTATTTTTTGACACTGTAATGCCTCACTTTTCTATCACATCTCAGTGTGCTGATATTTCACTATGACATTTTCCCATTTTTTCATATATTTTCTGTCATTTTGATATTTTAATGCCTAACTAGGACATTTTAATCATGTGTATGGCTCATTACATATATCATGCCATTTATTGTTGTTTACAGCATGTCCAGCTATGTTTTGCAGATGATGTTGTATTTTATCTTAAGTCATTCTCAAAAACTAGTGAATTTATATCTATTAAACCAGATTAGTAGCGGGATTGTGCATAACACATGGAAGAACCCATAACATTGTGTATGCCTTCCAGTATTGCATTTAAAATAGATATTTACCTCACTTTTCTGATATCATGTGTATGTTTTGTGTGTTTTCCGCTAAATTAATTTTGCCATGTTTAAGCTTTGCTATACTGTGACTGTTTTATTTTCTCCATGCCTTAATTTAAGTATTTAAAGCTCATTCTATGGTGACATGATTTTTTACACCTTATTTCTTTGCTCAAGTCATTTAGATTTTTTCACACAATGCATTAGCACTTGGTGTCATGGAGAACATCTTTTGACTGGAAGAAAAGTGTAGTAGAATCATTTCAGGAAATGATACAAGGCCCAATTTGCATAAAGGAACTTGTTTTAAACTCTGGTTTCGTCTCAAATGACTCTAAAATCACAGTCACTGCAACCGAAAATGATGGAGTAAAGGGTATGATTTGAAGTTCCTATTGGTAGTCTGTACACAAACCGACTGTTAATGCGTTTATCTCGTTTGAAACGTGTGCATTTGTGACTTCCTCTTTATGGGTCTGAATGAGGCAGGATGTGTTTTATTATCTGTGTGTATCACATGACTGTTCTCCTCCGTCGGCTTCTCAATAGCAGTCTCTTTTGTTGTGCATATACTGTGCTGTACATTCTGCTGACTTAATTATTCCCAAGTCTACTGTTACATCACAGGTCCGGCCGGCACACATAGTTCATACAAGCACAGCAACAGCACATGTTAAAATAGTTCTCCCAGTGAACATGATGTACTCATTTACACACACAGTGACACACACTGACACGTGCCAGTGTGCACGCACTCGCAGTGTTTCTGCTAAACAAAAAAAAGAGGAAATTCTTTGTCACAGCACATGTTCGGGATTTATCGCTTCCACCAGCACTGATGACGGAGGAATAATAATCATATGTGTGCAGACTAGATAAAAACTCTAAAGAACATCAGCCAGAGTATTTCCTTTGTCATAAACAATGAAACATTTTACTTTATAATCCATCTCATTAACTTATGTTGTGCAGTAATATACGTATCTTCAAATGTACAACCAGAGTCATAAGTATGAACTTATGTGCTATGTTCTGTTCCCTTTGCTGCATTTAAAGAACACAAAGCGAATGTACCACAAACGTTAAAAGGATTCTTGTATTTGCTTTTGTGCAGATGCCAGAAAACTGTCGCGAAGACGAATTGGTACAGAAGATTCTCAGCAGCTCCGTCTATTCTGGGAGCTGGCAGACAGCAAATGGAAATATCAAGCAATGTGTTTCTTTCTCTGGAGTACCAGTTATTTAAAGGAGGCATCTGACGCATTTTTACTTTTTCCCTTTAGTGCGTTATATACAGAGCATGTGAGCAGAGCAAAGGGATGAGAATTTCCACTCGTCGCTCACAGAGCTGTTCTCTGCTCCTTCCCTCACAGCTGCTTCACCCTGCACCAATGATGTAGCTCACTGCTCACTCCAAAAAGAAAAAAACAATTATTATTTTATTAGCCTTAACTGTAGCCTGGCATCCAAACATCTATGTATAATAAGGTAATGTTATTATAGGTCAGACATGGCTCAGATTAAATGCATGATTTGAGCAAAACAGCTATAGATTAGATGTAAAATAAGATAAATATGCCACTTTATGCTCGAGCCAAAATCCTTCAGCATTTGCTCCAATGGTTGGTGTTTTGTTTGTGTAAAGGGTCTGCAAAGTTAAAACCAAAGCACGTAGTTGCTACTACCTATTCATTTTAATTGCGGCTCCTATGGTGAACTGCCTCTTCTGTAGTACAGCAATTTAAAAGGCACATCATATGACTGTACCCAGAAAAGCCTTTGCCAAACTCTCCTTGTATTCACCCAAAAAACGATGAAGAGTGATATAAAACCATTTCATTTCATTTTTACTTTTCGATTTTTAAGAACGACGACCAAACCTTATACTCACGTCACTTCAGCAAGAACTGCTTCCAGAACAAAGAACAGTTCACCACTGGCTTTTCTTGGACATGTGAAGAGACTGCATGGCATCACAACCAGTGTATATAATTTATCAGTATGGTAGTTAGGTTTAAAAAAATAAAAATTCAAAATAAATACACGTGAGGGTGTAGCTCAGTTGCAGGCCACAGCAAATGTGCTCAATTAACAAAGTTGAAACCAACATTACAGGTGAAGTAGGATGGAATACTTTGCTTGAGGCCACCTTATAAAGTTAGGCACTATCTATCTCATTTTCCTGTCACTAATAAGTTCCTTTGTAATCATTCCAGCCTCCTCCTCGTTTGAAACTGCTGTTTGATTCCCCCTCTTCAGTGTTAGATATTGCCATTCCCTTTAGATGCCTCTCTTCCTCCTACTCCTTGCTTCACCCTTTGAAGTGTAACACTACATAACACTGGATAATGATCACTCCCAACTGATGATTTACCTAACACATTCCAGTCACATATCCTTGCTAAGTTCCTTGATACCAAAGTTAAATCTAGTGCTGAAGTATATGTATATGTATATGTGTATACATATATATATATATGTATATGTATTCCCCTCTACCATCATTTAAATGTTTTTCTCTATTAGAATCTCTTCAACATAGTGTGCTATGTGCATTAAAGTCCCAACATACGGACATGCTCTTACCACTCTCTCACGATCAGGTCGTAGCTCATCTTTCAAGCCACATCCACAGTTTCACAACAAACTTGATGCTATACACAATGACTTAATTTGTGTTAACCTATTCCAGTCAACATTCCTACAAGGCATGCAATAATTAATACTCACCGGTGCTCCCTCGTGTGTCCATATCTCTACACTTTTTCCATACCTATACATACCATACCATACCATTCTCTAATGCTGCTCATCCTCCCCTACAGCGTCCTTTTCTTCACTGTCCACTTTTAAAACACCCATTTTTGGCTTTCAACCCAGTATGAGACATTGGTTTTTATCTTTTTATAGTTTTATTGTATGACTTTTTCATTTGTTTTTGTTAATACTTTCTACAGCATTTTATTGTTTTATTGTATGCTTTATTGTTTGTTGTCTAGGCCTATGATGTCATTTCCTATATTTTATTTATCTTATTTATCTCTGTTGGACAGCACTTTGTTTCAGCTGTTGTTGTTTTTTAAAGTGCTTTATAAATAAAGTTGGATTGAATGAGCTGAAACAGCTGAGCTGTTTCCTGTACACTAATCAGGTTTAATTGTTGAATAATCTGCAAAACTTTTAAAATTCTTGTCCATTAGCCAATAAACATCTAGCATTCTATTATAGTACGAGAATCATTATTAACACTAAACAACACATGAGTGTTCGCTTGATCACTAAAATCAATTCTCACTTCTTTCCACGTCATGTTGATGCCTTTTCAATGATTTGAATTCTTTCTGTTCTGAATTTGACCCACATTGTTGCACTAAACCAGCAGATTCCCTGGTTACTTTCCCCATTCATCACTGTACATTTATTGACCTAATGGGAGTTGACCGGATACTCTACTCCTTCCACCACCTCCCTCTCTTTACTATAAACGAAATGAAGGAAAACATCAACATCATTTTCTGAAGACAAATTTTTTAATAAGAAATAAAAAAAAAGACACATTTTTCTAGCTTACAGGTTGGCCATAGAAATAAAAAATAAAACCTTTCAAACTATCTTTTAAATGTTGCTCTTTTTTTTCCTTTTTCCTAATTAAAAAACATTTTCACCATGTACATTCTCAAAAAGGAAGGGCTGGTATTCTGTATTATGTAGGAAGGACAGAGGCATTGTCACCACAGACCATGCTCAGAGTGAGTGATGACAAGAAGGGACGAGAATAAGCAGGACTCCATTTCCCAGAGGCCTTAGTGCTGAGATTGCCATCGTTCAAGTAAGTTCACGAAAGAAACAGGATTTTGGAGGCTTACTTAATAATTTGAGTCCTGTCCTCACAAATGAAAACTTAAATTTACTTAAACTTAAACTTAAACTAAAGATTTACATAATGAACAAGGATTTACGATAACGTTGGTTGTTTGAGTGGAAACCAAATAAAAACAAACGGGAGTTTTGCATTGACAAAACCACATTTTTTCTACTTTTCCAACCACAAGTTACTCTTATGTTAAAACAACAGGAAAGAATAAGAAGATGTTTAACACCACTAACGACCTAAACAGATGTTCTGCCATTCCTGTGCAACCCAACGGGAACTGCAATAAGGTCTGATGTTGCATCTTTTTCACGAAAAGACGTGACATGGGTTTTACTGCAGTTTTCTATTTGTATTAAATAAAACATTAACTGCTGGAGTGGGGATTGGATTTAGATTACAAGATTTAAGTATTGCACATGACATTTTAAAGAAAAGCCCACATTTGATATAGTGTAATCTTTCTTTTTATCTAATTTACTGCTTTTGTTTCTGAGTTGTCAGCTTCTCAAAAGTAGCCCCAAATGATTTCATTCCATTAAAGGAAAATTGGATGTACTGAAATCTTTTCGTACATCATAAATGAAATCAAACACATTTTTGTTGACAGGCTTAACTACAGCCTCCTGAGGTACTGGTCAGATTTTGCAGAGTGGGGAATGTCAGATGTGGCATGCTTTTGGAAACCCACCTGATTATTAGCAACATTGCAGTTTTGAGAGAAGCAGGCACCTGGAGACTGTGGGCTTAGTGGCAGTGTTATCAAGTCTCATACTCCGTCACAAACGTACTGCTTAGTATTTTGCTAGATGATCATTGTTTTATCTCAGTGCATTTCAAACCACGTGATCATCGATGGAATAGTGGTTTGGTTTGGTCTAGTTGGGGCGAAAAATACAGCAAGAAAGATACAAAGTATTGCACATAAATTGTAGCTTTTTTTTGTTTGCTTGCTTCTGATTGCTAGTTGTACACGTTACTCAACGACAGATTCAAAATACACTATATTTGGAATTTCAAAAAAGGCAAATGTGACAGATACAATCAAAAAATAAAGAAACGGCTTGATTCATAAAACACGATCACAAAAAGAAAAAAAAAGAAACAAATGGGTTTTTTTTTTTCCAACCTAAAAAATGAATCTTCAGAAACTTTTACATTCACCCGCAGGCGACTTTCACATTTTCAACATTCCGCAGCAAAAAACATTGCTACTCCTTCAATTCTCTTGCAAATTCATAATCTGTGAGAAAAAATGGTTAGCTTAGTTTTGCAGAAGGTTTACGTAGGCTCACTGACGGGAAGTGTAAAAAGACAGAGGGACTGGAACACACACACACACAGAGGCAGATTAAACCAATACATAAGTACATGAGTTAATATGTGTGGTCCTTGTTTTCCGTCCCCAAGGAGAATCTTAGCACAAAGGAGAGTTTTCGTATGTGAGAATATGTGATATGTATAATCTATACAGTATACATGGCCAACAAAACATGGTTACAACATTCCAAAGTATAGAAACATCATGCACGCCCATAGGAGGGTCTGTGCAATGCTTTAAATCTAAAAACAGCATCAATTATTTTGCCTAAATTATTTTAACAAATGTTATGTCATTTTGGCTGGAAAAAAATGACCTTAACCTCCCATAGATGATGGTAAGTGATGAGTTAAAATCTTAAGTCCCTCCAACAGATCCTGTGGGTGTTAGCTGAGGTGGTCGTGAGACTAAAACAATGGCAGAAGAATTGATAGGATAGATGAGAGATGTGAAATAGTTGTAGTTCAAATTAATCAGGAAATGGAATGGGGCTTCCTGCTAAGATCCCTCAGGGGAACCAAGAACCAGGTCTATTTAAGAGCTTAAAAGTAACTGAAGCGTTGTATCTGAATTAAAAGAAGAGGTCTACATTGGGAGCTTGGTAAACAAATATGTGCGAAGCTTCATGAAAATAGATAAGTCTCCTGTGGATTGGGTTTCATAAATCCCTTCTAATGATATGAGCTCATTTCATTTCTTCATATTTAATAAAGTAGCTGTCAAAAGCTGACAGATAAAACATGAAGATGTACAATCCAGTTGCCACAATGCTTTTACTCAAATTCCTGCAAACACAAATGTGTGTAATGTGTCTGCTTTTGGGTGTTTTAACAGTACCCAGATACTTTTTTCTACAGGCCAGTGAGAGCTCTGAATAAAAAATGGCAGTGTTTTTTGTTTTTTTTGTGGCTACGAGGGGGGGGGGCAAGGTGGGTAAAACAGGCAGTCGAGGTGTGAATTATTTTTGTCTGTGTGACAGAGAACTGATGCAATAGCCTTTCAAGCTTGATAAAAGCGCCTTTTTGATTGCTACCATTTGATTTCAGCTCTTTGTCACCCACTTTGATGTCAAATTTTTAGTAAATGCTGGGATAATAAGAGCACTGCATAAAAGGCCCTGAGTGGATGGTCGCTGATCACGTACACAGTGGAAACCGCTTATTACACACACAGTTGTACACCCGTCACATTATCTGCCTTTAGGTGTTGATATTATGGCCCCCTTGTTATTGTGAAGAATGTCAGGTTTTAATTTAGTTTGAAAAATAAATAGATCAGCCAGAACTGCAGAGGCAGACACTGTAAATGTAACACGTCACCCAACTGTGTTACCATATCAGTGACTGGCAGACTTTAGATTAAGCTAGTTTCAATGGTAACCATGTCAACCGGTGTCTGTCACCACCACAGTATCGAAATGAATATACATGACCAGTCATTTCATTCAGATCTCATGGTGTCACTAAGTGCGTACCTGCATGTCCTCTGCCTGTGAAAGTGAAGCTTTGCCAGACGTCTTCTGTGACCTTTCAATTAGAATTTATTGTAAGTTGCAAAGTACGGTTTAACTAACTGACAAAGCTCACATCTAATTTCAGCTGCAGTGTGTAGCAGTTTGGGTTCCTCATTGGAAATGATCCATCCCTCACTTTTGCTTTGGAGGGGCAATGTGGTCACCATGGAAACCTATCCAAAGTTTGTCAGTCACCAGCTCTTATTTGTCTGCAGCCAGCTGCCACATTTCACAGTGTCTGGGCAGGAGTTTGGCACTCAGATTAGTTGAAAGTCTGACACTGGTTTATTTACTGGATGGATCGTCCAACCAATGGTGCAAAGCTTGTCATATAGTTAATAGCCATTGGCTACAGTGGCCTGCATGGCTGGGTTTTAACAACTCAAATACTGTCATCTTGTATATACAGAAGAAGAAAGCTATATAACCCCCCAACACCTATAAACTTACAGTTGGAGCCATTGTAGAATTGCCATTTCATTGTGTAAATTGAAGTGCTTGATAAATTTTTGACCCATACCCTCGTATGCAAGAAAGTATTTGGGCCAAATCAGTTGCATTGTTGTTTTCTTTTGTTGTCATTTTTAATAGATGATATTACACACAGTCATTAGTAGGAGCAACGCTGTAGAAATTCATGACAGGGACGGTACTACAATGGCTGCCACTGTAAATATGTGATTTGTATAATAGCTCAGTATTTTCACCAGATAAAAGAAGTGTTTCTTCTTCTATGTAAAACTACAGCAATAATCATCAATAGTGAATACCAATAACATCATAGTCTTAATGAAAAACTCTAAACACTGACAGAGGAGAACACTAACAATAATGTAACTTCCTCAGTCAAAAAGAAAATGAATCCAATCAAAAACTGTAAGCCAAGAGTGCCTAGTGCAGTCACTTATGTACTGTAAACTGGTCTAGGACAGAGAAAGATAGATAGAGAAGTAGATATAGATAAACTGATAAGCTACTACTGTACAGTACGGCACAGACAACACACTGAAGGGTTCAACCTCCACATTTCAAATTTCAAATCCTCTCAGATACCTCTCTGTGAGCAGATCTTTCCAATCCAGTCTCACTGCTAGTTTCTCTTTGACCCATGATTTTTAGCTATGGCAGATGGGGATTATTTGTGCTAAGGAGCGTTTAAGAACTACAGTTTTTTTGTTTATTAAGGTCATTGGCTCTGGCAGTGTCAATTATGTTCATCTGATTTCTCTTTTTCTACTTTTTTTTTTAAAGGTGCATTAGGCAATTTTGAGTAGCAGTGGTCCAAATATATATCAGCATTTCAGCATGTTTCTCAATAGCACTTCAGCTGGTCTATGTTTACAAGGGGGAGGGATGCTGTAAAGGAAAATAATTTAATTTTGGTGGCTGCAGCTTTGGATTTTCATTCTTTAATTTTGACTCGTCAAGTTTTGCTGATTAAGAAATATTTGATACCAGAAACAAACAAATCAGTTTACAAGAAATAACATTTGTTGGATTGGGACACTTTCTTTGTGCCAACAACATTTGGAAAAAGAAAAGAAACGGTTTTAGTTAATACTGCTGTACCTGAAGAGTCTCTAACTTCTGATTTATTAAAAAAAAAAAAACAAAAAAACAAAAAAACAGTCAACTGAACACAGTCGACCAGAATAAACCAAAGCTGGACCCAATGGTACGATATGCTTTCAGATAAGTGCAGAAGAGTTAAAGTTACATTTTTGGTCATCGTAGAAGTTTCAGAAACGTTTTTCATATTGTGGCTACGAAAGGCAGTTTGATTCCAAGACTTAAAAAAACACTTCTCCCTTCATTTTCTACAAAAGTAGCTGGTGGACCAAACAGACATGTACCAGCACAAGACCAGAGGCTGGTGCTAATTTGCCACTGTGTCTTTAAAGAAGACAATGGTGGGACACAATATTTAAAAAAGAGCTTTTAAGTATTTTAGAAATAGATTTGAAATGTGATTGCTACCCTCATAATAAAACCACCAACAGCAAACTACTTCCAAAGTACTCCTAAAAGATTTGAAACAGCAACATATTTTTTCCTTAAAACCCTTATCAGTCCACCAGACGAACAGACAGACAGAAAGCTAACTAGCTTTAGAAGCAATTGAGAGAACATCAGAGGAGAGGAGAAGAGAGGAGAGCAATCTCATGGAGGGCCTCCACCTCATTCTTTTACATCATTGTTTCTACGATGGTGTGGGTAGGGGCCTTCATCAGCAGCCCCTGGTTCCCATTGGGATCCAGTGGGTAGGTGAGATCCTTGGGGCCACGATGGTCTGCAGGACGGGAGCTGGCTCCACCACGAACTGGGGCTGCCACCGCCTTGATCCTCTGCAGGAAGGAAGGAAGGAAGGAAGGAGAAGATTGCAGGTTAAAGAAGAGGTGGAAAAAACCGAGACAACGTGAAGGACAGATGGGAATGAGAACATGAAAAAGTAGAAATAATCTCAAGCCTTTCCATAGTTTCCGTGTCCCCTGTCTTGTCATAGTCAGCAGTTCAGTTCATATTAAAATGTGGGTGTCAGTCATACCTGCTCCCGCAATCCATTCCAGTTCTCTTACCTTGAACATGCACACTTGACAGTTCACACGGTCACATTTTTTGTGACAGTGCACACATTTTCGCATAAGGTCCGTGCATACCATCCCAGACATGGGTGCACGATGACATTTAAATTACACAGACCATAGCAGAACTCAGTGAACATGGAAACTACGAGCTACACACCTCAATGAGCGGCCCATCAGACTGAATGATCTTGATCACGACCACCATAGGGATGCAGATCATGGAGGTCAAAGCCAAAGTCCATCCTATTCCAATGGCCCAGTCAGGATACTTATACACCTTGTTATACGCCAGTCGCTTGAATTTGACCAAGGAGAAAATAAAACAGCTCTGCAAATGAGAAGGAATAAAAAAATGATTTACAAAATCAAAAAACATGATTTAGGTCAGAAATGGTTGTTTTTCAAGTAAAAATAAATGACTGGAGTTTATTATTTGAGCTTAAATAGATTACTGGAGCTTATATACTTAACTACAAGTGAACACAACACAGTATAAAGATAGAGACAGATAAAGTGAGAAGAGGTTAGAAGAAAAAATGAGTTTAAGGAAGTAGAGGAAGTCTTAAAATAAAAAGAAGAAAGAAATGTAAAACTCTGTTCCCTAAAGTTCACTGATGATTACAGTTAAGTGGATACAGTATGAGACGGCACTCACCGCACACAGTAAAGGAGTGACAACAGTCCAGCTCCATTTCATCCATGGATTTGGTCTATAGCCAATCATCTCCTCAACAGCATCATAGAAATTATCAACGCCTATGAAGACAGTAAAAATACATTTGGATCATCTTTGCTTGAGAAAGAAACTTCTACTACTAAAGAGCACATCTGGATTACTTAAATGATTTAGTGGTGAAGGTATTTAAAGCCACACAGTGTAGGATTTCAACCCTCAAATAGTGTCTCCAAGATCACTCCGGCACTGTGGAACTTGGTTGTTTGCACATAAGAAGTCTTGCTTCAGAGTTTGCCAATATCAACAAATGTTACCACAACATGTATTTTATGCCAGTGGTAACAGACAAGATTGTTTCCCAACCTAAAAGATCTTCACATAGGACATGAAAAGTTGGAAGAATTTATTTTGCTCCTAATCTTAGTAGTCCTAAAGCTCTTTGAGACAGGGCACAGCTGGACATCACAGTCAATGCATGGAGACATTAGGAGACAATGTATTAGAAGCACCAAGATCCTGAACACAAAACAAAAGCCTTTGTCTTTCATGTTTGTTTCTAGGGATTTGCTTTGAAGGGCGGTACTCACCATAAACCCAGGCAACAGCGATACATTCAAAGAATGCCACCCACAGAAGGCACACACCGCTAGCTGCATAGTAATCAAACAGCTGGAAAACATAAATGCCACCCTGCAGAGAGGCAGACAGAGGGAGAGAGAGGTTACCAAGTGACAATTATCAGGTTTTCTTTTTTGAATCACTCTTAAAAACCTGTGCACGAAATAATAATCATCTATAGAGACAGGTACATGTAGAGAAACTGTGGAAAGTGGAAGGGAATAAATAGCAAAATGAACACGGGTTTAAAGGTCTACAGTGTTTCCTAGGGCTGTTAATTGGATCCTCTAAATTGACCATAGGTGTTAATGTAAGAATGAATGGCTGTCGGTCACTGTATGTCGGCCCCCCACTGTCGTGTGGATAAAGTGTTAGATAATGAATAAATGAACTAGGACAGTGAAAGATTATTTACATTTCTCATTTGAATGACAGTAAACATTACAGTACAGCTGTAATTTTTATGTCTAAACCTGACTGAGTCAGGGAAGGATAAAATGGTTTGGGAGATATCAGAAAATAAAGAAAAGGAGAAATAAATAGGAGACAGGAAGGGGGAAGAGAGGAGCATTTGGAAAGACCGGGTCAGGTTTACTGTATCTATTAATACTGTACAATTACTATTTTCTGTAAATTGCAAACATTCTCTCTGTTTATATCATGTGTTCCAGTAATGATTACTAACGCTGTCCTTTACATGCTAGGTTCTTCAATTCATTTGTCACTTCTCGCAGTGCTGTTACCTTGGTAACCATGGTAAGTCCCAGCAGGTAGCTGATGCAGCAGACAATAGCGATGAAGACCTCTCTGTGGTAACCCTTCCTTAGGAAGGACGGATACAGATCCACCAGTGATGTGATCTGCCCTTCCACCTCCACAAACTGCAAGGAGACAGACACAATCATGTCTTTACATGCCATCAGGCTTGCAGAACTTTCTAGGCATCAAAATCACATTATCACATTTTTTTTTCGCCCTGATTATGTCCAGACATTTGGATCAGAACACTTTCCAGAATTTGCTGTTCAAAAATGAAGAACATACCAATCTGGACAACTACACAAGAATGTTTGGTATGAGCTCTACTCAGTGCCATCCCACTTTATTGTGTAAAGGGGCATTAACACACGGTTCTGTGAAGGTCAGTGCCCATTGTATTTGTAGATTAAGGGTTGACGTATAGATGAAGATGAGGCTTTTTCACTAATAAGAAATAAAGTGAATATACAACTTAAAGGACACTTTCTATTACGATGGTCAATGACGAGTCTACAATCTGACTCGACGTTTGACTGCAACGGCGTTTATGTGTGGACAGAGCTTGTGCATCTGCTAACCTGACTGTCGAGGCCAAGCAGCAGCAGCATAATGAAGAAGAGAATTGCCCAGACTGTAGGAAAAGGCATCATGGTTACAGCCTTGGGGTAGGCAATAAATGCCAGGCCTGGACCTGCAGAGGAGTGGGGAGGGGAGGGAGGGGGTGGTTGGTTAAAAGAGGGGCATGAGAGGAGGCAACATTAGTATAATCTGATATGGTCATCTGATCTGCATCTACGTCGTGAGAGAAGGCCCCAAAAATGGAGACGCAGAACCAGATATGAGTGCATATAATGGCAAACTGACTTTATTACTTAGGTCAAACAAAGTGTTAACGTATTAAGCCTCTTAAGAACGTTTAACATATCTTTACTTACCTCGGACCTCTTTTGTAACACTTTTGAAATTATGAAAAGTCTATAACATTAAACACCAACACATTCCACATATTATTTCATAATAGCATATAATGAGGAGAAGGTTAAACATTATAATGAGGAGAAGGCACAACAATAACAGGGAAACCTTAACAACAGTAAAGAACATACTGTGTAGTAGATTGTAACTAGCACATGCATTATGTAGTGGATAGATTCCCAAAAGGACCAAAGACCACAAAGCGTCCATGTACTTCTTTAACCATGATTCATTTTTCCACACAGCTCAAAGCCTTTAACATGGACACAGTCAACAGCTAGATAAGCGGAATCAAATGCTTCTTGTTTTTCTCAGTCCTAGATAAATTGAGCATGTGTGTTTACTTCATAAATACAAAATGGCCCATATAAAACCAGCAGGTGCAGTCTGTCGTATCTTATATTTCGAAGGTCCAAACAAGGTCAAACAAGGAAGCAGTGGTAACAGCAAAACAGATTTGCAACCGACAGCAAGAAATGTAAATATGTTCTGGTTTTCCTTTTTGTTTTTTTTTAAAGTGTGAATTATGACAGGGCATCCAACCAAACACAGCAATAACTCAAGACAATAGAGCATCAACTTTCAATGGAACATTCTCCACATCACATTTTCATATGTCATCACAGAACTACAATAGTAAAACTTTTAAATTTGTAGTGAATTCTTTGGTCAACAGAAGTCGCTTACACAGCACTGCAGAAACCCACGCAGATATTTAACCTTCATTCAGACATATCAGAAACAAGCAGCCAAAATACGGCAGATTTACTTGAGCTATTACTAAACCTTTAACTTGCTTACCTGTCAAGGCTTTGGCCTGATGAAGGCAATGTGTCTAATCAATAATCAATTCTAATCAAATGTAGTGATGATTTTTGAAGTGGGGAAGAGTGTGAGGGCTCATTTGATTAATATGTCCATATATATATATATATATATATGTGTACAAGTTACATTCCAAGACCCCCAATACAGCTATCGTTTCAGAATATTAAAAGTATTAGTCTGAGTCATAGTTGTAGTGTATTCTGTTGACTTGACCTCTATATTTAACGTACAACTAATTGAACCATTTCATCAGGCTGGAAAACATCCATGTTGTTCATAAGTCGGGGGACATTCAGGATGGCTCTGTCTTTTTTTCACTTAACATAGTACTAATCTTCATTTCTACTCTTTAGTAACATTATCTGGAGCATCATTTCTTAAAACACAACCAAACTGGTTGATCTTGATTTAAAAGTGCACGCTGTAAAAGAAAAAAAATACTTGACCTCGATGATATCTGTCCTGCCATCCATGTATATTACAACTTCAAGTTCTCACCTAATGTCCAAATAAATGTGCAATGTCTTCAAAAAGTATGGAAGAACATACAATAGATCACAGAAAATATAGAATCAGACTTTCCACACAAGATCATACAGTAATTGCAGAAAGTTCAGCTTTTTCTGGTTATACTGTTTAAGACTGAGTCAACATTCATATTTTATGTGAAACAAGCATCATTATTTAGTTTAAATTTGACTGAAAAGTCAAGCACTGCCCATTGGACTGGATTCCACTTACAAAACAACATTGCACTGTCATGGGGCTCCAGCAAACCTAAATATAGGCCAATTGTAAGTTAATAGAATTCAAGATGACAATTACAACTGCTTAAAAGCGTTACCACACCCAACACCTCAGTCTCTACATGGCAAACAATACAAATGTTGAGGCACTGAAAGACAAACTTCTTTACCCAGCAAAAGGTTCCATAAACACTGTGTTACCATTACTGTTGGTGCCTGTGGTCTCTTACAGTCATTTCAAATACTAGTTGACAACTCTGCATGCTAGAATAAAACAAACTTGCTCAAACCAATGATAACACCATATGCCATTAAAGTCGCTCAGATAGATCTTGCAGGTCACAACAATGGCCATGGAGATAAGGAAAATCTCAGAACCAAAAAAGCAGGGTTAAGCTAACAGGCTGGCACAAGATGCACTGTTAACTGTCACACAGCTTTTGTTCTTTAAGGTGAACATTTCGCTCATGTCTGTAACTGTTGTTCTCCTTAAAGAAAATCCATCATCTATTCCACTTGCTTTACTGCGCCAATAGAATATCTTCATAATTCTCACATCCTTCGTTTGTCAAAGAGTGTTTGATTTCGGAATCGTCCATATTCCGATGCCGTCATGTGCACTTAACCAACGGATCCTCAAAATTCCAAATGAATTCAGAATCTAAATATTGGCTCTTTCTCTTTTGGGTTTCATTGCTTTTTTTTTTAGTTATTGTTGTATAATTAGTTAATCAGGAAGCAGCGCCCACCATCACTGCCGCCTTTACAGAACCCTCGTACCTGACACTGCCACATCAGAAATCGCCACCCCTTGCTCTTGTGCCATGAAGCCCAGGACGGAAAATATTGCGAAGCCAGACACAAAACTGGTACCACTGTTGAGGGCTCCCAGCAGCAAACAGTCCCTATGTCACACATATGTCATGAGGAGGATTTGTTAATGAACACACAAGTTTCCCTGCTATCTACTGCTAACCCACTCACTGAAACTGGCACCTCACCTGTAGCAGTTATACTTGTACTTGTTGTAGCTCCCCAAAGAAGTCATAGCGCCCAAACAGATGGCGTAGGAAAAGAAGATCTGGGTTCCAGCATCAGTCCAGACCTGCAAAGTGGGAAGAGAGAATGGAGACAGAAAGGCTGAGGCCTGCTGATCCGGGGAAATATGGGACATGTAGAGAAGCATTTGTCATGTCTGTGAAGGTTCTCAGTCATCCAGGTCATTGGATCCTAAGGAGTGTACTTGATTGAGCTTTACTGGAAAGTCCAGTTGCCGATATGTGCACTTCTCAGGAAGCGGTAAATGTCTTTGTAGTTGTCCTAAACATCCAATAAATAAATTGCACCAGAGGTGATTGTTTTGTGACAACAAGGGGAGTTCTGCTTCCTCTAAAATGTCATAAAATAAATGCACCCCCCCACGACCCTCATGTGGGGGATAAAGTGGTAGAAGATGGATGGATGGACATTCTTGTAGCAGCATGGCACAAGTAAAACCGGTAGAAGCTCAGCTTCGATTGAGTGGAGGGCAGAATTTGTGTACACATTTAAGTATAAATAAATGGGCCTGAAATGAGCTTCCCTCTTTTTCAAAGACCAGCAACCGCCACTGAATTGCACATATGGATATATGGTAATTGCAGGAAATAATGACCATAACAGGATTCCCATGACCTGGGTTTCTCAGACAGCAAAAACAGAAGGACCTACCTCTGGGTCCTGCAGTTTAGTGAGATTTGGGTACAGGTAGAACTTGATACCCGCTGCAGCACCTGGCAGTGTCACTCCACGGATCAACAGCACGATAAGCATGACAAATGGGAACGTGGCAGTGATATAGACCACCTGACAATGATCAAAGGATGCACATTATCAACACACTCAAAATCCTCTACCTTGTACCCTTGTTTCCCTGGTAGGATTAACTATAGTCTGCCTTGTCAATGACAAGCCCCACTAAACATAAGAAATGTGTGTTATTTTTTCCAATGTGACAAGAGCAGACCACAGGCAATCCCTTTAATCAATAATAGTAGTAGTAATAGTGTTATTGGAAAAAAAATTATTATTAAATTACCAAAATTACAACGTGTAGCAACCAGGAAGCATAAATCAGGCCAGACCAATTAGAGTCTTGAGGCAATAAAAGGGGCAGTCTGGAATTGAGCTGCCTCTGGTCTAATGGCCAATTGATGTTGTTGTTGCTGTGGCAGCAAATGAATGAATGAAAGTCAAAACAGTTAAATAGATATAGTAAACGGTCATATTTCAGATTTTTATTAGGAAAAAATGATTGGCCTTTTTTCTATATTTAAGAGTAGCTTAAAGTAGCTACTGTCAAGCAACAACCTCAAATATAACATATGCAACTCAGAATGGCCAACATTTAAAGATTATGTTGATATAGCTGAGCTTAACCAAAATGATCAACTGTGCCAATAGAGGTATCCATAGTTAGATTAAAACAAACTAATTTGCATTATACATTGTGCAGAATATGTTTGGTGTTATGTGCCAAAAAACAATGCATCAATGTCACTGATTGTTTTTTGTTTTGAGGTTTTTGATTACTCAGTTCATGTATTATTAAACAACCAATGCAGGTCACAACATTGCAAGGACACACATTTGCATTTTTCTCAGACTCCCATGTCCTTGAAAAAATAAATAAATAAATGAATGGCACTTCTCTACACTCAGAATGAACACAGCTCTTAATTGGTCTCTGATAATATATAATATATAATAATATAATAATAATATTTCAAGTTCAAGAGAAGGGAAATCTAGTATACAAACAACAGTGCATTAAAGACACATTATACACATAATTAGCTACCTTGCCAGTGGACCTGACTCCCTTCCAGATGCAGAAAAAGCAGATGACCCAGACGAGCAGTAAACACAGAGCCAGGTCCCATTTAATAGGGCCTATCTCATCAATACCATTGCTGATTCCCAGCACATTGCGTCTGTAAAATAAAATGCAAAGAACTCCATTTAGCACATGTTCACCTGTGCAACTTTGAAAGGGCACTTTATGACAATGGTGATAAAAAACAGCAGGGATTTTCTTTTTTTAGATGTAATTTAATCCTATGTGTGGGAACTGGAGAATGCACATCTGTACGTAACTAATGACCCCATTAGTAAAGTGTCAGCTACTTCCTGTTTCCTTACAGTTGACCAAGTTGTCTTTGGCGGGGTTCCCACCCTGCCCTCTCTTGTATGTGTCTGTTTTGCAAGTTTGTCTGGACTCTCTAATATCAGCCAATCAAATCAAAGTACAACAAAGTCTATCGTGATATATGACTAGGATACAGTTCTAGTGTAATCTTATATATTTAATTGAAGCACATTCTTCACAGTTGTAATTAATCTGAACTTTCAACACGTAAAACATAATCAAATATAAGTGTCATTCAGTAAGTGTGTGTACGGTTTCATGTAACTCACTCCCAGAACTCGGTGACAGGGGAAGTAAAGTTGGAGGTGTTGGAAGCCAGCCAAAGGGTTTTGTTATTGCGGTAGGTGTCCTCGATGCAGCGATCGGTATTCCACGGCTGATTGCACTTGGCCCAGGGAAGCTCTGGCTGAAAACACTGAAATGCAACAAAAAGCACAATTTATATTTGCGTTTCTTAGCATTTGTAGACACCCGCTCTTCCACCAGTTTAGCCATCAAAGTCACTAACAACACACTTTACAAGGCGGAGCGTCTCTTTTTGTCTAGGGTATAACTTGTCACGGCATCACCATGGATAACCAAGATGCTCGACCAGCAAATTTATTTCCCTATTGATGTAACAAGCTTAGCAGCGTAGAGGGTTGAAGTTGCTTATTCTCCTTATGTACAATAGATTATATCCTTTCACACAGTCCATTGTCTTCTGGATCAGTAGGATTTATTAACTTAGTAAAGGGAAAATATCTCTCTCAAGTCTGTCATATTAGTTTTTTCAGGTGAAAAGCATATAAACATTATTTATAATGCAACTACAAGATAGTAAGGGACCATCAACAAACTACGAAGTTTAAATTGAATAAATCTCTTGTGTATTAACCTTATACAATTCATTGATTTTCTCCTCTGATGTGTTGTTTTTTTTTACTAATTACTTTTTATATAGTGCTATTTGTTTTTTCTGGATTTTATGCTATTTTTGTTTGGAAAATAAATAAGAAGAACTCACTAAAAAACTAAAAGAATAACTCTCATATCTGTCATGACATTATCTAATGGTCACTCCTCTAGTAAAAAAAACCCAAAGTGTATTTGTTAATTAACTAACCATAAACCTATACATACCTTATACTACATCATCAAGGAGATTTACAAATATTTAACTTTGTATAAATTACGGTTCATATTTTTAATATTTAAACCTAATCCAAATATTCAGAAGATTTTCCAGGATAACAAGTCTCTATAAAAATGAGGGTAAAAAATCACTTCATGCCAAATTGACCAAATAAATAATCTTCAGTATCTTTACAATAAAATGTTTTTTGTTTATTAAGTTATTTTTTTCCCCCCCCTAAACATACCTGGAACAGGTAGTAGACGCCCCAGGCCAGGATGACGATGTAGTAGATATTCAAAAGGGAAACGATCACAATGGAGGCGTAACCAATACCTAGAGGGGAATAAAAAGGTCATGGCAATAAGAAAATGAAAATAGGGAAAGGCCAAAAGACAATTTAGACCACAGAATGTTCATAAAATAATGAGTTTAAAAACAGGCAGCATTTGACAGCAAAGCAGCATTAAAACACACGTTAAACAAGTACCATTTTTAATAAAATGAGAACAATAACAGGTGACGATTAGAGGATTAACAACAACATGTTACTTCCTGTTTGTGGCTAGTCTTTTATCCTGCTATAACACAAGGAACACACACATAGACACATAGAGAGTCTATAATAGTTGTGTTTTAGGGATGTAACCTTCACTGGTGTTGCTCTGCACTTGATTTGACACATTTACTAGAGCAATCAGCTGCGTCAATACTGGCCTTGAGACACAGGTGGTGGTAAATACAGTGTCTGTCTGTCTGTATGTATGTGTCTCTTTGTTATTGCAAGTTTGAGATAAAGTGTGTCTGTGTGTGTACATGAACCCTTAACCCCATGTGTGAACTACTTCGCCTACATATCATGTCCATTTAATTACTCAGCTAAAAGCTAATTAGCGGCTGCCATGCATCTACATCGTTAAACACACACACACAGGTTTGCGCAGCTATTCCTCTCAGGACACTACAGCCTAAACAAAGCATTATCCCTAACCCCTAAACCATCACCAGTTACTGCCACAACACTAAACATTTGATTCTGCCTTATTAGGACCATGTTTTGGTCTCATGAGGACTGTTTAGACCAGAAAAGGTACGAAAGAGGAAACAAACACAAGCACACACACACACACACACACACACACATGCTCAGATCACATGGAACAGTGCTGATCAAACAAACAGATGCTTTGCCTCCATGATGTAATTTCTTGTGCTCATTGGCTGACCTCGGCTGACCTCTCAGTAACGAGAAGGTAAAGACCAATAGGGTTTATTTAGGGTCTATTTAGTGAACTCACGTGCTTCATATGTACCAGGAGTATTTTTGTGCTGAGTATCATCTCATGCCAGACTGATCTATGAGCTACAGTTTTGGGTCATATTTGATCACAATTTCGAGGCTTGCCTGAGTACTTTGTTAAAGACATTTTTCTGTTTAAAGACATTTTTCTGTTTTATTTATAGGGAAGACCAACAGTAACCATGGTAATGGCTGCGTGTCACATTAAATAATGGCTGCATGGCTGCCCGACCCACTTTGAACAGATTTAAAACATGTGTATATAACTGCACTGCCCTTCCTCCATTCTGCCACTCCCTCACTGCCCTCTGCATTTGTTTGACATCCACATTACTTGAGACCATGAATGCAGTATGCACCCTATTAGGGCATCATAAGGAAGTCATGGGCATGTTCAATTTTGGTGTATGTTTGGGTATTGATTGGTTAGGTTGGACATTTTCTGGATGGAGAGTAGAGAGGAAAATCTCTCCATCTGGTTTCTAATCTAGTTTTGCCTGTTGCCTACTGTCACTCTTTGGCTGCCATGGCTAAGACAATATAATCCACATCTCAACTAAGAGCTGGAGAAAATATGGAACTGTAACTTCCAGAGGTTGCCAGCCCCCCATCACTTCCTGAACCCCAAGGCTACAAAACTGGGAAGGGCTTTATTCTACAGCAAGAGTGGTTTCTTAAGCTCGAGATTTGAAGTCTTTTCCACCAGATGTAAGATGTCTCCCCTCTAAAGAAATAGGCCATGGTATAATATGCCGCTGGAATCAACCGCTCATCTTTTTCCTGTTTATTCCTTCGTCAACATTTTTGATGATTTCAGTGTGACATTTATGTACGTCAGCAGAGAACATTTTGTACAGCTACACTGACCTCATCAGCACTTGACATCATGGTTGGGATTGGTTCCATCCTTTAATCTCACCACCATATTCAAGATGCTATGGTAGCACATGTTGCCCCGTCTCCCTCTCTCTTCTTCTCCATCCCCCAGTTTTTATTTATCTCCCTTTATCTCTGGTCTTCATCAATCCACCTCTCTGCTCCTCTCCCTGGTCTACTTCTTTTCTTTCTCTGGTGCTCTGTCTCTGATGTGTTGCACCGTTGTTGCTGTAGCAACGTGTGATTCAGGACAAGCTGTACACCATCTTATGAGTGAGTGTATGTGTGTATGTGTGCACGAGGCATCGGAGGGATATAATGTGTCTGAAAGGAGGACAGAACATGTGTGAAAGTGAGAATAGTTGTGCAAGTAAATAATTAAATCAAGATAATGAAACAGTGACGATAAAATGACTGAACCAAATTTATAAACATGAGGATAGAGGCCTCAGTGTGTTGGTGTACTAGTGCAAGCCTGGTTGCCTGGTAACAGTTGCAGGGTAAAGTCTCAGCAGTCTGGAGGCGAGTCTGGTGTGACTCAGCCTTATGTTACACAGCCTCTGTGAAATTTAACAGAGGTTTGGAAAATGGCCTGAAGTTGGATAAAAAAATGGCTGGAGGCACTGAGCTCTGTGCTCATCACTGAAATCGGCGAGACTGAACAACAATGACGGTTATGCAGACTGGGGATAGCTATAGTCACAGCTCTTGGTATAGCGAACATAGAGATGACACGTGATTCATGCTACGGCTATAACAAGCTCTTGCAGAGGTGCATTGTCATTTGGATTGTGCTCAAGTCCAGTGTCAGATATGGATATTTTATTTTTTGCTCTGTATTTGGTCTCTACATGCACCTGGAGGATGTTTCTTAGCTGCAAAATGCTCCACAAAATGTGATATCAGGTGCTAAGAGTGAGAGTGAACCAACAAAATAGATTTGTGGTCTGGTCAGCTAAAGAAAATGATCTGTCATAAAGGGCAGACAACATTTTGTGAAAAAGGCTCCTTAATTTTATTTTTTTTAAATTGTATTTTACATGTTTGCAGTATCAGTGAAATAAATCTTAATAATCAAATACAGTATATTTAATCCCCTGCAGCACTCAGGGATTCAAATGGATAATTAGACTAAATATATTCAACTTATTGTAATTGTTTTGCCTTTCTAACTTTATTTTCCTCTAGACAGTGACATAGAGTCAGTAAATCAACCAGGTGGCAATCAAACCTAGTGCTGCACAGGCATATGCAGCACTTAAAAGCATGCCCTAAAATACCTACAATTAAAAAAATTAAAATAAATAACTCTCCACAGTGTGAGCAAGGGTTTCTAAGTGTCACCTAGAACACGTATGATGAGGATGAATACTCTGCTCAATCAAAAACTTAAATGTAATACTTGCTATCCATTCAGCACAGACTGTTCTGTTCGGGGGCAACGTACCAGTAAAGATGGGGCAGAGCTTCTCCCAGCAAGTGATACCACCCTCGGAGGTAAACTGACCCAGGGCGACCTCCAGAAAGAAGACTGGCAGACCACCACCAAACAGGAAAATGAAGTATGGGATGAGAAATGCACCTGCAAAATGACATTTAAGGAACAGTTGTCAATAATGTGGAGACAGAAATGTCTCTTTGTGAAAAAGACATCTTGTTGGATACTTGGTGATGTCTTACCTCCACCATTTTTATAGCAGAGGTACGGGAAACGCCACACATTCCCTAAACCAACAAAGCCACCAGCTACAGACAGAACAAAGTCCAACTTGCTGGCCCACTTCTCCCGCTGGGGGTGTTTGCCCTCTGCTTCATCTTCAGGCCGAGTGCCTGGGCTCTTGCCAGGAGATGGTTTCAGAGTGTCCTTATGGAAATCCTTCAGGCACTGGAGCTTCTCTTTCTGAGCCATTCTGAAAAAACAAGATACACAGATTTGAATTGATGATAAACATAATAATGATGACATCTTTGTAATCTATTAAACAACAGAAATCATGTGCTTAAAGAACCCGGTACCATGCAAGCAATATCCCAGCTGTTGTTAATCCTCCTACGGAAAATAGGAGGATTAACTCAATACTAATAAGTATTTTGGAAATTAAGTTTACATAAGCAGTATGGAAGGCACTTCAAACAGCAGAGTTGGAAGATCTAGCTTAACCTGTTTAAAACAATTGTGCATCAGTGCAAATTACTCTCTCTTTTTTTTGTAACTCAAAAAAAACGGTTAAAACTAAGAAATCACATGCTTCATATGCACCTGGAGTATTACACAAAGAACCGTATATTAACTTATTCAATCATGTAACCACAGTTTGGCCAGAGAATGTTCTTTTATCTCATGAACACAGCCTTGCTTTCTATAGCATGGTTAACTTGTTGAATTTGTAGTAACATAGCTGACTGTGAGCTGGCGCTGCTGTCGAATGGATTTGTTTTTACATAACAGCAAAGAGCAAAACCGTACTCATTCATCCATGTATTAACATTTCATTTTGCACCTTAATGTGAACCGCTTCTATGATAACGGCTTCCCTGACACCAAAGCAACAGTTCTCACGTCTTCAGCTCCAGAGCTAGCAGAATGCATAATCAAGTCATCATGTTCAAACCAGTATGAGATGAAGTAATGAGGTGACAAAAAGGTTAGCTGAAATGCAAAGTAAGAGATTGTGCAGATTAACTAAACTCTAACATCCTCTTTTTGTCTGGCTGGGTTGTTCATTAGAAGAGCAGTGCAGAAGTCTGTCACAGTTAAGCATATCTTTGCATCCACTCTCTTCTCTGCTCTGTCTCAGAGCATTCTCATTGTCTCTCTCTGTCTTCCTGCAGGTCTGAAGACAAGAATACGCTTTAGACAAATCCCCCATGTTGCTGCCTAGAGATTCATACATGTTGTTTTCCATTCACCGTGCGCATCCACAATTTACAGTGGTATCACTGGTGCACTCAGCATAACAATACAAACAGCGGCAAACGGCAGCAAGTGTCCTCGCATGTGCAGCTATGTGTGTATTTGTGCAATTTATCTCATTGCGTGTCTAAGGTTTCCTCCAACAAGTTAATGATTACACAAAGAGAGACATACACAAATGAGTATTCATCACTAACTTCCTACACAGTTAATTAATAACGCTGAGAGGAAACTGAAAGCACTAGCTTTGTGGGGGTTGGGGGCGTTGGTGCACGTGTGTGTGTGTGTGTGTGTGTGTGTGTGTGCAGACTGTATGTGTGAGTGACTGTGTAGAAGCACTTCCTGCTTTTACAGCAAGTGGATTCATTTTGTCTGTGAGAAAGTGTTACCATCTGTAGAATGTGATATTACTACCACTATTGAACCAAGTTTACATTTCAAGTTTAAATTTCAATGTTTCAAAGAGAGTAGTTCAAGAAGAACATGAGTTTTGTGTGTCGATTCATGAAAAACAACGGACTCAGTGGATAGATATAATGCAATTACAAGGGTAAATAGCAGAAATAAGTATTTTGTTTGAAAAGGCCTTCAACATCATGAAGTTCTTGATGGTGAACCAAATCAGCTGATGTGATGTAGTTAAAAGACGTTTTTTCATAGAAGGAGTTACATATCCGATCTGGCAGGTGACATCTTTGGGGTCCCCAAGAAATGATGTAGTTGCATGATTTGCAGTAGTTGGGGCAAAATAGTTGCAAGATGCATTGCCTAGTTCAATACCTGCCACAACCCTGACACATATAAGTGGCAGAAAATTGACAGAATTGAGGGCTGATCGTAAGCTGCAGCAGCTGCCATGGCTAATAAGCCAAGGAAAGGACAGAAGCCAAGATATGGAATTTTCCCAGTTCTAGAGAAGAGATTTGCGTTCTGTAAGTTATGGAGGCAGTGAGAGTGTTTCAGATGACAGAGGAGATATATGAGCTGGACATGGTGTTGTTGTTGAACCGTTGCCCACAAGACAACCTCCAGAGCGAGACCGGCCGTGGGAACTGCAACGAAATTTTGAAAGTTGAGGCCAAAGGCTCAGTGTATAACACTAAGACTCATTGTTTTCGTGTTCAGTGTCTGTGTGTGTGTATGTGTGGCCGCACAAGGTTACTGGACGTGGAGACACTGACTTAAGCACCCAGCCAGTATCTCTCTCTTTACACACACACATACATATATATATATACATATATATATATATATATATATATATATATATATATATATATATATATATATATATATATATACATATATATAAATCTTTCTCTCTCTGACTTCCCTCCCTCACCACTTACATAACACCCTTTCCTATTTTAAGACCATGTACATTTCCACTGGGCTGACCGCCTGTTTCATTCACTCTCCGCCCTCATCTCCTTCTCCTCCTCCTCTACTCCACATTTTGTTCACCACCCCATCCTCTCATTTTCCCATTTATTCCTCTCTTCAAGTTTCACCTAATCGAATCCCAGTGAAATCAGTGGATTACAGTCTTGATGACACACTGACTGTGTGTTATATTTGCCCAACAATTGACAGCAATCTTCCTTTTTATCTTCCCCTTATCTTTTGGGTAATCATTGTTTTTCTTAATCCACACCCCTCTACCACTCTAGTGTCACCATCATCCTCATTATCTGCCCACCTCTTTCTTACCACTCTTCTCTTTCACTCTGTCTTCTATCACTCCCTGTTCTCCACGTAATCTTACGTTTTCTTTTGACCATCCCTGCCCTGTTCATCCTCCATGGTCTCTGCTCTTTGTATTCCTCTCTTTTTGTAATGTATTTCTGCCTTCCATGTTTTGCATCTTTCTTTTCCTCCTAGCATTTGCTTCAGCCTAATTTTATCCCGATTTGAATTTATTTCACTATCACTGTAGAGAATGGAATAAAAACCACCTTAGCCTGAGAAAACAATACAATACTGTGAAACGAAAGGGCTGTTAAAAGTTAACTGAGAAAGACAAAGGGAGATAAAGGGTAAGCAAAAAAAAAAAATCAAGGCCTTGCCGAGACACGTACCAGGTTGCTGGAATTTAATTGTGTCAGAGAATTAGACAATGTGAGAATCAGCGAGGAAATGAGGTGAAAATAGAAGCCACTGATATGGATAAAAAGCGCCTCTGCAAGACCAGAGATGGCACAGAATAACGGACAGAAGCATGAGTTTTAACAGAAAATGGGGCAGACATATGGGAGCAAGAGATAAAAAGTGAAAGAAAAACAGAGACATACTGCCAATAAAGGCTCTGCCATCAAAACCCACGCACATTGGTTTACTTCTGTAGCAGTTGATTTGGTGGGTAGTAATCATAATGTGTAGATACAGTCTCTGGGTTTGGGAAGGGGAGCCAAACTGAAGGGCCTCAAAAAAGTATTATCTTAATGGCCAACAGGAGAGGACTCCACCCCACTATCTCAAATCCAAGATGGCACTAGTCAAACCTGACACCTCTTTACAGAACAACACATCCATGGGTGCTCCAATGGGAGCAGGTGCATTTGTTATATAACTTCAACAGTGAACAGGAAAAGAAACATCAGTATCTAATATTAATGTACTACACCAGTATTCATTTCTACATTTCTATAAAGCACCCTTTCTACTGTGTTTGCTTCCAATTTTTCTAATGATGTCATGCATATATGTGGCCATGACGATTACATCTCAATTGCCAGTTGCGTACAAATAAATAAAATGTTCATTTAAACTTTAATTTGAAAGTTGCTTCTGCTTACGACATGCCATTTCCAGTCTTTCTTGTGATCCTTGTTTGATGCAGAAAAATCCAACACATCTTTGGAAAAACCAGGTCTAACAGCATCATGGCAACAGTCAACTAGCACTGAAGTGATGACTCCAATCAGCCTGTGAGAGTATGAAGACATGCACTTGGTATCCAGCTACAAGATTAGCCAGCATGTCTTCTGCTGGTGCTGGCTATAAATCACCATGTGTAATGCATTCTTCATTGGCTGCCAAGGTAAATGATACCGTATAACCCTGCCAATCATTTCATTAGCTGTTTAAATCATATCTACAACACAATTATATAAAACCATCCAAGACTAATGAGGTGGATCTGATGTCAGTGACTTACTACAGCGAATGTACTGTATGTGAGTCAGTGTTTCATGCTGGTTAATATAATACATACAGTAGCAGGGGTTTTCAAGGATGCATGGTCATAAAATGTTTGGCTGCCGTGTATGCATGTTTATTTACTGTGTCACCGAAGGCTCATTTGCCCCTTTCACTTTTCATTTCAAGAGGCGACTGTGAGAAAGTTGCCATGCTTGTGCCTGAGATTTCACCAAGGCACAAACACACATTCCTCTTACCTCAGGTTACTGGCTTAATATATTATTTAACAGTAGACAAGCATGCAGGTATTACAGCAGCTTTGACAGACTGCTATTTCTCACAAACTCTGTCACAAACAAATCCCCTAAGTCAATGTACGGCGGATCACATTCATCCAGCACATGAAAATGCAGTCACTAACGCATAACTGGGAGTATTTTTTTTCCCTTGAAATGCCCTTTGGCACACAGGAAGTAGTATATGTATTCAAGTAATGCTCTTTTATAATCAGATACAACTCTGGGTTCTGGCCACAAAGACGCAAAGACTGAGCAAAAAGATAAATTGTGACACCCACTGGTATAACTCCTTTAAAGTAGAAATGTTGGGATGTTCATTTCTGCTACCTTTGCACATGGGTCAGTTGACATTTTAAGTGCATTAAATATTAGGGTGTGATTCTCTTAGTCCTTTTAGTGTCTAGTTAAGTCTTGGATCATAAGTTTTATGTCATGATAACTCATTTAATATTTGAATTCCCATTTCATTTGTCTACATCGTGTCATGAGTGATACGTTTTCTGTGTTTCTCATGGGGGAACTCAAAATATTTCCACACTAGTGATTTCAGAGAAGCGGGTTTGAGTTGTGTCGCTCATATCAGCAGTTGCCATGGTTACAATTAGTTGGCAGCAGTTTTGGGTTAGCGGAAGGAGGTGGCTCGAATGGCAACAACCACAACACTGTGTTTTTCCCCTCTGGCATGACTGAAGGACGTCACACTAGGGCAGTACTTCTCAAATAGTGGGGCCGGCCCCCCCGGGCCCCCCCCTGGGGGGGCGTGGTGAGGTGCCAGGGAGGCGTGAGAGGCAGGGCAGGACAACTCAACTCATACAGTGGTTTATACAGATAAATAAATAAAAATGATCAGGTTCTCAATAATATTTCAATTCGGGGGGGAGTGATAACATTTCTGTCCTCTGGGGGGGGCATGACAGAAAATAATAGAGAACCACTGCGCTAGGAGCATGGTTAAACACTCTATTCCACCTTTGCTTTCAAAGGTCGAGATCGAAATGTGGTTTTTCGATAAATATTCCATTTACAATCGAGATCGTGACACACCTGTTAAATAAAGAGAACACCTTTGGATCTAGTCATGTGAGGTTAAGGTTTGGGGGGAGGGGGGAAGACTTTTCACCACTTTCTGACAATGTATGGACCAAACAACTAATCAATTAATTAAGAAAATAATCAAAAAAATAGGTATTTGAATTAAAGCATCATGAGCTACAGCTCTAGTTTTATCCTTTTGTGGTGAAAAAGGGCCTTTTCTTAAAGCCCACATAGACCGGAAGCTCCAATTAACGCTGCGTTTGTGTGTGTGTATCTGCGTCATTACCTCGTTTATGAAACCCAAAGGTTTCAGAACAAACAGTTCAGCCACTGCTGAGAAAATAGTCTTGTACTGTTTTCCTGGGCTCTGCGAAGCGGATCGGCACTTCCGTAATTTGATGTTGTCATCAGAATTCCTCACCACTCCTCTCACCACCGTAGCACCTCCTGATGCGGGCACTAGTCCGGGCACATCCGGTTGCGTACATTCACCCACAGAAGAAGAAGAACTACTCTCGTTGTAGCTGCTGAGATGCAGAGCATCCACCGTGCCAGAGGGGGAGCTGTGTATCTGAGAGCTGGCCTATCTATTACGTCACTTCCAGGTACCTGGCCAATCACAGCACAGTGGGAAAACTCTCGTTGGCTGGCCAATCACAACACAGTCCAAATTCTGTGAGTGTGATTTTGGTCTGAAACAGCGCGGCTGACGAGAGCGTCAGTGAGGAGATATTTTTTAGATATTGGGAAGTTGGCCGGTGCCATCTAGTGGTTTTGCAAACAGACATTGACAGGTGTCACCTGCAACCAGGGTTAGATTGAATGATACCAGGTGTCACTCACACTGGTTTCCATTTAAATGTGTTTTGCTTCATCATCTATTTTCCTCTAAATGGAAACATAATTTCCAAAATTGCTGGCTTCAGGGCGTAAACCAGAGGTCCACTATTTATAAAGAGTATACTGAGGTCTAAGGCTGCTATCTGCAATGCGACTGGCTACCTTTCGCCTGACATTCCTGTCTCTAGCATTCTCCTCCTCGCTCCCTTCATTACTTTACGAATGCATTTATTCTCAGACAATCGACCTAACCTTACAAGCAGCGATATCCACCTCTTTGTGGAGTCTTGTTTCCTGATTGGACTGGAAGTGTTATGATATACTGGAAACATTTCTCATAGATTCACAGTCACAATGAGACTGAGCAACAAGTCCTCCAACTGAAACGCCTGAATATAACCCATAGGTATGGTTTTAGCGGGGCTAAGACAGGGCCAGGCAGAAAGTTACAGACAATGATGACACACTAAAAACACATACAACGCAACAGCCAAAGTACAATGTTTTAATCACTAAGCAAACTGCCGGTGGACACCTCATTGAAGCTACTTGATGACAAAAACCCCAAAGTACCACATTGCTGTTATTTCAGCCGTGCTTCCATCATGGTACATTTCAGTTTGGAATGGTAAAGCTCTTGGTCAGGCTCACTTTTCCACTGAGAACGGTACCTTTATATACGTAGCATGACGTTGTACCGGTGCGCCGTCAACGAACAGTGACATCGAATGCGACACAACAGACAACAATGGAGCAGCTCTATTCCTTAAGGAAACGCAACAGAATACATACCATAAAAAATTTAATTCAGCAGAAATTGAAGATAAATAATTATACTTAATTTACTTAAGGTACAATCACCTGATTATATGAACTGATGTTTTTATAGCGCCAAGATGAGCCTCAGGCGGGGTCAGTTCTATGGAGGAAGCTGCAACATGCAACTTCACCAATAAGATAATTTACCAAGTGTAAATGTTATAAGTAAAACAACAACAAATGAATAAAAGTGACTAATAAAAACGTGATTAATAATCTATAATAACCATGTGTTTTACACATCCACTTACTTTGTTTAGGGTGCACGGATGTGTGAATATCTTTGGTGAATTATTCGTCGCCAGTAAAGACTGAACTCTTGTTACTGATCAAGTCTGGTCTAAAGACAAAAACGGAAGCACCTGCCATCACTCATAACGCGTCACTGCTGTCATAAACGACATAGAAGAGAATTACACTATGAGGTCAGGAAAACAATGACACCCTCGTTTAGAAAGCTAAACGTGCGGCACGAGGCTGTATGTCTCCTGAAATGTGTGGTACAGATGCAAAAGAGGCAGATATTTGCTTTCCATACACTATCATCGAGACACAGCGGTCGTCGTGTACTTTCGGCAGAATTTACATGACTGCGCCCTTTTTTTTCGGCTGCGAATTTCAACAAAGCGAAGCAGACTGAGGCTGTGGCAGAGAGATTCAGAAGAGGAACCAGAGAGACAGGGGAGGCAGCGCACGCTGTGCAACGTGCGCTTGAAGAGCATCACCCCCTTCTCCGCTCTGGGTTAAGCGACACAAATAACGGACTTAGACAAAATGAAATCAATAAACAAAAAGGCGCACAAATCAGAGTACCGATGCTTATGTAGATACAAAAAGAGAGAGCGCCTGACATGGATGGCTTACATACATCGACAATCGCACGACGTACGTGACACCAGCAAATAGGAATTCACTTCAAACCAATGGATGCCTTCCGTGCACATGCACGTGTTAATCATTGCTCCTCATATAAAGAAGACACGTTCGGAGAAAATAAACAAAGATCACAGGATCAGTGTCGCTCGTCTTGCATTCAAAGCACTTCGAATACATTCCACATCCACCGGTCATCATCATCCCGGAGCGCACGACCCGGCGCGCACAGAGAAAGACAATAGAGAAAGACTATTAGCTATAAATCTACATCCCATCTTCTTTGACAAACACACACACATTCATTCACACCACGCAACAAACACACAACCAACAAACGCAATGTATTATAATACATGCGCATAGACTATTGAATGATATATATATATATATTTTTTTTTTAAAGACAAACATTTGAAATAAATGTATTAACATCATAATTCTCATTCAAAATCATGTTCCATCAGGACCGTTAGATCCAACCTTTGCTTTATAGGCGTGCATTGAGGGTGCCGTTTCTCCCTTTACCTGCTCTGCTGATGTGATTTTCTGTATTATTTGTGTCCTTTTAATGTCCTTTGAGCGCTGTCCCTTGTCCGTTTCCACTTGTCTGTGTCCCCCTGTGTCTGAGATCTGGATGCGTAGGTAGCCTGAATTTTATCCTATTTATAAGCCTCTGTTCCTGACCTTTGTCTCTTGCAACGGTGGGGGGACTAGAAACATCAGCGGCAGTGGAAAATCACCGGCCTGCCTCTTCTGCTTCTCAAAGCAACAGGAGAGCCGTGTGTGTGTGTGGTGCCTTCACGTCCCGATGATAACATCCGATTATTTAGCTGCGCGGCTGTAGCTGTGTTGGCCGTGTTTTGACTTCAGATGAAGGTTCTTGCTCTCAAGGTTTGAAGTAAAATGTGGTGTTGAGGAATAGTTGTTTTCTTCAACATTCTGTGCAGTTTGAGAGGCATAATATTTGCGTAGCCACAGTGTCACTTCCATATACAATACACAACTTTTTGTGTATTGTATTTTTTGTTTCAATTAACAAAGAGTAAGACTGTGGTGGTTATCCAAAATCAATAGATGCTGGCATCAAATTTGAAACACTAACATGATTTGTTCATTTTATCACCAACCTCCAGGCACAAGAATCCATCGCTGAGTTACACAGAGACGTTTTCGATTCTCAAAATGTAAAGAAGAGATTTCCGAGCAGCACCTGAACGCAGCGTTGAGGGGGAATTAAAGTGAAACCCCCCTCATCCATTTCGCGATCCGTTTTTTTAAATATATGTATATATCTTAACCTGCTCTCATTGGCACGCGCTCAAAATTCGAGGCGCGCTCCCGCTACAACGCCCGCATCCCCCCAACCCAGTCGCCCATAGCCGCCCCCCTCCCCCACACCACCACCACCACACACACACACACCTCTCCCCCATTGCCCCCACCACGCTCGCGGCTGAGAGCAGAAGCCGAGGAAAGAAAGAGGCACAGTGTGAGGAGTCTACATGCTGTAGGTTACACATGTAGAGCTACAAAACACTTTCAAACCCCATTGCATTTACCTAAACCTGTTCCAAGATCCTGGGCCACACGTTGGTGTAGTGGTTAGCACTCTCGCCTTGCAGCGAGAAGACCCGGGTTCGAGCCCCGGTTGGAATAAGGGCCTTTCTGCATGGAGTTTGCATGTTCTCCCCGTGTGTGCGTGGGTTCTCTCCGGGTACTCCGGCTTCCTCCCACAGTCCAAAAACATGCAATGTGGGGATTAGGTAAATTGGACACTCTAAATTGACCGTGAGAGAGAATGGTTGTTTGTCTCTAGTTGTGTGTGGCCCTGCGATGGACTGGCGAACTGTCCAGGGTGTACCCCGCCTATCGCCCGATGTAGCTGTCGCCCCGCGACCCTCTGGTGGAGGATAAAGCGGTTAGATGATGACTGACTGACTGTTCCAAGATCCCGGTATTCAATTAGTGTAAAAAACAAAAAAAGTGTACTTTTTTCTTTTTCTTACATGTCTGCAAAAGCACATAATGTTTTAACCACTTGTGATGCCTTTTTGGTGTAAATTAATGAATAACCAGGGCCGTTTCTAGCATTGTGGGGGGCCTATGCAAGATGCTGTGGGTCTCTAGTTTGCCAAACAACAATGGAGACATTCCTAACCCTTTAGATGTTCCATGAAGATGCCACACTATTAACTGGCATACTTCCTCACACATATTGTGCATTGCACGTCGCATATCGCGGACCCTGGCATACTGACGTAGAGAATAGGACGCATTCCTACCCAAGAAGAAGAGAATGATGCTGCAGCTCCCTGGTTCGAGCAGCGGGGTCGGGGTGTCAGCCAGTTCAAGGGTCGCCAGGTCGAGGCTCGGATTGGATAACTGTCCTTCTCACCCAAAACAATAATACAATAAATAAATAAGTTACTAAAGTCAAGCACAGTCGAGCATAAGCCCCGCTCACCAAGCAGAAAAAAGATTTTGACCTGGCAACCCTCGAACCGGCTGACTCCTCGACTCCCCTGCCCAAAGGACCTTTCAGCTGATGAGCCGCTCGAACCAGGTCTGGTCCGAGGGAGCTGTAGCATCGTTCTTTTCTTCTTTGGTAGGAATGTGTCCTATTCCCTGCACCCATACTTGTACCTCCACCTGATGGTGAAGTGAGATACTACAGGACCCTGACACACAAGTATACCAGGGTCATGTGTTTGGAAGTATACCAGGGCCTTAACAGGGACACAGCCTATTTTCTACAATGACTTTCCCCTGTTTAACCGAAGCCTAAACAAATCAGGCTTTAGTTAAACATTGATAAACTTGTGTTCCAGATATTTGATTCTTGAGTTTTAGTGTTTATTGAGTTCCATGTTTATGCCCCTGAAAGCTTAGTGAGAGGTTATGTTTTCACCTGCATCTGTCCGTCTATATGTTTGTTAAAATGATTATGAAACAAAACACTTAATGTTTTTTTTGTGAAACTCTTTCAGGGGATGGGTTATGGCTCAGATAAGAATGTGGTGAATTGTGGTACATGTCAGTGAAGGATCCAGGAGTTGGCTTGAGTGAATTTCAAGGGGCTGTCTGGCCTTGATGGAGGTATGTGCTCTCCACTAATAAAATGGATAGAGATAAAAACGGAGTGACCACTTGTTGACAGCGAGCATTAACCTATGCCCCCCCAAAAATCCTTTATAGCCACATCTTATCTCCTGCCCTTGACTGGGGGGGACTGTCACACCTCCACTGTCTGTCACAACAGAACTGCAAACAGGTTTCAAATGTGTTGTAAAGATAATCAGCTATAAAGAAGTTCAGATTTTTGTCAGTTCAATGTAGTTGTGCACTCAGTTGCTGATCAATAAACAATCAACAGAATCTGAAATAGATCAGTTATTTAACTTCATTTTAGAATTGAAATGCTAATGTGGATATTTCTTACATTCCCTTCCACGTCAAATATTACCCAACTTAGATTCACAGGCTCCTTAACAAGGGGTTTTGAATCCAAACAACTCATCTCATCTTCAGCCGCTTATCCGGCTTATTATGGTCTGGTTTGCGGGGGCAGCAGTCTAAGCAGAGACGTGCAGCCACTCTTCTACCTGGTCACTTCCACCAGTTCTTCTGAGCGGATCCCAGGGTATCGCACCAGTTGTAGCGTCACTTCACTAGTTACTACCCGTTCATTTTAGAGGACGTTTTAAAATCCTGGTTCTGACTTTTAGAGCTTTTCATGGAAAACCTCCGACCTGACCCTGCCTCACACACCCGCCCCGCACCCTTAGGTCTTCAGTTAGATGTCCCCCACACAAGCTTTAAGACCAGAGAGGATTGAGCTTTTCAGCCAGTGGCTCCCAGTCAGTTGTTTAGATTATGATTCTTTTTAAAAAGAGCAGCGAAAGACTCTTTTATTCAAGCAGGCTTTTAGTTAGACAAGGGTTTTTACGACTTTAAATCTATGTGTTCTTGTGTCTATGTTTTTATCCATTGTATTTTTCTGTCTCTTTTATTATTAATTGTATTTATTTTATTGTAAAGCATTTTATTTAGGCACAAAAGGCATGTGATTGGGTATTGGGTGCTGCAGAATGCTGCAGTCAAGCACGTTGGATGTCCTCATAATGGCCTTAAAACACACTGTGATGATTGCAATGCTTAGCCTTGACCGGGTTTCCAACAGTGGTCTGCTGCTTGAATGATAACACACTCGCTTGTTTACACACCACCAGTGACCCTTCTACTTCCAGGTAGGAGTTTTGTCTCAAATATGTATGAATGACATCCCTGTGATGATATGTCTGGGAGAGACTACGGAGGCTTATTTTGTGGGACAGGTTGCATAATGATATGCATAGTGGTGGAGTAAGCCAGCAGTCTTTGGTTATTAACAATCCTGGCCATTTGTTTCATTGGTCTTACAAATAATTAATGTTCAAAAGCTATGCATGACAGGAAAACATTAGACGTAAGGCATGATTCATTCTAACTGTGTACAGCAACGTGAAATCATTTTCTTTCTTTCAGTCTGCAGCCACAATGAAGCTCACTGTGCCGATTGCAGTCTGAAACACCATGAAGGGTGCTGTTGTGTTTCTACAGCCACTGCCAGTAATGTTGGATGCGTGGTCACGTGACAGGAAAAATGACAAACATCTAAATACCATTCTTCCTGAAAACGTGCTGATAGTCAAAGAATAAACCCAGGGCTGTGTTGCTTGTCCGACAGTGTAATCAGTAGTTGTTCCCACTTCATTTTCGCTGGTGATAGCATCTAGATGTGTTTACATTTCTGCCTGCAGACAGATTTGTTTCTTGGTATATTGACGTAAACTCATTGAGGAATTTGAGAGAGTGAAAAGAAAATGAAAGCATGACTCGTGTTTTAACCCTAAGCAAAAACAAAGGACTGATGATACAGACAGCAGCATGGGAAAGAGGGGGAGAGGGCGCCTTCAACTCAATGCCACCGTATTTCAAAAGCATCTTACTTTCTCAAAAGGATAGTTGACGTTTTAGAAGTGTGCCTGCATAAGATCATGACCCATAGTCAGCGCTGACATCCTCATACACGTGGCCGTCACATGGATCCAGCATGAACAAGGACGTTCGCTCTCACTGAAAACAGCTGACAGTGAGAACACATGGAAGCTACTAAACAAAAGCCTCACCTAATAAAACCTATGCTTGTGTTTACGTATAAGAGAATGTTCATCACTTTTATCTGCTGTTAGACAGTCTTTGCTACCAGGAAACTAAAGTCTGTGATGCTTTGCTACCTGTACCAAAATCTATCATCGCATAAGTTCAGTCAGGAGAATGTTTTGCTGCTTTGGCTGTGGTGTATATATATATATATGTATATATATATATATATATATGTATATATATATATGTATATTTATACATATACACACACATGCTCACCCAGTTGTTGCTGTCACTTCCAGGGGCTGCCAATTGAAATCGTCAGAAGAAGACATGACACTATTCTTCATCTGATGTTGCAGTTCATCAGTGTCGTCATCTCCACTCTGCCCACATGTTGGATCTAGACCCTGCTATGCAATGGAGGCATGATTGGTTTTAATCCCATATTAGTAAACAGGCAGTCCAAAGATTAGCGCCTGTCATCTGACTGCCCCAGCTGGCTAGGGAGAGGATTAAACTGAAATAAATGCACCACTTCCTATACTGCAGGCAATGGGGGCCTCTTAGTTTCTGAGCAAAAAAAAAAGGTCCTTCAAATATACAAGTGGCGCTGGAAGCTTAATAACTTGAATAAGGAGTTCAACCTTCAAATAATGTCTCCAATATTATTTTGATGGTCCGTCAAATTACAATTTCTGGTTGCAAATATTTTCACAGTATTCTATAAATGAACACACACCACAAAGAGGCTTGAAGTGACCACACCTGCACTGTTGGAAAGTAAAAGTTTGGAAAGAAGTGCAACTCTGACAGAGGAGGTTTTATGATTGATCAAACAAAAATGGGCAGGATGTCCTGTTTGTCAAGATACAGCTGCAGCAGTTTGTTTTATGATCTACTTTCGACTGCACATTTGAACTTGAACCTGAAGTTCAAAAGGTTTCTCTATTTTGTATTGGAAATTTGATTTCAGTTTGTCAAAAAATATGGCTTCATTCTTCGTTTTGGATTTTACTGAGTTGCTGTTCACTCCCATACAAATACACAAATGAGCTGCTTTTCATATTACATCAACAGCATAGTTTTTACCATAGTTACCAGGTACGTATTTACCTTTTTTCATTATTGCGTCTTTATGTTTATAAATGCACAGATGCAATAACAGAGACAAAGATGTGAGACATGCAATGTTGATCCCCTGGTATTAATGCTGTCTCTGCACAGAATGGAGATGATATATAAAAGGATAGGGAAGGCATTACTATTGAGACATTGCTGGCATGATTATGATTGTTGCCATGCAACTTTTGATAATGTTGCCATGGAAATAATCATCACTGCTGAGTGTGAGACGGAAAGTCGATCTGTTGCCATGACAGGGGCTTTATTTTGCAGGGCATTTTGGGAGAGTCTGTTTCTGTGTCCATGTATAAAACACTCCTCATTTAATCCACAGACATTGATGTGTATTGTGAACCTGTGAGCCGTGTGTTCCATATAATAAAGTTATCTTTTGGGAACACTTTGTGTAGTGTGCCTACAAACAGAGAATAGTTAGTAGACAAAAGTCCTTGGCCTCATCCAGATGCAAAGGGACACAACTCCTATTTGGGGGCATAACTGCCAAATGACTCACTAAGATTTGTGGACCGTGATGATTTAAATGCGACTTTGTTGTGGGGTGAGTTCTACTCATTGATGTAGGTGCCATGTTAAGTTTCTGATTACATATAAAATGCCAATAATGCTATTACTACCATTACTCCAGCCAAGGTTTGTGATGACTTAAAAACATTGGCCTTGAATGACCTTGCATGCAAATATTGTTCAGATTTATTGATCAGCTATGTGAATGCTCACACATTGCTCGACGTATTGCGCTGTGGCTCGTTACTCTTTAGCCCTATTCAGACGGGATTAGTTTTACATGAGGAGGTGGAGTAAAGTAATTATTACCAGAGCTTGATTTTAGTCCCGTCCGAATGTGCCATGTCAGTAATCATTACTCGACGATGTTTGTAAAGATTATGGCAACTTTTTCCTGGGGTGAAAAGGTCCAGAAAAATTACCCCAGGTAATACTGACCCTGAGCGAAATGTAAAATATACTGTCATCTCCTGTTTACAAGTAGTTTTCCGCTGATTTTCAAGCATGGATCGAGGTGCTGTGTTGATGAGTGTCGGCCCTTGTGATGGCAAGAAGCAGCGCAGTACGCACATGACAAAGGGAGGTGACGGCGGTGCTTAAAACGAGCACCACTTGGTGTCTGGGAAGTTGGGGTGAAGTTGTTTGCAGGGAGTGGTTGCCCCCCTTGCCCCCCTGCATTGGGCCCTCCTGCACTGGGTGCCTCAGGTTATTGGGTAGGGTGACACAACATAATATCGTGTCTGGGGGGAGCTGGTCGTAGCGGCGGCTCTGCTACTGGGCCCAGTAAAGGGCCCCTAGGACAGAGGGAGAGATTTAACCCAATTAATTGTGGTACTGAGATTACTGAGATTCCTTATAAGTTAAGTTGCATTACTTCACCTCCCCATGTAAACTAATTCTGTTCGTATAGGGCTCTAGGTCACATCTTGTTACAAAGGAAAACTGAACTTCTGCTAATTAAGTCCTGAAAGTTATTGCCTGTTGAACTAAGTCTCTACCTTCTTTCCAATGTCTTCCTTTTTGTAATTACTTTTATAAATGACCCGGCAGTCTTTTGATACTACTAAATGATTTAATAGCTTCTCCACAATTATGTTCAGTATCACGTGCAAAGTGTCCCTGCACATTTGGACCGCTCTCTATATTTTCAAGTTGTAACGAAACAAGCTCAAATCCTCCAATATTTCCAATATTTAAAAGGAATTCTTTGAATTGTGATATTATTACCAATTCAAGTTTAATTTGAAGATGTGTATAGTCAGTGTATCTGTGACCCCCTTCCACGTGTTACTTAACAAAAGAACTCATTATTGCCATGTGGCTGGTTGGGGACTTAGCACAGAGACTAATCAGCGTCTCCTTAGTGAAACATTATCCAGTTGGCTAAGCTCCTGTTCTGCAATTCGCTTATTAAACACTCTAAGTCACTTATTTCTTTCTCCTTAACAGCCTTAAAATCTTTTTTAACTTGGGGGGGGATACTACGCATTCTCTCTCTATCTCTCTTTAAGACAATCCAACAGTGATCCGTCTCTCGCGTTCAAATTTTACAAATAAATCTTGGGTCTCTCACAAGGACACCCTCGTCTTCTCTCTCTCTTTCTTTCTGCCTTATCCGTGTTGTTTTCTTCACACCTCACCATTTGGTCAATCGCCCGCATTCTCCCTCTCTCTCTTACACTCTCTGTCAGGGATAAACTCGTGCCCTCAGGAATGTGTTGATCCCTGATCATGGCTCCACTTTAGCTCATGGCTGTTGGTTCACTTTGCTTGACTGGTTCTCTTGCCCCTGCTACTCAAGTTTCTCTCCTTTCTTGGTCATTATGCATTCACTATCAGAATAATGTGGGTTCACTGTGTTCTCTTCTGCTCATCAAAAAAAAAAAAAGGTTTGACCTTGGTCAGCCTTTGTGCTGAAACAAAATCTAATGCCAAGAATGTGAGTGTGTAAAGACAATCAAAGACATCAATGTTACTCCAGATAATAATGTATCATAATGTTACAGTGCAGTATGTGATTCCCCCCCCACCCCAACTAAAACACATTTCTACTCTTTAATCCTTGAATACTTAATTTGCCTTTCCATATTTGCTTTGTCAATGATTCTCTCTTCATTTTATGATTCTTCACATTCACTTCCTTTTCCGGATTACTAAATAAGCACAGGTCCCCAGGTGAATGGTGTGCTTGTTAGTATATGGCTTCTTTTGCATTGCTTGACATTTTTAAATAGCTTTATTTTCCCTTTTGTGTTGAAAAGCACCTAATACATTTGTTTGGAAAAGTACGACATGAACTACTTGCTGTATCCATTATCTTTTCCCACTCTTGTCTTCTCCACTGTCTCATTAAATCTCATGTCACTTCACGGCTCTGCCTCCGTGTTCTTATCTGTATACATCCCTTAGTGTTCTCGCGCTTAACTTCGGTATCTGACTCTCCCCTTTTCTTGCTCCTTCACCAATGGCCTGCTCCCATTTTCATCTCCTTTTCTTGCCACGTCACTATTTCTTTTCTTCTCCTTCTTTTGTCTCTGTTTTCTGCTTTGCTGTCTCCACTCATTTATTATCACTCCTTTTACACTCTTGTGTCTTTACTCTCGTCACAATTCCAATCCCTCCTCCTGATTTTCTTTAATGTGTGTTTTGCACATCACTGCAGGAGCTACAAGCCAGCAGGAAACAGATAAGAAAAGGTTCATTTCTTAATTAAACCTGGCAGGCAATGCCACCCAAGTTTCAGTCATGAGTTCCTGGGGGGCAGAGTGTCACGACCTCCTTGCAGTTCAAAAAAGGGAACTGCACTGTGGTATTTGCTGTGTTGACTTGTAGTGAACTATTGTTAGCATGTGATACTGTCAGCATTTAATTATGCAAGTGTTTAAATCTATATCTTTTGCTTGCTGAAAGAAAACCACTCTTTGGGCTTGAAAGGTGAATTTGTCGGGTTATATCTTTCTGTTTTGAGGAGGACTGCAACTGTGGTCAGCTTGGATTCCGGAGGAGCTATTGTTTACCCATAGCCCCCTCTCCCTCTGCTTTGTCACAACCACAAGTATTAAATCAAGAAAACGAAAAGAAGTCATTCTCCATTTGTTCGGTGAGCTTGACACACTAACACAAATGTGACACTAACAGAGGTGGAGCTGATCTCTGAGGGGGTGACGTGAATACTGGTCCTTTGAAACCAGACGATATTTGAATGAGAGGGTAGAGAAGAGCAGGTCATCCATTGGCGATCACACCATAGCCATGCCCTAGAGCCAGCTTTCTCTGGTTGTACCTGGAGGAAAATCAGAAAGACTGCGAATTTGAGTGTGTAGAAAATGAACCAAATAACAAAAATGTATTTACTTAAATAATAATAGTTAGCGTCACCTTAGCTCTCATGCATGCTTTATTGTCTTTATTGTTTTTCATACAGTCTATATGATCTGTGCAGGAAGAATTTACATGTGCACAAACAGAATAATTGTCCATTCATTTGGAGGATTTGTTCTCTATCAATAGGACCATTTAAATGATCGATTTAAACAGAGACCAGAGTTACCACTGTAATTATCACTTGTTTCTTTTCTTCCCCAACCCCTATCCCCTGTCTTGTTCTGTTGCTGGCACGTCTGTTGTGTCACAATTCATGCATGGGTGATGCAGAGGTGAAAATAAACACCACAGGGCAGAACAACTGGCATTGAGAATGGTGTTAATCGCCTTTTTCAGCAGCTTCACCTGCGGTTTCAAAAATCCCACATACACCCACTGCTTTCACTGTGAAACTGGCTGTGGAAGAGAATAAAGTAAAAAAGAGGTTGGTATTATTGTTTTAGCTATTGTATTATGTTGTTTTGTCCAACCTGTACTGTTGTTGGTGCTTCTCTCTCTCTCTCTCTCTCTGCTCCTTTCTCTTCTGTTCTGCCTTCCCTTCCCCTTGTCTGTCCACCTCTCACCCCCAATAACAAGCCTGAAGTGATGGCACAGGTGGTTTTGTTGATTGAGCTGATTACATGTTGACCCAAGTGAAGTTGTACAAGATTTGAAGGTCTCGTTCAGATTAAGCGGTGCATGGGTGGTGAAATGGCAGTTGCAGTGGTTTCGTTATTTTTTTATTTTTTGGATGATGATGATGATAAGCTAAGCTTGGAGGCACATGTCTTTATTTTAAGCCACCCTCTCTAACGTTCAACAGAGTGACTTGACTGTGAGCAGTGCTAATGATCTTCCTTTGCAGGGTGTTTTGGCTCATAAGCAGAGGCAGAGAGAGATGTAGGACCACTGAAAATGTACATTTCAAACAAAGCAACATTTCAAAGAACAACAACTTTACATAACATGTGTGTGATTGCCTTTTTAACTGAGCTCAAGGATAGAAGGATAGCTCAAGAAAACTATGTCACTATTAAACAATACTGAATGTCACTAGAAGATTTGCTGACGTGTGACCAAGAACACTGGCACTGAGTGGAAGAAAGACCAGGGTTTATAAGCAGCTGCGGATGAGGAGATGAGACACAGGTGAGGAGGAGGAGCAAAACAAACAGGGGGAAAAAATACAAAAACAAAAAACAACCCACCACAACTACACAGCAGAAAGCACTCTAAGCCCATACCATAACACTATACTCTCATTATGAAGGCTATAATGTAATAATGTTATAAAAGCACCATGATCAGCAGAATCTATAACATGGCAGTGAATCGGTGTGTGTGTGTGTGTGTGTTGTTGCTGACACTGTCCTCACCAAATCACTGTTTGGCAGCAGATGCACAGGTATCATTAAGCAGCCAGGACTATTAGCATGCTAGAAAAAGTGTGAACATGTGAAAAAAGACAAAGAAAGAAATACATGTATGATAAAGCAAACAAACAATTTATACATGTATGATTGATTACAGTGAATAATTAATCAGTAAAAACAACTAATAAAATGCATCTTTAGGTTTGGTAAGACACTGTTTCCTCTGCCTGCCCTGACTGAACATCATTGCTTTGCAGACACTGAAACAGTTCAAAATGAAAATCAATAAACTCAGACTACAGCTCATGTTTCTCACTTTCTAATGGCTCATTAGTTCATTAGACAGATAAGTACAATATATCCTTACAATATGGTTTGTATGACGAATGACCAGTGCACACCATCATTGCCTTCATGGCAACAATAGTTACACAAACTTATTGTTTCATTTCAGTTCAGGGGCCACATACAACACAATTTCAGTGAAATAATAGCATAATAAGCAATAAACAACGAGAACTCTGAATTTGTTTTCCTTTGTTTTACAGTTAATGAAGTATCTTATTACAAAACATAACATTTCTTGAGAAAAATTAAGTGCAATTTCAACAACATTATGCCTAAATTGATCATTTACATATGTGCATTACAGCCTACAGGTCACAGTGGAGCTACAAAGGCACGCACATTTAGTATTTTAGTATAGTATTTCACATTATGATTAGATTCTAATTTATAACTAGATTTCAATTAACATCTTTGTTGTACATAATCCTTCCTGCTCCTACATTATCTCTAAAGTTGAGTTGGGCTGCTATTATGCAATAATAAGTGCAGTTCCATGAATTTGTTGTGCATACTTGAATTATGTTGTGCATCTAAGGTCCTTATTGCTGCAAAACACCAGCTCAGACAATATGTACCTGTGTCAACTGCAAGATCTTGACTACTGTCACAAATCACAACATATGTTATCTCAAGGCACTTCACATCATATGGCAGAAATCTTACAATATTATACTGTAGAGAGAGGCTATGAGAAAAACCATCAATGAACAAGCACCTGAGATATAGGCAGATTCATCTCCCATCCTTGTTTCTGCATGTGTACTACTTCATGACTTGGAAATCCTACATTACGTAAATATCAGCTGATCAGCTGATTTAAAAAGGTCAGCTGTCATTTTCAAAATCCATGACAAGATGGGCTGAATTTCAGTAAATGTCACAGCACGTATGCAATGGTGGCCCTTGTTAGACTCTATCCTGAGCAAATCCTCTTTCAGATCAGATGTGCAGATCTTTTAAGAGAGGTGTACGAGGGCAAGCTGAGGGATATGAGCTAACAGCTGGTTGGCATGGAAACAAGAGTCGGGTGGGACTATGCAACCGACTCCAGACAGACAAGATTTTTTGCCTGGCAGCCTGAGTAATGCTGACACACAGATGAGATAAGGTGCAGGGCAAAATGTCAGTGTTATATGATTTCCCTGTAAACTCATAGTTTTGTGTCTGTAATTTTAAGAGTGTACAAATTAGTGACATCTAATGGTGAGACTGTAGACTGCAATAAATCGAGGTCTCTCCACTGACCTCTCCCTTTCCCAGGCATACAGATATGGTGGCGTCTGCATGCTAATAACTCTGTCCACTATCCCATTCTCTCCGCCATTTTCTGCCATGTGAAGGAAGCCATAGCTTCAAAGCACAAATGCAATGCTGCGGCCTGTTTGTCCGTTCAGGCTGCTGGAAAAACATGTCGGCACAAAATGAAGCCATTATTCACTTCCCTCCTACATGTTACACAACCCGAATCACTTTTGCTTGACAAGGACAAATCTAATTTAAACTGTTTAAACTGTAAATCCATGGTTACTGTGTACATAATGCAAAGTGCCACCATTAGATGTCTATCTGTTTTTTGACAGCACTAACTAAAACTAACAAAAACTAATTGAAAATGTGCTTAGCGTTCGTCTTTGTAAATTAATTTCATACATAATCCTTTTGGAAGTGTATTTGTTTGTTCTCTGCCGGCAATTTTGAAAGGTTTTATTTGAGTCATATGGAACTGATTGATTATTCATTTCAAAATAAATAACGCAAAAAAGTTTGGTTGTTAGAAATGTTATTAACAAATGCAGTAGATGTATTGTTATATGTATACATTTCTCTATCATTCTTTTAGCAACTTTCTGTCAGAGTTCTATTCATAAACATTTCTGGTGTTGGTATGTAAAAATGCAGATGACAAAGTGTTTCAGCCTCGGCACAGGTCTGCGCCAAAATGCACCTTAAGCAGAATCTGATTGAGTCGATTATTACACAGAAATAACCACCGGTTTTTCCCTGCATTAATCATAAGAATTAGGAAGGAAATGATGATTAATCCCTCAATATTTATTCTTAAACAGTTATGGATGAAAAACAAATGCCTTTTTATAAAATGTAAGAAACTGAAGCTGACAGAGACAGAATCAAATTCTGAGAAGAGTAAATAATAATCATCTAATAGAAGTTGCTACGGCATTACATACAGGTTGATATCAGCTGTATGTAATGCATGCAGGTGATATCTAGCTATCTACCTGTACCACTGCATGTAAGATTCAGTATTTCATCTGTGACAGCAGCAGGGGGGCAGTTACCTCACACTATTCAGAGGAATGTGTTGATGGAAAGAAGGCGGTGCTGGAATTGTTCCCAGCACATGGCGGCGGTCTTAGAACAGATTTGTCACTGGTACCATGCAGAGAGCATGACAAGTATCCACCACACAGTGACACATACCCACACACACAATGGATGGGGAGGGGGCTTATTTTCCTTGTTCCAACAACTCTGTGAATAATGACACCAGAGGTAAAAGAGATTCTGACACAGTCATGTTGCAATCAAACATGCAGGAGTTGTTGAACTGATCACTGTGTCATTGTTTATTTATTTAACAATCTTGAATGATGTTGTGCATCAAAAAACCAGCTCAGAGGATATGTACCTGTGTCAACTGCACAGTCATCAAATACAAATTTTCAACCACCAAATGCCTGACATTTTGTGATATACCAAAATGGATTTTTTGTCCTCATACCAAAAAGTCCAGGTTGTACTATATGTTCCGAAGCGATGTTCCTGACGTTCCTGATATTCCTGATATTTAGAATGTCGTCCAAAATTCACTGAAATGTCATAGTTTTGTATGTCGTCCAAAACGTACCAAAATTGTCATAGATTAATATGTTGTCCAAAATGTGACAAAAA